>NC_054378.1:112034688-112361688 GCF_017654675.1 Xenopus laevis | reverse complement strand
AAATGATTTTTTGTAGCAGCTCTGAGCTTCAGGATGTTACATATTTAGTACATTTACTGTAATTTGGAACAATCTCCCCCCCCCCCCGAGCTTAAGCATCAGCATTAAGGCCCATTATGTGCTCCTGCTTCAGCTTCTGTATAAACTACTCCTATGGCTTGATATACACTCACTTGTTCAGTATAACTCCTGGTGAAGTCTTACTGAATTTGTTGCTGGGGGATTCCATCAAAAAACAGACATACTTATTAATCCTGACAATTAGCTCTTTTCCATGCAATAAAAACTTGAGTGTGTCTGTGCCCTTTCTTAGCTCTGGCAGGACCATTCTTTGCCTATTGCTGAGCTGATCTAATGGAATGTCTGTTTAGGGGAAAGCCGAGCCATTAATGTAAGAAAACCGCAGCCTCCCCCACTGCCGCTGAACTCTCCCTTAGCCATGGCAACAGGCAAGCTAGCATTTGCTCTTATTGGCATTTAAAGGGCACTTTCTTACCTTATCCCTTTCATATGCCAAAGGTGCAATTGTTTCTGTAGCTTTTAGTTGGATGGCACTGATTGCCATTGATGTCATTGTTATGAGGCTGGCTGGTCAAAACCTACTCTTCTACCCTCGAGCATTTTTGTACAATCATCCTCCCCTTAAAGGAGAAGGAAAGGCTTTTTGCACGTTGGGGTACCAAATGTTAGCACCCCTAAGTGACTTACCTGAAACAGGTAAGTATATACTTACCTGAAACCCCGGCCCGGTGCTCCTATCAGAAGAAAACGACACCGGCCCAGGGTTATACCAGTGAGCACCACAGAGTGTCTTCCTCTTTCCTTCGCGTGGCTCCGCATGCACAGTAGAACGAAACGCTGAACTTTAACTAAAAAGTCGGCTATTTCATTCAACTGCGCATGTGTTTGCCCTGGGAAATTTGAAGAAAGAAGACATCGTAAGAGGATCGCTCCGTGGTGCTCCATGATATAAACCCCGGGCCGGTGCTGTTTTCTGCTGATAGGAGCACCGGGCCGGGGTTTCAGGTAAGTATACACAATCACTTGGGGTGCCTATGTTTTGGCACCCCAAGTGCACCAAGCCTTTCCTTCTCCTTTGAGGAGCTAATAAAGCTTTTATTGAATATGACATGCTCCCATGGTTTGTTTGTGGAAGTCCATGATCATCCACGAGTGTTTTTTCTTAGGCTCAGCTATAATATGAACAGTCCATGCATTCTTTGCATCCTGTGTTTACGGTTATTGGGCATATTAAAAAGTGTTGGTCAGGGTTCCAAAATCTTAATTATGGGCATGAATTGCCATGTTTTTAGCATGTTGGCACCCAGCCCTGCACTTTGCAACAAGGGTGCTGGAATGGAGCACAAAGACCTGTGCTTTCCCCCATGAAGTCAGTGCAATGAGCAGTGCACTATGTATGAGGGCTAATGCTGGTGAAGCACTTAAGGTGGCCATACACGGGCAGATTAAAGCTACCGATGTTGGCCCTTTAGACCAATTCAGCATCTTATCTGCCAGTGTAAGGGGGCTTCCGATAATCTCCGATTGATATCTGGCCATGATATCGATTGGGGAGGCTTGATTTTTCTGTCCTCATCCAGTCGGCGCCCATTCTTTTCATTGTAATCTGATCGATCAGCCCTAGGGCCAAACGTTCAAATTAATCCAATATCGTCCGAGATCTTCGAGTTTGGCGTCCTTGCCAAAGGAGTGGATCTTATCGTGTTTGGCCAACTTTAGTCTTCCTCTATCCCACCCTCAAACTTACACATCATTCAGACATGTTAGTTAAGGAGCACTGGCAGGCACAGGGTGCGAAGGATCAGGGTGCGAAGGAGCAAGGTGCTAAGGACAGGGCTGCTTGGCATTGCTGTCCCCGCTCCACAGCTATGCCCCAGGTGCAAGTGCTTGGTGAATAAGCATTTATTTGCCCCTTAGTGGTGTTGCATTTGTGCCCAGTGTAATAAGGGTTGCCACCTTTTTAAAATATTCTTACCGGCCAGTGGGGATGGTGACACACCAGGAGGCGGGGCAATGATGTAAATGGGTGGGATGATGATGGTGAGGGGCTGGGTGATGACATCACCACATTTCCGAGAGAGTCTTTAGGAAGGGTGAAGAGTAAGAGACTGGTAAGTTTTTACTGGATGTGGGGCTTAAGGGGGCGGATCAGGGACTACATTGTCGGTAACTTTGTAATACCAGCCCTGGCAGGTCTTTTTTCCGGCCAAGTCGGTAAAATACCGGCCTGGTGGCAACCCTAAGTGTAATGTATGTCCAGTTGTTTCGGTATATGGTTTGAATGAGACACTGCATTGCTACACCAAGGACTGTGACTTCTCAGTAGCTAGGGTTGCCACCTGGCCGGTATTTTACCAGCCTGACCGGTAAAAATGATGGTTGATCCCAATGTTATTAATAGAGAAAAAAGATAAATATATAGGAAGGCCGGTATTTTTTCCATAAAAGGTGGTGGCAACCCTATCAGTAGCCTGGTACCTGCCCTGTCCATGCAAATTAGGTAAATATTGTTTTTTTTATTGAAACACACATTATGTGACTTTTTTTTGCATTTAGATTCTTTAGAGCCCTGTGTTCCCAAACCCACTTCCCCTTTGTATGTTCCTCTGAGCTGTCTCTGGCCTGGATGTGAAGTGTCTGCAATGTGTGAGAAGTGCTGTGCCGGCCAGAAGTACAGTAAACAGGCGTGAGTAACGAATAAGTCTCTATTGAGGCAGGAACAGATACGTCTCTTCTTCTGAGATCTGCCTGTCCGGACTGTGTTTACCTGCTGGAAATCGTGAAGAAAGGGATGCCAAGAGCCTTAAAGGGGCAGTAGCACTAACTCCTACTCATACATCATAAAGGCTTTTATAGGATCAATAGAGACTCACAGCTTCAATATTCAGCTGGAATTGCATTTTATATACATTCATTCTCTGCTATCTGAGCATTCATTTCCCTGGCTGTTCTTCACATAACCAGTTGCTTTCAGGGCACAGCCTTATATGATCATCATTGTTGCCAGCAAGTTATGTATTTATACTTATATGTATGGGATCCTTTATCTGTTAACCCATTCTCCAGAATTACGAGATGGCCATCTCCTATAGACTCCATTTTATCTATTTCACACAGAATGTAGAGTCATTCCAGCACTGACGTCAGAATTCCTGTTATTTTATTGTAAACAAACGGCATTAGATTTATATACAAATATAATCTTTTCATCATAAATCCAGTGCAGTTTCCCGGTTTGCTGAGACTTGGTTGATGCTGATAAATAAAGTAAAAATCAAGTGTATTATCCTTCCTGGCTAATAGAGTGCAGCTCATAGAACAAGCTGGGACTATACAGTTAAAACTCATGGATCAAAGTGCTGCTACAGTTCTGCCCAACCTTTGACTGTCCTTCAGTTTCCGAGCTCACTCTCTGTGCCGGTCAGGAGCCAGACAAAACGGAAACATAGAGCCAGGAAGCCGGTCCCCAGCAGGTCCCCGAGAGCAGTGAGGTAGGGGATGGAGAAATTGTCAGGGTCGAGACCTCTTCTCCACATGAAGCGCACAATGAGATCTGCAATGTACAACAGGATACACACCTGCAACGGGAGGGTTGTGTTAGTGGCAGAATCCAGCAACGGGCAGCGCCATGCTTAGCTCATCTACCTCATCTGAGTATATAGGTGGCACAGGGGTAGCACTAAGGTCTGGCTAACAGTGTGTATGTTCTCAAAAATTTGCATGAGTTTCTTCCCTTAGGGCAGGGGCACACGGGCAGATTTGGGGAGATTTAGTCGCCTGGCGACTAATCGCCTCTTCTGCGGGGCGACAATCTCCCCGAACTTCCTTCCCCCTGCCTTCCGCCTGCTATAATGAGAAAACTACTGCGCCAATGTACTCGTGGCGCTCAGATTTCCAAAGTCACCCGAAGTTTCCTCGTGAGGCAACTTCGGAAATCAAAGCGTCGCGAGATTGGCGCAGGCGATTTTTCATTTTAAGCATGCGGAAGGCAGTTCGGGGAGATTGCCGCCCCAAAGAAGAGCCGATTAGTCGACAGGCGACTAAATCTCCCCAAATCTGCCCGTGTGCTTCTGCCCTTAATCTCAGTTCATAGAGGCAGGTGCATTTTAAAAGGAGAAGGAAACTCAGATTCACTGGAGGGTGAACAAACACCACCCCTTTTGACAAAAAAGCTCTTACATTTTACTCTGGGCGAATGCTCCTCTTCTATACAAAATGCACCAGCTGGGTGGACCACCGACAAGCGATGGGTGAATTTATTCGCCAGGCATGGACTGGCTGCAAATTTCCACACTTCGCCGACATGCATTTGCTGCATCAAAAAAATCATTGTGCATCAAAATTATCCGGGAGCTCATTGACTAATGCATTTGGACATTGAGTTTGATGCATTCGGACAAAAGAGTCGTGCGTGTAAAAATTGTCGTTCGGCAAAATTATTCAGACGCCCATTGACTAATGCATTTGGACAAAAGAGTCGCACGTGTAAAAATTGTTGCGCGCGTCAAAACTGTTGCGCGCGTCAAAATTATTTGGACGTCCATTGACTAATGGATTTGGACAAAAGAATTGCGCATGTAAAAATTGTCGATTGGGTCAAAATGATTCAAACGTCAATTGACTTTAATACATTTGGACAAAAGAGTCACGTGTGTAAAAATTGTTGCGTGTAAAAATTGTCGCATGTAAGAATTGTCGTTCGTCAAAATTATTCAGACGCCCATTGACTAATGCATTTGGACAAAAGAGTTGCACGTGTAAAAATTGTTGCTCGCGTCAAAAATGTTGCGCGTCAAAATTATTTGGACGTCCAAAAGAATTGTGCATGTAAAAACTGTCGATGGCGTCAAAATTATTCAGATGTCAATTGACTTTAATGCATTTGGACAAAATAGTCGCACGTGTAAAAATTGTCGCGTGTCAAAATTGTTGCTCGTCAAAATTATTCGGACGCCCATTGACTAATGCATTTGGACAAAAGAGTCGCAAGTGTCAAAATTGTTGTGCATCAAAATTATTCGGACGCCCATTGACTAATGCATTTGGACAAAAGCGTTGCGCGCGTAAGAATTGTCGCTCGTCAAAATTGTTGCGTGTCAAAATTATATTGACGCCCATTGACTTCAATGAGTTTCGCAAATTTTTCAATGAAGCGAAACAGGACAGATTTGCTCATCACTAACCACCACCTTGTAGTAAAGTTGAAAAAATTACTAAACCGGGTGGTACAAGGACTGAAAACAAAAAGGGCCGGTGATGGAAAGTTGCCGGTCTGGGGTATTTTTGGAGAATAGGTGCACCTGACTCCTTTAAACTGACCATAAAATCATGTTTGTTCCTCAGAGGCAGGCATTGTTGTGAAGTCTAGAAGATGGGAACTTTTATAGGAGGAGAATGGGGACCACAACCCAACAGTGAGTATCATCCCCAGGACATTGCCCCCTGAGGGTGCTAGATATAGGGTCAAGTTGCAACTTTCAATGTCTTTTTTAGCGCTATGTATGTATTTAAAACATCATTTAAATATAAAAAAAATAGTGATGAACAGGGATTTAACCACTCATTTTCTCATTTTGAGTGGAGCAGAACTAAAATGTGTTCTGTTCACCTGCTCCATCAAGTGCCAACATCTATATATTCCACCCACTTGAGGGAAGTCAGTCAGCAACTGCCAGAGATGAGGTGTTGACACTTAAAGATACCAATCTAGCCGTGGCCGAGTATGTTCTGTACCTGCCTGTTCTGTACCAGCATGATTGATGACACAAGAGTAAATATAGAATAGGTGCTGTTTGGCTACAGCAGGGTGCTGTGGATCAGAAAGTGTCATTTCCCTCCTCATGTTTTTCCTATGCTTGGAATAATATTAATTTTTATTACCATTCCAAAGGGCTATGGGACTGATTAATCCCAGTGATTTCCCTTACAAACGTCTATCATTAGAACCGGTAATTGTGATCGGCAGCAGGAGGGGAACTAGACTGGCTCCAACACAAGCTCTGTGTACCTTAAAGGGATTCTGTCATGATGTTTATTTCTAAATTACCCTGTTTACACTGCAAATAATTCACTCTACAATATAAAATTTTAGTTGTAACACTGGTGTGTAGGCAGCAATCTCAGGTAATTTTGCCTGGTCATGTGCTTTCAGAAAGAGCCAGCCCTTTAGGATGGAACTGCTTTCGTTGTTTCTCCAACTCAATGTAACTGAAGGTGTCTCAGAGGGACCTGGATTTTACTATTGAGTGCCATTCTTATATCTACCAGGCAGCTGTTATCTTGTGTTAGGGAGCTGCTATCTGGTTACCTTCCCATTGTTCTGTTGTTTGGCTGCTGGGGGGAAAGGGAAGGGGAGAAATCACTCCAACTTGCAGTACAGCAGTAAAGTTTATCAGAGCACAAGTCGCATGACTGGGGGCAGCTGGGAAAATGATAATATGTCTAGCCCTGTGTCAGATTTCAAAATTACATATAAAAAAATATGCTTGCTCTTTTTTTGAGAAATTGATTTCAGTACAGAATTCTGCTGGAGCAGCACTATTAACGGATGCATTTTAAAAAAAACCAAGTTTTCCCATGACAGTATCCCTTTAATATTGTCTGTGTATATTGTCCTCTTAAAACGGCGCCCATTTAACTTGGCTCTTCCTTTTCCAACTAGGAAGGGTGGGCACCAGCTTCTCTATCCCATCAATGAACACTTGGTTAAAGGAGACAGCAGGGCTGGGTGCTGTTTGGGTGTAACTAATTATACAGACCCTGGTATTTGTTTGTGAGGCTAAAACTCCTTTGTGTGCAGTGATTCCAAGAAACATTATTTCATTCTCTGTAAAGACTCCAAGTACTTAATTGTATTAGACAGCCAGGTCTGCAAAGGAAATTCAAACTGCTGCCCAGTGCAGGGATGGCACCAAAGGGCAGAACTGGCAATCCATGAGACTTTATACTTTTGCACAAAACTGTCCCTGCTAATGGGAAACTAAGATATATTTGGGCTACTGCATTAGTTGGCCACCTTCCCATTAACCCTTCCATTTATACAGAAGCCACGGTTACCTGTAGCAGAGCAGCAGTCAAGTAAAAGGTGATGAAGAGAACGGTGAGGGAAGCGTGGCCTCCCTGTAAGAGGTGGATGGCATAAAGGAAAACCAGGTGGCCAGGCACTACCAGCAGGAAGAGAACTCGGGCAGACTTGGAATTTATACCTGTAAGAAACAAAAGGGTTGAGCAGGTTGCGTGCATGAAGTAGACAACAGTGCAAAAGGTTCACAAACCTGAGATAAGAAGACAAGGCATAATGCGAGCTGTCCAGAAAACGGGGTTTTTCAACATAGTGAATATCACTTTTAGAGAGACCCAGATGTGGTCTGCCCAATCCTGCATAACCCAAAGGTACCCAGACACGCACTGCCACAAAACGGGGAACAGAGGTGTTGTCCCTTAAAAATTTTGTCCTGCAGTCATGTACAGGTGCTGCAGAGCAGATACGCTACAAAGTACCGTCCCCAAAGGAATCCAGATGTGCTCTGAGATATCCATATACCCAGAGGTGTTTTGCCACAAAAAGCATGGCACCAGGTATACAGAGTTACACTGCAAGATAATGGCTGTTTTAAAGGAATACAAATTTAAAAATAAAATAGTGTAAAAATAAAAACTGGGTAAATAGATAGGCTGTGCAAAATAAAAAAAATGTTTCTAATATAGCTAGTTAGCCAAAAATGTATAAAGGCTGGAGTGACTGGGTGTGTAACATAATAGCCAGAACACTACTTCCTGCTTTGCAGCTCTCTTAGTTTCCACTGATTGGTTACCAGGCAGTAACCAACCAGAGACTTGGGGGGGGGCAGATGGGTCATATCTGTTGCTTTTGAATCTGAGCTGAATGCTGAGGATCAATTGCAAACTCACTGAACAGTTATGACCCATGTGCCCCCCCCCCTTCAAGTCACTGACTAACTCAGAGTTAGAGAGCTGAAAAGCAGGAAGTAGTGTTCTGGCTATTATGTTAGACATCCAGTCACTCCAGTCTTTATACATTACATTTTTGGCTAACTAACTATATTAGAAACATGTTTTATTTTTCACAGCCTATCTATTTACCCAGTTTTTAATTTTCACACTGAACTGTTCCTTTAAATGTAACCTTTGCCTCAGTGGCGGAACTACCAGGGGGGCAGGGGGGTGCGAGCGAGCCAGGGCCCGCACCCCCTCAGGGCCCCCCCGGCAGTCCGTGCACCGCTGAAAATGCGGCCAAATGCGGCCGTACGGAGGGGACGGGGCCCAGCTGTGCGTCACGCACCAGGGCCCGCCCCCCTCTAGGATCGCTACTGCTTTGCCTACTTGGAATGCACCCTGATGTACTTGGAAATCACCTAGATCAGCCACCCAGTCATGCTTTCCCACAGTGCCTGCCCCCAAAGTACTCGCATGTGCCATTCCATAAATTGTCATCCCCAAAGCTGCACACAGGTATTAGTGACTCAAAGTGTATTATGTAAAGAAATCAGTTATGGCTATGCAATAGTGTACCCCAGACTCTGGGCAACCAAAGAGACCTGAAGGCAATGGTTATACACTTTTGATTATTTTTATTTTGTCCGACTTACAAGTCTATTAGAGGAGGCTGGGACACAGAATTCCTGTTGTTCAGTAAAGCCAATGTTTCCTTATTATTTGAAGGCAGGCACTATTGTTCTGGCAAAGACTATTAAGAAACACCCCCTGCTCAAGTGATTTCTCTGCTCTCTCGTGTGGGGTCAGGTTTTTAGGGAAGCAAAGTGATGTCCCCAGCTAGAAGCATCTGTAAGACATTACTGACCTCCTTAGTTGCAATACACCCCCACTCAAAAAAAGAGAACTGCGAGTGGGTTCCATTCCACTGATGCAGATCTCACTTCCTTTTTATCCTTTGCATTTGAATCAGAACAACAGCAACATGACAGTTGCAATAAGAGAAGCTGCTCTTGGACAACAGAGGCTTACTAATAGTGAAACTTCATCTACAGGCTCCGTAATACTAATGCCATATTAGCGGTTTCCTCCCAGGTTACTGCTCAAGGTCAAAGAATCAGCTAAAAGATACGTTTGTGTTGATAGTGGTCCCTTGTGGTGCAACCAAAACAGCAAGTATCCGCTCATATTCTGTAGTAAGACACTTGCTTGGAGCACAATGGACACTGAATTGAGGGCCACACAAATACACAACCCAATCGATAGCATCAGACTGAAGTTTTCGACTTATTTCAAATACAGGTATACAGTATCAGGGGATACATCTCTAGCGCTGCCTGGATCACTATGGGGTATATTTATCAAAGAGTGAAGTTAGAGATCAGCAAAGTCTGCTTGAGTGAAATACCACCTCTCTCCATTCATTTCTATTGGATTTTTAAAGGAGAAGGAAAGGCTAAAACTAAGTAAGCCTTAACAGAAAGGTCCATCTAAATATACCAGTAAACCCCCAAAGTAATGCTGCTCTGAGGCCCCTGTCAAAAGAAACACTGCATTTCTTTCCTTCTAATGTGTACACATGGGCTTCTGTATCAGACTTCCTGTTTTCAGCTTAAACCTCATTGCCCTGGGCAAGAGCATGCTCAGTTTGCTCCTCTTCCCCACCCCCTCCCTTCTCTACTGTAATCTGAGCCCAGAGCAGGGAGAGACTCAGGCAGGAAGTGATGTCACACCACGTTAATACTGCAGCTCCTATCCTAAACAAACAGAGAGTTTCTAGAGCTTTTTACTCAGGTATGGTAAAACCTTCTACAGAATAAATATAGCATTCTAGCTTGCACTATTGCAGCTAATCTATTGGCAATAAAATGCCTCCGTAGCTTTCCTTCTCCTTTAAAGGCGTATTTATCAAATGGTGAACTTTCACTTTCACCCTTTCATAAATACTCCTTTAAAAATCTTGAAATGAATGGAGAGACGTGGTATTTCACTCTAGTGGATTGTAGTGATCTCTAACGTCACTCTTTGATAAATATACCCCTATGAATCTTACCTGAAGAGAAGAAGGTGGTGCATGGGTTGGGCCAGTGCTGCCTCATTTTGTAGGGCAGAACGCCTGGCATACTCCAGAAGTGCAGAAAGGTGGAGATCCTGCTCGCCTGTATAGCTACCAGGTTTCCAGCCACACCTGTGGGTTCCAAGACCAGGGTTAAAATGCATTTAAAATAACACGAATGTAGTACAGAAAAGTTGGTCATGTTGAATTGATTGACTCAGTAAAGTTGTATGTTTGTGTTTCTTTGTTGGGTCTATCATCTTTAGCATTAAACACATTTCTAACAGTATACAGGGAGATACAGCAGGAGCAATTTGCTTACATAGAGATCAGCTAATTCAAATTTATACTTTGCTTTTCCATTTAAATGTCCGCTTCTGCCATCCAAATCACACATGTACAGACATAGCTAGAAGGCTCGACCAAACAAATACACCTGGGGAAAGGATTCTCTCTTCTCAAAAGCCATGATTGTATCATCCGAGAGCATCAATAGTTCAGCCATATCCTATAATTTCAGTCCTATAATTTCAGGCCAATATTGCGGTTCAACTCACACAAATGCTTTAGCAACATCTCTCATTTAAATGGATAGACATCCTACTCACCCTATGTGTCAATAGGTTTCTAAACAGCTGATATATATATATAAAAAATGTCCCACAGTACCAGCACTCTAATCAGTATGATTCCAATGGTGCACAATCAAATTGAAGTAATAGCAGATAGAGGATCAGCACTCACTGTAGTTGAAGTGAAAAAATGCTTTATTTGCAAAAAATTCATCTGACGTTTCAGTCCCGCCTGGGGACTTTTCTCAACCTTTCTCAAGCCTTGAGAAAGTTTCCCAGGTGCGACTGAAACGTCGGATGAATATGTAAAATTTTTTTGCAAATAAAGCATTTTTTCACTTTAAATACAGTGAGTGCTGATCCTCTATCTGATATATATATATACAGGTATGGGACCTGTTATCCAGAATGCTCAGGACCTGGGGTTTTCCGGATCTTTCCGTAATTTGGGTCTACTAGAAATTCATTTAAACATTAAATAAACCCAATAGGCTGGTTTTGCTTCCAATAAGGATTAATTATATCTTAGTTGGGATCAAGTACAATAAACTGTTTTATTATTACAGAGAAAAAGGAAATCATTTTTAAAAATTTGGATTATTTGGATAAAATGAAGTCTATGGCAGACAGCCATTCCGTAATTCGGAGCTTTCTGGATATTGGGTTGGGTTTCCGGATAAGGGATCCTATACATACATATATATATATATATATATATATATATATATATATATATAAAAACAAGGGAAAGTTGTGCTCACCACTAATTTTTAAAACCATTAGGCGGGGGTGCAAGGAGGCTGTGACCACAAAATACATATAGTCAACTACAAGAGTCCTCTGCACTCAACCCATTATCAATATATTTAAGACAGAGACATTTTGTGCATACTGCTACTGAAAAATGCCTTACCCTTTAAACAACACAGGGATTGTTTGTCCATATATTGCAATATATTTAAGCTGGCCAACTACGTCAAAGTCATCCCATATCTGGCCAGTCCTATGCTCAATTTTCATCTGATTCATTAAGAATTCTATTGCTTAATTATACATTTTACAAAGGGACTAAGTTTTACCTGTAAGTTGCAGGTAAAACTTAGTCCATTGGAGTTTGCTGGGTTTCTAGGAGTATGTATGTATCACTGCACTCATAAATAAGCTCTGTGCAGTTTCTGAGCATTTTATTTACTGAGTATGAAGTAAGCAGTTGAAGTAATGTGTTTGCATTGCATACTTTTGTGATACTGTATGCTGTTACAGTTACGATTCCTAAGGTCAGTGGTGTATACACTTTTGGTTGTAATTTCCTGCCACTTCCCTCCCTTCTTTTGGGTGTTCTGTGCGTTCCGAATAAACACGCTGCATAACTTACTGCCACTATATAAACAAATGATGATGATGATGATGATAATGAAATAATGGAAGTACACTTACATCTGTTGAACATCTGATGCTAGCTTTGCCACCTTTGCTTTTTCATCTTTTCTTACCAATTAATATCATCAGTTTCAAGTACCAAGGCATTAAAATATCTGCCTGGGCCCTATTGCACCTGTACCTGCTCCATCAAAGCTCCCTAGAGGTTAGGATTCTTATCACAGTGGGTGCTATTTTCAGCACATTCTACAGGTATATTCATCCTAATGATAAACATATAAGCACAGGGCAATGCTACATGGGAATATAAACCTCAGCAACAAACTGAGACACTAGCAACAGAGAGATGCCAACGTTCTTCTTTGTGGTTTTTTTTTCACTTGTAATTTGTTCTGCTTTGCCCTACTTGGTGCAACTTCACATACAATAATACACGGCCTATGCAGATACCTTATAACGTTTTAATAAGAACCTATCTGACTCACATGTAATTGCCAGTTAGATAGTACTTTAGTCATAAACCATAGTTTGAAAATAACATGCCTTAATGCTTGTTTATATAAATAGAGTAGAGAGATAAAAGGAGAAGGACGCACCATTAATTACAGGGGTGAACACAGCCATTCCTTCAAATTTTGGGTCAGTGACTGTCTTGTCCAGAATTAGGCCACCAATGCTAGAAAAGGAAAGTGAGAGTGTATGGAATCAATTCATGGTTTAAAGGGCATGTAAAGGCAAAAAAATAAAATCCCATTTTTACTTCCGTTAATGAAATAGAAACCTATCTCCAATATACTTTAATTAAAAAATGTGTACAGTTTTTGTAAGAAACCTGACTTTGTGCAGTGAAATTCTCCCTTCATTTACTGCTGTGGAAAGGAATTGTCATGCAGTCCATAACTGCTCTGCAGGGAAACAATCATACTTATGAACAGCAGGGGGAGCCCCCGCCTTACTTCCCAGCCATGCAGAACTCAAGCAGCTTTGTTTTTTTCCTGTAGAGCAGTCGGCGACTGTGTAGAGATTTGTATTGGATTTTATTTTTGCCTTTAGATCCCCTTTACTGTTTCCAACTCCAGCTGCAGGGACAAAGATCATGGAGCCAGATTTAAACAGAAATACTGGGATTCTGTTTGGAGGATTATTTTGCTGCAGTCACTGGTTCTGCAGAAAGTTTGTATTAAACAATACAAAATCTATAAAATCCACATTAGATTACATGACAACACAGGACTCAGTGCAGTCTGCATATTCTGATTATTAATCAGTCTTGCTGTATCGGCTTCTGCCAGATACAGTATTATTTGATTATTTGTGCTGTTTTGATAATTTATGATGATCCCTAAGCAGCCGATCCCTAAGCAGCCCAGACCACACTGAGCATGTGCACAGTCTTGGTCTTACAAAGATGTTTAACAAAGTTACAATTTGGTGACCCCCTGTGGCCAACTTTGAAAGCATAAATAATTTCTTTGATTAGGCTTGTGGTGCAGTAAGTTCATGTTTATGTTTAGTATTCAAAATACAGCATGTTTAGCATTATTCTATTTTAGACTTTCCTTCCCCTTTAAAGTAAGCGAGTTAGAAAGTCATGGGGCATTACCTGCTGATGGACATGGCCACAATTACTGGCTGCCAGCCGGATTTTAGTACCTCTGCAATGGATGGACTCTGTTTAGCCACAGCCACCCACAGAGGGATGAGGATGAGGAAGACGGCACAGATAAGGGGCGAAAGATACAGAATATCTGGAAAGGGATAGAAATAAAAATCAATATAACATATGAATGTGCATCGATAAATGTAACTAGACGGTAATATCACACTTTGAGAAGGATTTGTATAGGGCATTATCATTCACACTGGGGTATTTGGCTCAAATTAAATGAAATATCTTGCATAGATCGACTTCTAGTTGAGTCAGAGGTGAGTCCTAAGTATGTGAAGGAATTGTATTGGGCGTTATCATTCACACTGGAGCCTTTGGCTCAAGGTGAATGAAATGTCTACAGTAGTTTATGTCAGATGTAACTGTTACTATGGCTCTTGCATAGATCAACTTCCAGTTGAGTCAGAAGCGAGTCCTGAATATGCGAAGGAATGGTATTGGGCATTACCATTCACACTGGAGTCTTTGGTTCAAGGTGAACAAAATGTCTACAGTAGTTTATGTCAGATGTAACTGTTACTATGGGTCTTGCATAGATCGACTTCTAGTAGAGTCAGACGTGAGTCCTGAGTATGTGATCTGACTTGTCCAATCAGCTTACAGTTGCCAACGTTGGTGTGAGTAGCTAACTGGATTGTACTAAAACAAATACTAGGGAGTCACTTACAACCCAGTAAGTGCCACTGATCTCTGCACAAAAATTATATTACCGGCCTTTGGTCCGACTGGAATTGGGTCAATTTCTGTAATGTAAACAAGCACTGAAAGTTTATGAGCTTTCCCTCAAAATCCTGTTCACATAGTAGAAGTTCACAGAGACTCTGAAGGTGCAAAATGCCCTGGAGCACATGCTTAGTCACATGTTCCCAGGCCTCTCACTCCAGCAGTAGTATCCCTAACTGAGGATGCCACTATATGCACTGCCACAGCATCAGAGCAGTGGCCCTCTTTCCACAGGCATTTCTCATACCTATATATCGGAACAGTGTACTGCTAATGCCCGCCAGCAGTGACAGTGTGATCAGATCTCCAAGGCTGGCAGCGATAGGGGTTGCAACGTTGTCAGGATTAATTCCGACTTTCCTGGAAACGATAATTACTCCAATCATCACCAGACCTAACAAACAGAATTTTTACAAACTTGTATTAATATTATATAGGTATATACACAAATATAAATACTTTTTTAACACTAATCTAATTATCCAATATGAAATAATGTATTTTTGGATGGTCCCTTCAAGGCATGGTGTCTGGGTTACTAACTAATACGTTACAAATTCCATCTTGAAACTCTTTTTATGAATTTGTTTAAATTCTGCTCCCTTCACGGAGAGGAAATGAGCGCACATTTAATGGTGAATGAGCTTGACCATATTCAGTATGTAAATATTAAAAAGTAAACAGGAAAGAGAACTGAACTGATGAAAGGATGTTCATGGAAACTTACAATTATCATAAGGTGCGCTCAGCTGAACCACACTGCCACCGTGTGTCTAGCAGGGAAAAAACACCTTTCTTAGATGCATGCATTATAGCACAGATACCAATTCAAGATAATGGACTATCCCAGTGAGAAATTAGATCATAATGTGATTTTATATAAAAATACAGAAATACTGTCCAAGGGATCTCCATATCCATGTAGGCAGGTGTCCTGAGCCGAAGTGGTTTGTGAAGAAAAGAAACTAAAAGGGATACTGTCATGGGAAAACATGTTTTTTTCAAAATGCGTTAAGAGTGCTGCTCCAGCAGAATTCTGCACTGAAATCCATTTCTCAAAAGAGCAAACAGATTTTTTTATATTTAATTTCAAAATCTGACATGGGGCTAGACATATTGTCAATTTCCCAGCTGCCCCAAGTCATGTGACTTGTGCTCTGATAAACTTCAGTCACTCTTTACTGCTGTACTGCAAGTTGGAGTGATATCACCTCCTCCCCCCCCAGCAGCCTAACAACAGAACAACGGGAAGGTAACAAGATAGCTGCTCTCTAACACAAGATAACAGCTGCCTGGCAGATCTAAGAACTTGCTGGTTCAGGAATGACATTTTATATGGTAGAGTGAATTATTTGCAGTGTAATTTAGAAACAAAAACAACACCATAAAAATCATGGCAGAGTCACAATATCCTCGGTTCCTGGATGGTTGATAAGGTGCGTATTTTATTAACCCTGGCCTGCATGATGGATTCCTTAAAGGGATACTGTCATGGGAAAAAAAATTTTTTCAAAATGAATCAGTTAATAGTGCTGCTCCAGCAGAATTCTGCACTGAAATCCATTTCTCAAAAGAGCAAACAGATTTTTTTATATTTAATTTTGAAATCTGACATGGGGCTAGACATATTGTCAATTTCCCAGCTGCCTCAGGTCATGTGACTTGTGCTCTGATAAACTTCAATCACGCTTTACTGCTGTACTGCAAGTTGGAGTGATTTCACCCCCTTCCTTTCCCCCCCAGCAGCCAAACAAAATAACAATGGGAAGGTAACCAGATAACAGCTCCCTAACACAAGATAACAGCTGCCTGATAGATCAACACTCAATAGTAAAAACCCATGTCTCACTGAGACACATTCAGTTACATTGAGAAGGAAAAGCAGCAGCCTGCCAGAAAGCATTTCTCTCCTAAAGTGCAGACACAAGTCACATGACCAGGGGCAGCTGGGAAATTGACAAAATGTCTAGCCCCATGTCAGATTTCAAAATTGAATATAAAAAAAACTGTTTGCTCTTTTGAGAAATGGATTTCAGTGCAGAATTCTGCTGGAGTAGCACTATTAACTGATGCATTTTGAAAAAAACATGTTTTCTGATGACAGGATCCCTTTAAAGTGCATAAAAGTCCCAGCAGTGAGACTTCTTAGAAGCCAGAGGTAACACTTTTGTAAAGCACAGAGCTAAAGCTGTATGTACACAGGGTTAGGGTTCAGCCTATAGTCGTGATCCGTAACATATGGGCATTCCCTCGTGTCCTGCAGTTATTTCCTAGTAATCAGAGCTCAGTTGCCCATGGCTGTAACAAAAGACATCAACGATAGAGAATGCAGCATTTCTCATCTCCCAGTCATTCCCGCTGCAGGACATGAGGGAATGCCTATATAACTGAAGGACATGAGGGAATGCCCAGTGTCGGCGTGGCCCATCGGGATACCAGGAAAACTCCCGGTGGGCCCAGATGTTGATGGGCCCTTATGCTGCTAAACATTTGGCCTATTTCATGGACATTCCTTATTTATATGAAGCTTTTAAATAAATGGAACAATAGTTTACAGTATGTAAAGAATAGAGACTAGAAGAATAGAGGTTGAGTGAAGAGAGGAAGAATAATAATACTGAGAGTGGGCCCCTGGTCTAAGGTTTTTGGGTGGGCCCCTGGTGTCCCAGTCCGACACTGGGAATGCCTATATAACTGCAGGACATGAGGGAATGCCCATATGTTGTGGACCATGACGGTAGGCTGAACCCAGTCATTCCTGCTAGAATATTCTGTCATCAGACATTCCTATACTGACTGTTTGATCCTCCAGACCTGAATCTGAAGCAAAAGCATGAATCCTCAATCATACAGCTCTGGCTGATGGCTCAGGAATGGCTATAGAACCCCAGGTCACTGATAACTCACTAACATATTCAGCTGGTGGAAGACATTGAGAGTTGCATTTAAACAGCAGCTGGAGGGCCTTGTAAAGATGATTTCTGGTTTGAAGACATATACCTTTAAACAAGTTTGTCACTTCCTATCGTCACTAGCATGTCTTTTCTATGTTATGACTCTGATGACTGATTAATGACATTCTGGCCCAGATAATGATCCCACCTGCTTCCCAGGGTAGGAACGTGGCCATGGAACTTACCCAAGGACAGAGCTGCAATGAATGCTGTTGTAACACTGCTGGCGCAGAGGACGGCAGCTTGGTCCAGTTCCACATAACCTTTAGACAAGGAACCCAGGATAATTGCAGCAATGGCAGCCAGGAGCCCAACGACTGTGGCCTGAACCTGCAATGTATACAACAACTGGGTTATAGAGTTCTGTACTGAATAAATGAACAAAACAGCCTAAGGATGGTACACAGGGCTACACAAGCTGAAATGCAGCGTGCACTTCTGGGATTTACGTGCTGAGCCTCATGATGTCACCTCGCTTTGGAGCGTAGTTTGAATATTTAAAGGGACCTTGGGCCAAAACCCATTGCCCGTTGTTAGGTATAAATACTTTGTTCCTGGGTGCGCTTTTCTGAGTGTTATTATCTGGTTTTGATCCCTGCCTGTCTGACTCCGCTGAATTCTACCTAATCCGACCCTGGCCTGTCTGATTATTCTCGAACGCTGCCTGTACCGACCCGACCTGTCTGACTATTCTTGAGCGATGCCTGTACCTACCACTGCCTGTCTGACCTTGCTTGAACTCTGCCTGCACCAACCCCGGCCTACTTGACCCCGCTATCTCATCTACTCCTTGTGACATTGGTATTGCCTTCTGTGTCTAAATACTTGATAACGATAGTGCCCCTTTGCTTGTCAAGAACTCTTGCTTGGCTCCTCTCATATTAAGACCTGGAGTGGAGGCATCTAAGTAGCTGAGGGCTCCTCCCGAAGACAAAGGCAGTTGCTAAAGGCGGAAGCTGAGCCGTGACCGGGAGTCTAGCACTTGTCCTGGATTTAAGGAGCCGATCATGACAATCAGCATCATAAATAACACACTTGCTTGCAGCACTCACCTGTATTAAAGCCAGGTTGCTGACTGCCAGCGTCCATCTATCTTTGGGGTTATCCATTTGTCCTGTGTTTGCCTGGAACAGAGAGGATACATAATTAAAGGAACAGTAACCAAAAAATTGAAAGTGTTTTCAAGTAACGAAAATATCATGTTCTGTTGCCCTGCACTGGTAAAACTGATGTGTTTGCTTCAGAAACACTACTATAGTTCATATAAACAAGCTGCTGTGTAGCAATGATGGCAATTGAATAAAGGTTATATGGTACAGGTTAAATAGTGAATAACAGAGAACACCATTATGTTCTACAGAGCTTATCTGCTGTATAACCTGAGCCTTTTCTTCTTTGAATGGCTGCCCCCATTGCTACACAGCAGTTTATTTATTTAAAGAATAGTAGTGTTTCTGAAGCAAACACACCAGTTTTACCAGTGCAGGGCAGCAGTACATGATATTTTCATTACTTTAAAACACAATCATTTTGTTGGCAATTCTAGCAATGAGCTTTTCCCACAGCTTAAACATAAACCCAAAACGGTAGATATGATGTTGTTGGCAGGAAAATGGTTAATAAACATCTGTTTCCCATCGATACTGCCCCGTGATATATGGTGGCATGTGTGTGCTTCCTACATTTTTATATTTAGCAGTATGACATTTCACTGTTGAAAAGAACAGGTGCCTGTAAAGCAAAGCATGTGAGGGAATGTATGGCAGGGCCAGCCAACCAGGACTTCTCCTTCTCTGTTGCTGTGGTACAGTTTCCAGCCCTGAATGCCTGGGAGCTGTAGTTCATCAACAGCTGACTGTTCTTAAAGAACCATTATAGATATATATATATAATTTTCCAAATGGATTTGTATAACTGAATAATCTAGGGGCTCAAACTTTTTTTCCCTTAAATACTATATGAAGGTGTAACTGTCTTATCGTACACTTTGTGCCTTGCCTGAGCAGCCACTGTCTCATTGGTTGCCTGTCCACAAGCTCTCCTCACTGCATGGAATCTGAACTCAATACTGTATTAAAATGTGCTAAAAATTACAAAACCGTATCACCTGTTCCAAGATGGTGGCCCCCTGTGACAAGTTTGAAGTCCTTGATCATTGCTGCTATTGAGAAGCTAAAACTTTAGGCTGATGCACTAAAGTCATATAAAATATTGCATTTTTAGCCACAGTCATTTTTATGGTTTAGTTCTCCTTTAAAGTCAAAAGACATTAAAGGGCAATGCTCCCATAATTGCAAACTGCTGTAAAATTGAAAGGGTGGGCAAGGTTTGCCGAATCCTTCAGCTCAGCCAACTGAAACGGAATCCTAATTTGTATATGCAAATTAGAGGCGGGGAGGGAAATCACATGATTTTTTGTTACAAAACAAGGAAGTAAAAATGTTTTTTCCCCTTCCCACCCCTAATCTGCATATGCAAATTAGGATTTGGTTCGGCCGATTCTTTCACGAAGGATTCCAGGGTTCAGATGAATCCAGAATAGTGTATTCGGTCAGTAGTGTAACTATAGGGGGCGGGCCCTGGTGCGTGACGCGCAGCCGGGCCCCACCCCCCTCCGTACCGCACGCATTTTCAGTGGCGCGCGGGCTGCCATGGGGCCTGAGGGGGTGTGGGCCCTGGCCCGCTAGTACCCCTTGCTCCCCGGTAGTTCCGCCACTGGATTCGGTGCATCCATAGTTTTGTCTGAGCCACCCAAGCTGGCAATTGCAGCTGACAAATGCTGAATATCAAGTAGCATCAATGTAGGCATAAAGAGCAATCCTGCCTTATGGAATTCATTTTAGAATATATATGTGAATGACCGAGTTAAATGCAATATGAATATACGCTTGGAAATCCCCAATAACACACTCTAGTAATTGTGCATACTGAATACAGTATGTGTACCGACATAATCAGTGGCAGAATTTAGAGGTCACTGAGAAATGACTATACAGCTGTGTGTTTTGTAAGCAAAAAAGAAATGCCAAGCCAGGTTGTTCAAAACTACATTCCGGTGTGGTGTAAATGGCTGCAGATGGAATTTGGCCAAAAGGCCTCACACAAACTCTCAAATATGTTGCCCCTATTTCACTATATATTCAAGCGATATTTGCCTTTACCTAAAGGCAGGTCTGTAAAAGAGGGGTCTCTGGGTTCTGTGCGATGTTTCCCAATCAACCCTGTATGGGAGTAAAAGCAACCTTGTGTTTCAGCCCCAAATGTTCTGCATAATATAGATATAGATTTTGGGGTATATTTATCAAAAAGTGGGGTATATTTATCAAAGTTCACCCTTTGATAAATATGTCTTTAAAAATCCCATAGAAATGAATGGAGAGAGGCTGTATTTCCCTCTAGCAGTCTGTAGTTATCTCTAATTTCACTCTTTGATAAATATACTCCTTTGGGGCAGATTCACTAAAGGGCGAAGTGGCTAACGCTAGCGACAGTTCACCAGAAATCCCATCCGCAGGAACATTGCCAATTTTCTGACGGGCATAGCGAACGGACCATCGATAATGTTCGTTCGCCCTGTATGGACAGTCGACTTATCAATCGTCAGAGTTTCCTTTGCCACCTCAGACCTGGCGAACTGCTAAAATGAAGCAACATCTTCCTCAATCTGATGTCAGTGACATCATATCCTGTCTGCCAGAAATGCATTAAAGTTGTAAAAATGCTGGAGACTTTTCTTTTTTTAAGCGGGATTGCCTGCAAAAGTCTTAACTATTAAACTTTTTGGTGTTAACATTTTTCCCCAGAGTTGTATGGAACATTCGTTTTAGGGTGGGCTCATGTGTAGGGCATTATAGGATCTCTTTTGTCTTTATTCAGGTTCCTTGGACATTTGTAATAAAAAGTGGCCACTTTGAGCATTTGCACCAACATCTCTAATAAAGACATATATACGACTCTACTGTACCCGCCCTATTCAAATTGACCTAAGCGTAAAAGGACTAACGAAGTTTCGCTATCCATAAGCGATGGCTAGCGTCATTTCGCATTGAAATGCGCGCACTGCTGAAGTAACGCTAGCGAAAAGTCAACAGCGTTCGGGGCCCAGGACGCAACTTTGCATTTTATTGAATTAACGCAGTGGTAATGATTTTTCGACTGGCGAAGTGGCAGGAAGGGTGGAGAAGCTTTGCTGGCGACAATTTGCCCTTTCGTGAATTTGCCCCTTTGAGTCTAATAGATAAAAGCTGTCTAACCTATTGGCAACCAGAGATGGTAATACAAGGTCTTTGAATACAATATTCATACAATTCATAGGATATTCTATATATAAATATATATATATATATAAGCATTCACAAAGTACCTGCACTCCTTCCTTGTTGCTCCAATGTGGGTGCTTGGTCAATCAGCGTATACAATGTTCAAAGTGGACCAGCACACCGAAGTTTTCAATCAAAAGAGTTTTATTTCAACATCACTCATGTGTCCAACGTTTCGGCCCACATTAGGGCCGATAAAGGCCCTAATGTGGGCCGAAACGTTGGACACATGAGTGATGTTGAAATAAAACTCTTTTGATTGAAAACTTCGGTGTGCTGGTCCACTTTGAACATTATATATATATATATATATATATATATATATCTATATATATCTATATATATCTATATATATCTATATATATCTATATATATATATATATATATATCTATCTATATATATATATATATATACAGTATATATATATAATATTCATACAACTGCTGATTATTAGAGATTACAGATTAGGAACATTACCGCAGTGGATAGCCGGGATGCCAGGGTCATTTCCAAGTTGCCTTTAAGGCCCACCAAAGCCGGGACCAGAATGAAGACCTCAGTGATGGTTTTGAAGACATCCCAGTGCTGGAAGAGAAGAAGAGAATTACACTGATATAGATACATATGTTTATCTCCTTGGGACTAAATTATCCGAACAACAGTTTTGGTTTACAGAGCTACTCATACCTTTTACCTGCCTTTTTTTGTACCCATTGGGGTCAAAATAGTTTGACCCATGATGTAGGTGAAATGGGGATCGGGCAGTGGGGAATGGTATAACATCTAAGAGGAAAAAGGGAGAAGCTTGCATGTTTGCCTTTTTGAAGTCAGGAGGCAAACAGACCACCGACAAACGATAGCAATACCATTTTATTCATCAAACTAAAAGTCAGGGCAAAGGATAACTGTCATTGTAATCAATGGTAATCCATGTAATCTAATTTAATTGTAATTAATTTGCACACTTTAATGCTTCTGCACTTGCAGTGTTAGCAGTAATTAAAAGACCCCTCAGAAAGTTCTGCTCCAGTAAGTCAGAGCCAACTCATACAAATTGGTTTATGGTGCACTCTCAGCCTCCATGTTGCACTGTGTATGGACTTCCAGCTCACAGTGTGCTTTCATAAAAAGCCTAGCAAACCCATGTATACCAGCAACCCCTTTTCAAAAAAGATCTTAATCCCTGCGTCTGATCCTGAGAGAAATTACTAACAGATTAGATGGTTTCAGAGTTTCAGACTAAACTGATAAATGCTAATTGGTTCCAGATGGGATACATCACCGGGGAGCTCCATCCTAAGCCACTAATCACATTATAACTTGGCAATCATAAGCCATTAAATGAAATAAAACACTTTGAGTGAGGAAAAGCCCAAATTTCCTGGGGGAAAATGCTGCTACATGTCGCTCTGCTCAGGGGCAGCACTGGAAAATGCAGAAAAATGGCGAAAATAAACCTCAGGAACACAATTTGTGTTTGTGCTGTTCTGCACTCCTAACTAGGGATGCACCAAATCCACTATTTTGGATCGGCTGTACTCCCGAATCCTTCGTGAAAGATTCGGCCGAATACCAAAACAAGTCCAAATCCTAATTTGCATATGCAAATTAGGGGTGGGAAATATTTTTTACTTCCTTGGTTTGTAACAAAAAGTCAAGCGATTTCCCTTCCCGCCTCTATTTGCATATGCAAATTAGGATTTGGTTCAACCGGTCAGAAAGATTCGGCAGAATCCGAATCCTGCTGAAAAAGGCCGAATCCTGGCCAAATCCTGGATTTGGTGCATCCCTATTAACAACAATCATTCAATTCAACAAAACCCAGCATGAACGGGAACTACAACTTCCAACATGAAACATTTACTACAACTGCCCAAAATAACTGCACACAACAACTCTTAAAACTGTGTGACTCTCTCTCTCTCTCTCTCTCTCTCTCTCTCTCTCTCTCTCTCTCTCTCTATATATACCCAGAATACCCCAGATCCTGAGCATTCTGGATGACAGGTCCCATACCGGTATTACAACTTTATCGTGCACTACAACTCCAACAAATATTATCCCCTACAACTCCCAGTATAACCATGCATTACAAACTCCCAACAGAACTCTGCACTACAGTATCTATCAATAATCATATGCTCAAATATAATTGTGCACTACATCTCATACCACGGATGCTCTACCACTCCCAACATGACTGTGCAGTACAATGCCTAACAATTATGATACACAGCTCCTAACTCTGCACTACAGAACTCAACAAAAAACCCACAAATCCAACAACAACCAAATACTACAACTGCAAACAAAATTGGGCACTGCAACTCCCAGCTTAGTTATTCACCACAACTCACAATACTAATCAAACTACATAGTTGTGAACTACAACCTCCAACAGGACATGGACATGATGTGAAAGTTGGGAGACACATCAGAGTGCAAAAAAGCTGGATAGAAGTGAGTATGAGCAGTCACAGCTAGAGAACATATCTACTATCTGAACAGACAACATTGCAGTATTTGACAGAAGATATCCGTATCTGTTAATGACGACTAGCTTTCTAGCAGAGTTATTCAGGCTGCTGCTTATCTACTGTCAGAGTTAAGGTGGCCATACACGGATAGATCCGCTCGTTTGGCGATGTCGCCAAACGAGCGGATCTCCCTCCGATATGCCCACCTTGAGGTGGGCAATATCGGGCTGATCCGATCGTGGGCCCTAGGGCCCAACGATCGGATCCTAGCGTTCGCCAAACGGGCGGTCGGATCGCGGGACCGCATCAACGAACAGATGCGGCCGCGATCCGACGGGATTTTTAACCCCATCCGATCGAGATCTGGCCGACTTTCGGCCAGATCTCGATCGGGGAAGCCCGTCGGGGGCCCCCATACACGGGCCAATAAGCTGCCGACTTGGTCTGTCGGCAGCTTTTATCGGCCCGTGTATGGCCACCTTTAGAGCTCATTCATCTGACTGTGCCATGTGCTGTGTTCTTATTTTTGCAACCTAAATTGACTATATTCATTGATTAAACCTGTTCCATGTATGCTTTTCAAAAAGGCATTGGAAATAACAGCAAATTCAGGACAGAATATACAAATGCACCATTTATAGATACTTCACAAAACAACAAAAGACTCAAGGGCACAAGACTGAAGGGCACAAGCCCACAGAAGGAAGTGAAGGTACAATTCCCTACAGGTGCTCAAGTATAGGAATTGAGAAGAACTATTTAATTCAGCTACAGGTATGGGACTGTTATCCAGAATGCTCGAGACCTGAGATTTTCCATATAACAGATCTTTTTCTTCATACCTTAGTCTCCTATAAAATCTTGTAAACATTAAATAAACCCAATAGGCTGGGTTTGTCTTCAATAAGGATTAATTATATCTTTACAAGGTACTGTTTTATTATTACAGAGAAAAGGGATTTTTTTTTTTAAAATTTGGATTATATAAATAATAGGTGGCTTTCCTGTCATTTGAAGCATTCTAGATAACGGGTTTGCAGAAAACGGATCCCACACCTGTACAAGGGTGAGCAAGGACAGAGGTCCATAAAGCACCTGGAAATTTCATTCATACTGAAGTCTCCCCAGGGTCCGATCCCATAAGGCAGCATCAGGTGAAGGTAGAATTTAATTCAGGTACAAAGTTACTGAGTGGTAACCCATAAAGTACTGTGCCAGGCAAATGTGTTGTGGCCCATCATTAGAAGCCCATCAAATGCTGTATCAAAAACTAAAAATAAGCAAAACATAGTACAAAAGTTCATATATTAAATGGGATCCTCCCTCCCCCTTCCAATATCCCCTTCAAGCAAAAGTCTGCAGAAATCATATTTTATTGGGGATTTTTCTCTCCAAAATACAGACTGCAAATGTCATGGAAATGTCAAATTGTCATTGTATTGTATTTATTTGCCATAAATCCCTTGTTTACACCTGTAATATTGTCAGCAGCTTTATTACCAACTGGGAAGGGAAAAGAATGAGGTATTGCAGGGGGCATGGGGGTTTGCGTTTCTCAAGGTCAGTTTGTGGTGTATTTTAGAAAGGCTAAACTCTATAGAGATGGAATGGGGAGTCCTCTATTGAAGGGGTGGATCACCTTTAAGTTAACTTTTAGTATATTAATTCTAAGCAAAGTTTTGATTGGCCTTTATTTTTTCTTCTTTGTATTTTTGCCTTTTTCTTCTCTTTCCAACTTTCAAATGGGAGTCACTGACCCCATCTAAAAAAACAAATGCTCTGAAAGGCTACACATTTATTGTTTTTGCAACTTTTTATTACTCATATTTCTATTCAGGCCTCTCCTATTCATATTCCAGTGTCTTAATAAAATCAACTTGGACCTTAGCACCCAGACTGCTGAAATTGCAAGCTGGAGAACTGTTGAATAAAAAGCTACATAACTGAAAAAAACACAAATAATAAAAAATGAAAACCAATTGCAAATTGTCTCAGAATATCATTATCTACATCATACTAAAAGTTAATTTAAAGGTGAACAACCCCTCTACCACTAACACACTGCCTTTATGATAACGACTGGAGAAGAGACTCTTTGACACAATGGGCAGAGGAAAAGCACAAAGCAATTTATGAAGAAGTTTATGGCCCTCTGTAAAACCAAGGAACATCGTAGTTACTTTGTAACAGAGCTGGGTTGTTCATGTATTAGGTAATAGTCTGAAGACATATAACAAATCAATGGCATTGGGTTCACTTAGCTGTACATACTTGAACACGGTCCATCAGCAGGCCAGCTGCCACCATGCCCAGTCCTGCCAAAAGGAAAGGCACAAACACCTGGGTAGCAATAGACAAGTTGGTTTCTGGGAGAAAGCCATTGGGCGACCTGGTCAGTTTACACTTAAATCCTCTCAGCTTCTTCCCATGAAAGCAGAACTCCAGCTCCAACTGAGTAATCACCATGGTTTCCCTTTAACCCATAATCCTCAGTTCAGAATAGGGGTCAAACTGTCCTTGTGCAAAATTTTTCCCTTTTCACAGATGCCAGTTTTCTTTCCCGAAATTAAAGTGTCTCTTGCCGAGATGATTTCAGAGCTTTGTCTGGGAAACCATTAAATGAAAGGGCAACTGCAGTCCGGCAGGAGGAGTAACTAAAAACAGCCTAATATTGGCTTCTTTGTAGCAGAAGCAGCAGCAAGTGAGATGGTCAGGCCGGCCTGCAGAAAATCAAGTTTATAAAAGAAATAAACAAGAAAGACTTGCTCCGTGTTAGGCACTTCAGCTCCCCAGGGTAAAGCACTTAAGAATGAATTCTCCCTTCTAGGAAGGACTTGCCATGTGGTTTAACCAGATAAAGCAGCTGCACATGGGACCTGCAAGACCCATATCTCTTCCCCCACAAGGTCTTATTGTTCGCAAAAACTCCAACTGATCCACCTCTCTCTCTCTCTCTGTCTGCTTCGTGTCACCTCGTCATTGTTATAAGTTGGAGGGTATGGAGACCAAGCTGGTGTCAGTGTGCCCCTCTCTCTCCAAAAGCTGCTGAAGGTGACTACTCACCAGCGTCCCGAGCAATATCTAGGTCCTGAGCTGACAAGGGAAACGTTCCCTGGATCCAGTCCATCATCCAATAAGCCACTCAGACTCTTATCAGCTGTCATCACTAGCTTGCAATGAGACAGATAAGGATCACAGTCACAGGAGTTTCTTTAAGGTAACTACATGATAAAATGAGGTGCGCCCGTTGCCATCGCTTCTCATTAACTCGGCGAGTCACAGAAAGAGTAATTAGTGGAAAGAGATGCTGTACAGCAGCACGTGCATTTCTACATGCACAGGAGTAATGGGAAAATATACTCTCTCTTCTTCATTTCTTAAAAGGGCCGGCCACCTTTAAATAAGCTTTTACCATTATGTAGGCTGCAATATTCTGCGCAGGGCCGGAAATAGGGGTAAGCAGAATAGGCACCTTCCTATGGTGATGTGCGGCTTCTCCTAAGTTTACTTGGACCTTCCTATGGTGAAACAATAGGGGGCACTGGGCAGGACAGATACCTGTTAAAGTCTCTTCTGCATACAGACCCCTAGTCCGTTTTCACTGCCCTCTGTCACTCCCCCCTCCCTCCCCTCTGTTGCTCTCCCCTCTCTCGCTCTACCTTCTATCACTCTCCCCTCCTTTCCCTCTGTCACTTTCCCCACCCTCCCCTCTGTCACTTTCCCCACCCTCCCCTCTGCTACGTCGCATACTCGGTGGTATATTTATCAAAGAGTGAAGTTAGAGGTCACCACAGTCCTCTAGAGTGAATTTCAGCCACTCTCCATTCATTTCTATGGGATTTTTTTGAAAGGCTTTTTATCAAAGGATGAACTTTCACTTTCACCCATTGATAACTTCACTCTTTGATAAATGTACCCCTCTGTTCTGTGCATGCGCATGCATGGGAGGAGTTAGTGGCCCAACGGGTTGCCTAGGGCACCCGGTCAGCTTAGCCCGGCCCTGATTCTGAGACAATTTACATCTGGTCATTTATTTGAATTGATTTGATTTTTTTTTTCAGCAGTTTTTCAGTTTGGAACTTCAGCAGCTCTCTGGTCGCTAGGATACAGTTTACCCTAGTCACCAGGTAGTGGTTTGAATGAGACTACAACATGAATAGGAGGTGGTATGTAAGGCCAAATGAATATATATGGTCTCCTAAAGAGAGAGCGTAAAAGGAGAACAACAGAGTACCAAGTGCAGAACGCCCACATTAAGATTAACAGGGGGAGAGGATTTGTTAGCAAAAGTAACAGAGAAGGAATGGTCAGAAAGGTAGGTAGAGATCCCAGAGTTTTTTGCATTAGAACAGTATTACTAAAAGTTTAGAGGCTAGTGGTATAAGAGAGAGGCCAGTAGTTAGACAA
Source organism: Xenopus laevis (assembly GCF_017654675.1). Lineage (NCBI taxonomy): Eukaryota > Metazoa > Chordata > Amphibia > Anura > Pipidae > Xenopus > Xenopus laevis. The sequence continues at coordinate 112,333,156 of NC_054378.1, read as the reverse complement.
ACAGGATAGATCCAGTGTAGCCTTTTTCAGAATGGGCTTGACACAGGCCTGTTTGAATAAAGAAGGAAAGTTCCAGATGTTAGCGAGGAATTGAATATATGAGTAAGTACTGGAGTAAGGACAAGGTACCACGGTTTTAGTAGAGGTTATGGCATAGGATCAAGTGAGCAAGTTGTTGATGGAGAGGACAGGAGACGTTTAAAGACTTCAGACACAGTTAAGCTCCCCATAGACACGACGATTCTTCTTGCCGAACGACCGATTTTAGGGAAGTCCGACCAATCCTTAGAAATTATCGTGTGTTAGTGGGACTCGAACATTCGTACATCTTACGATTTTTCGTCCGACATCTGTCAGGAAATTGATCGGCCAGGTCAAAAAATCTTTGTTGGTCCCAGTGCAATGTATCTATGTTTGCAGGGCCAAGCAGGCAGCTCCCCTTTGTTTTCCTGACAAATTGGTCTTTTTAGTTGATGGTCAATTCGTACGATCGTTCCGAGATAATCGTGGTCTCACGATGAGGATCGGATCTTTTAAAAATCTCAACATCTATGGCCTGCTTACGATCAAAAAAGTTGAAAAGAGAGATTTAAGAAGAGTGAGAATATTGCTATCTGAAGAGTGGGGAAATTGTTTTTGCATTGCTTTTAAAGAAGTCAGCAAAGTCCTGTTTTTTTTTCCAGATGTTAATGTTTCATTAGTAGATGGAGTAGTGAGTTGAATATGTATAACAAGCATTGTGGGTTGGATTTATTATTGTTTATGAGTGTACTATAGTACTCTTGTTTAGCCTGGGATAGGACAGTACCAAAGCAGGCCATAATAAACCAACATAAATTTCAAATGCTTAGTGATGACATCAGTTCTAATAGCTGTCACTTATGTCACATTACTCAGTGATATCTGTGAATTATCCCCTTTACTATTCCCCTACTAAGAATATGGAAAATTACCCACATATGGTTATAGAACTCAACCTCCAGTATCCTTATATTTTACAACAGGGAGGCATTATTGCCTGTATAATGGTACTGTGGGCTAATGTGTGTTGAAGTACAGGTATGGGACCTGTTATCCAGAATGCTCGGGACCTGGGGTTTTCCGGATAACGGATCTTTCCGTAATTTGGGTCTTCATGCCTTAAGTCTACTAGAAATTCATTTAAACCTCAAATAAACCCAACAGGCTGGTTTTGTTTCCAATAAGGATTAATTATATCTTCGTTGGGATCAAGTACAAGCTACTGTTTTATTATTACAGAGAAAATCATTTTTAAAAATTTGGATTATTTAGATAAAATGGAGTCTTTGGGAGACAGCCATTCCGTAATTCAGATCTTTCTGGATATCGCGTTTCCGGATAAGGGATCCTATACCTGTACTACGCACAGAATATGTTGCCAAACTGCCACAAAAAATAAGAATAAACATATGTGACACAAAACTGGTATGTAAAAATGTGGATATGTATTGTAGTTCATACCCCTTTGCTCAAACATATTACAGGTATGGGATCCGTTATCCCTGAAACCCGTTATCCAGAAAGCTCCAAATTACATAAAGGCCATCTCCCATAGACTCCATTTTATCCAAATAATCAAAATTATTAAAAGTGATTTCCTTTTTCTCTGTAATAATGAAACAGCTTGTACTTGATCCAAACTAAGATACAATTCATCCTTAGTGGTAGACGTAAGGTATGAAGATCCAAAGTATGTAACGAACAGAAAACCCCAGAGCCTGAGAATTCTGGATAACAGGTCCCATACCTGTATCGTGTTACTAGTAACTACAGCAAATAAGTGTCCTATGCCCTTCGGTTACCTTTTATGATATGTGAGTGTATGTAGAATTCAGTGTTATGGAGATACAGCACTACAGGCAATTAAACAATTTTTGGTAGTTTCTCTCACATTGATGGCTTCAAACTCCACCCTTAGGAATTCCATACCTGCTGGCTCCTTCATGTATAACTGGTTATTCTACCCTTGCATTAATGTTGCTTTCCGTGTGCAAAGACCATGTTCTACTACACAACTAACAGTACCCCAGGGGGATGCCATTCCCAGTTCACAGAGTTTTGTTTCTGTACACTGTCAGTTTACAAAATACCTGTCTGACAAAAGCTAGATCACTTGAAAAGCAAGCAGATTAAAATAAACATCTCTTGTATTTATATAAATAAACTATAAATTATACATAAATAAGTTTTTACTGACCCATACCAGAAGCTACCAGTTACGTAACAGGTAATGCACCCAAAGTGAATATCAGAAGTCATCAAGGAGTTCCATGATTATATAAAGGCAAAAAAAGGTGCATCTTATATGTGTCACAAAACTCCAAGCAGACTTCTAATATCCACATATAACAGTAGCAGGTATGTTTTCTTGTAAAATGTGATGGATACGAAGGGCTCCAGCAGTTCAAGTACTTAGGTGGTGTTATTACAGTACATAAGACAACTAAACGACAATGAAAAAGAAAGGCTCAACTTGTTAAAGTCATGCACCTGGGATGTAAAAATATCCAAGTCACTTATACCCTTACACTAGACAAATCCATTATGGAAAAGGACCTTGGAGTCCTTGTAGATGATAAACTTGGCTGTAGCAAGCAATGCCAGTCAGCAGCATCAAGGGCAAATAAGGTCTTGAGCTGTATTAACAGGGGCATAGAGTCACGGGAGGAGGGGTCATTCTTCCACTGTATAGAGCACTTGTAAGGCCCCATCTAGAATATACCATACAGTTTTGGTCTCCATCACTCAAACAGGACATTATTGTATTAGAGAGGGTACAGAGAAGGGCAACTAAGCTGGTAAAAGGTATGGAAAATCTTATCTATGAGGAAAGGCTGGCCAAATTGGAGATGTTCACGCTGGAGAAGAGGCGCTTAAGGGGTCATATGATAACTATGTATAAATATATAAGGGGATCATATAATAATCTCTCTAATGCTTTATTTACCAGTAGGTCTTTCCGACACAAGGTCACCCATTCCGTTTAGAAGAAAAGAGTTTCTGCCTAAATATTCGGAAGGGGTTTTTTTACAGTGAGAGCTGTGAAGATGTGGAATCCTCTCCCTGAATCAGTACTTGCTGATACATTAGATAGCGTTAAGAAGGGGTTGGATGGTGTTTAGCAAGTGAGGGAATACAGGGTTATGGAAGATAGCTCATAGTACAAGCTGATCCAGGGACTAGTCCGATTGCCTTTTTGGAGTCAGGAAGGAATTTTTTCCCCCCTCTGAGGCAAATTGGAGAGGCTTCAGATGGGGTTTTTTGCCTTCCTCTCAATCAACTGGCACTTAGGCAGGTTAAAAAAAGTTAAAAGTTTGAACTTGATGGACGTGTGTCTTTTTTCAACTTAACTTACTATTTTACAATGTATAATTAAACCTATGGCGACATATGGTGCATGGCCATGGACACTTACAAAAAGAGATGAGAGCCTGCTTAACACCTTGGAGCTTTTCAAAAAGTATTCAGAACTGTCCATGATAAAAATCCTGGAGTAAACAAAAATATGGCACTGGAGGTGCTTTACCGGGAGCCGCTGGATATCAAAGTTAGCACGCTAAGGTGGTTCAGGCAAGTTCATTCTGAATAAGGTTATGCATACCTGCCCAGAAGGCCACTGCTCAGTAGGACTTCCGAGAAAGAGGCAGCTGAACAACATTGAGGCAAACCTGCAGAAGCTCAGAAATAAATGGAGGCATCTACTGTTGTCACAGGACAACTGGCGGACTCTGGTAGTGGATGGGCTAGGGCTGAAGTGCATGGAGAAAGTGTGTTGGGAGCATAGGCAGAAATGTAGAACAGAAGAGCTCATGCCACAAAGTAGGGCCATAGCCAATCACTGAATGCATGTCACACAAACCAATCATTGGCTAGACTTCAGAACCTGAATAGTGGACAGACATCAACATGAACAGGACAGGGGGATTGGGTCTAATCTGAAATCTTATACTGTATATAAAAGGCACCTCTGTGTGGAAGACATGGATGCTACTTAGGTGCAAGAACTATCATGTACGCAAATAACACCCATGTCCTTGGCATGGTGCCACCTTGGGGACGACTTCTGATATATATTTCGAAGAACAGGAGGTACATGATCCCATATGTATATGTCAGATAATTGGTTATGGAGCATGAGATTTGGAAAGGAGAAGTCTGTTATGCATCACGTACTACCAAGCTGATGCTGACATGGTCAAGTGGCAAAAACGCTCTCTGTTATTCTGCTGATTCGATGTTTCCATTCCATACACTCTACCAGTAATTAGGATACAACTTGCTTGTGCCAAAAGGCCTGCTGTCATATTTAGGACTGACCCACAAAACCCCCCTCAAATAATAGAAGTAAATAATGTGACATTTCAGGAGGAGAAAACAAATGTTCCCCATAATCCTCCAAAACAAGCAAGCAAGGCCTTCAACACTTAGTTGAGCCTAAAGAAAGGTTAAAGTTTTACCACATGCTTTCTGATGCCATGTTAAGATGTTCCAAATGCGATAATGTAAATCGCCTGTGGGAAAACATATGAGGCACTTCCTTTTTCCGAAGTCGGCAGAAGTTTTTCTCACTTAGCAACTTCGGAAAAAAACAAAGCACTGCAATTTACATGATCTTTTTTCTGAAGTTCGCCTGAAGTTGTTTCGAAAGACTGAGCGACTTTCGGAGAAATAAAGTGCTGCCTATGTTTTACCACAGGCGATTTACATAAATGCCGTTGGGAAGTATTTGGAGATTAGTTGCTTGCAGAAGAGCAGATATATCGAGGGCCACTTCAATTAAAGTCACTCAAGCACTACTAAGTTCCACAATAGTGTTTCCAAAAGGGTTTACATGTATATGATAAATTAAAGAAGTACAAAAGCATATTCGTTTCCTCCTACTCATACTAATGCCACCTTAAATTGAGTTTTTGGAATACTGCATAGTCCAAGCACAGGACAAATTATGCATGCTCAGCGCCTTGGCTGCCAGTTCTGAGAAGGAGACAGGAAAGCCTGGCATTACAGTACCCTCAGAAATGGTTCATTTTTAATATGAATAGGATCATTTTTCAAGATGCATTGTCCTTTAAAGGGGAACTAAATCTTTACCATAAATCATGGCTGAAATGTTGTACGTTTTGTTTTGGGCTTCTGTACCAGCCCAATATTTAAAGGGGAACTCCACAAAAACGTAAGCTTTTTGAAAAGTGAACATAATTTCAAGCAACTTTGCAATAAACATCAATTAAAAAATATTCAGACTTTTCATGATTTTTAATGGTTTCTTACCGTTCCCTAAGCCTAGCCTCCTGCTGATCTGTCTGACTACTTTTCTGAGCTGGCTGACTACTGTTACTTTGTATCAACAGTCAGCTGTCCTTAGACTGCATCCTCCAAACCCCACAATTTCCTGCAAGTGATTCCAATAAGGAACGGAACATCATAGTGCAATGCATTGTCTGTAAACTGTGCCAGGATTTCAAATAATGCAGAAAGAGAAGAACTGTTAAACAGCTGGATTTCAGTATAGAAAATGGCATTTATTCATACTATACAGGTAACTGTGATGGATATATTAGGGGTTTCTGTGTTATGTGGGCCTCTTTATCAAATTTTGGTTTGGAAGCCAGAGTTCACCTTTAAAGGTCTAGATCATTACTACTGGTAAACAGGTGGTTACAGTTTAAGTTAACTTTTAATATGTTATAGAATAGCCAATTCAAAGCAACTTTTCAGCCGGTCTTCAATATTTTTTTTTCATAATTTTAATTGTTTACCTTCTTCTTCAGACCCTCTCCAGCTTTCAAATGGGGGTCACTGACCCCATTTAAAAATAAATGCTCCGTAAGGCATGTGAAGCAGTTATTGTTATTGCTACTTTTTATTACTCACCTTTCTATTCAGGCTACTCAATTCATATTCTCCTACTCAAAATAATGCATGGTTGCTAGGGTAATATGGACTTGCGAGGGGACATGATTACTTTTTACAAGTACATCAGAGATGGGGTTGCCACCTTTTCTGGGGCCGGAAAATGGGCAGGGGGCGGGGTGGATGATGTTGGAGGTGGGGCAGGGGCTGGGTCGATGACATCAGAGGCGGTGACAACAGGGGGCGGAGTGCTGCCCCAAGTTTAAGGTAAGTGATTATATTTACTGGAGGGGGGCCTGCATTGTCACCCCCAGTACCTTTTGGATGATTTGTCCATTAGTATAGCCGTACATGCCCAGATTTGTTTGACCAATTTTCGAACGGAAAAAATTCGAATTTCGAGCTATTTTTTGTTTACTTTGACTAGGGAATAGACCAAATTCGATTTGAATTTGAAAAAAATTTAAAAATTCTAATATTTAAATTTATCATGTACCATCTCTTCCATTAGACTTCGACCATTCGCCATCTAAAACCTGCTGAATTGCTGTTTTAGCCTATGGGGGACTTCCTATGACCTATTTGGAGTCAATTGGTGGACTTTGAAAAATGTAAGCTTTTTTGGGGAAAAACTTCGAATCGAATTTGATCGAATGCGATATTCCTTCGATTCGTACATTTTGATTTCGGCTGAATACGGACCTACTCGATCAAAAACAGACCTAGTCGACCAAAAAAAAAAACTTTGACTTAATTTCGGTTGGTCTTCTTGAATTCGCATTTTGAACTATTTTCGATTAGCACATTCGACCCTTGATAAATATGCCTCCTAGTACAGTATCCATATAGAGGATTTTTCCATATACCCCATGGCCTGATTGGATAGAGTACTGCATGGGACTGCAAGTGTATGGCCAGCTTTAGACACAGGAGAATTGCTGTTTTGTCACATGCCATTAAAACTGCTCTATTTATGTTTGAGACGTCCAAAACGCATTAGTTCTCTGTACTGTCTTCCAAATGTCATTTTAAAAGATTTATTCATTAAAAAGTTACGGGGACAGGATCACTTCGTGAGTACCTTCTGTGCGTCTTAAGTGCCCTTTCTAGAATATTGAGCACAAGTACTTTGTCCGCCAGCAGAACCAGCACATTGCAACCTGGTTGGAGCTGCCTTTGAAGATATATCATCCTTTGTGAACAGAGCACAGCTTGTCCATAGACTGACCACACACATACACAAAACACCCCTAGCTTTAAGCACCAACATAATGATCAGCAGAATTCTGCTTTATCTGTTGCTAGCTAACAAGTCTTTGATGTAAGGCCAGCCTTTCCAATGTGTCCCAAGCGGGTTTGTCAGGACAGACTGACCTGCCTGAGCTCATGCAATGTTAAAGTGACACACATCCCTTAGGGGTTTAGCAATAATAATCCTGATGGAAGGGTTGCCAAGTAAACATATTAATTTAGCAGAATTATTAAATGGGTATAGTAAAGAGGAGAGCCTACATTAAAAACGGCTGTTTACTCAGCATTTAGCATGACAGTATAACAGAGTTAGAATTGCAAACACAAACAAAATTAGATTTAAAGGAAAAATAAACCCTCAGGGTTTTTTCCTTTGCCGATCTTTTTTCACAGTACCTCCACTGGATCATCGAATCAAGCTACAATTATAGATCAGTGCCACAGGCTATGGAAAAAAACAAATAACAGAACCTAGTGCAACATTATTAAAGGGACACTGTCATGGGAAAACATGTTTTTTTCAAAATGCATCAGCAGAATTCTGCACTGAAATCCATTTCTCAAAACAGCAACAGATTTTTTATATTCAATTTTGAAATCTGACAAGGGGTTAGACATATTGTCAGATTCCCAGCTGCCCCCAGTCATGTGACTTGTGCTCTGATAAACTTCAGTCACTCTTTACTGCTGTACTGCAAATTGGAGTGATTTTCCCCCTCCCTTCCCCCCCCCAGCAGCCTGACAAAAGAACAATGGGAAGGTAACCAGATAACAGCTCCCTAAAGGTGGCCATATATGGGCAGATTAAAGATGCCGATATCGGTCCTTTAGACTGATTCGGCATCTTATCTGCCCATGTGTAGGGGCTCCCGACAGGTCCTCACGATCGATATCAGGCCAAAAACCAAGTCAAGTTTGATTTTTCGTACGATCCAGGACCGCATCGGCTAGTTGATGCGGTACTGCGACCCGTCAGAGCCCATTCGTAGTATTGCGAACGTTTGGATTCATCCGATATTGCCCAGCAGTTAGTGGGCATATCGGGTTAAGATCCGCTCGTTTGGCGACCTTGCCAAACGAGCTGATCTTATAGTGTATGGCCACCTTAACACAAGATAACAGCTCACTGGACCAACACTCAATAGCAAAAGCCAAGTACAGCCTGCCAAAAAGTAGTTCCATCCTAAAGTGCAGGCACAAGTCACATGACTGGGGGCAGCTGGGAAACTAACGATATGTCTAGCCCCATGTCAGATTTCAAAATTGAAGATAAAAAAATCTGTTTGCTCTTTTGAGAATTTGATTTCAGTGCAGAAGTCTGCTGGAGTAACATTATTAACTGATGCGTTTTGAAAAAAAACAAGTCTTCCCATGACAGTATCCCTTTAATATTCAGGGCAGTCACCCAAGTGTTACAGCATTAAGCTGTGCGTGTCTTGAAACATAGAAAGTCTATGCACAGATTTTTCGTGTGTGTTCTAAAGTGCTATAGTGATTTCTACAAAGTGCTATCTCCAAAATAAAATTAGACTTAAGTCAAACAAGGCGCTTGTAGTGCTTGCTTCAAAGGGTAAAAGATTATGTGATATTTACTTATGTTTAGAATAGGCAGATAACCTTACGGCTGAGATTCTAGGAATCAGTCACAACTGTAGATACATTTATAGTAGTGATAGGATAGGAAGGAAGTATTGGGATCTGTCTTCTGGATGAGGATTCTGGGAATTAGATTGTCGAATGTAAACATGTAAAAACTCAGTAACTTACATATGAAGATATCATGAACTACGGAGTCATATCAATGCAAGGCACAGATATGTCTGTTGACATAATGGAAAATGACATCATGGGATGTATTTCTCTTACCTGTACCCCATCCAGTACCATGCCAGCCAAAACCATACCCAATCCTGCCAACAGATAAGGGAACACCACCTGCAGGGTGATCGCAATGGTTGACTCCTCAGCTAGTTTGGGCATGTGGGGCTTTTTCTCAGGGGGGCGCTTTTCTTGGATGAGAGGAAGTTCTTCCTCGACTATCTCCCGGTTGCCGATTTTCTTCTCATTCTGCTTGCTCCTGTTCTTTGCTTTTTGCTTGGAGCGTTCCCTATTGTTGGCACGAGGTGCCTTTTGCCTGTGTCGAGTACCCTCACCCTTCATTTTGACCTCAGTGTTTAAAGACCTGTGCCAGACTGAAGAGATAATGACATTATTTACACACACAGATTTAGTATTTCGCAATGTGTAGCAAAACAGAGGAGAACACATATACAAGTCTTTCTATTTAACTGAAGCACAAAAATGCCAGGGCTTTTACAGGAACACTAAAATGTGCACATTAGTACTACAGGTATGGGACCTGTTATCCAGAATGCTCGGAACCTGGGGTTTTCCAGATAACAGTTCTTTCTGTAATTTGGATCTTTATACTTAAGTTTACTAGAGAATCATGTAAACTTTAAATAAACCAAATAGGTTTGGGTTTGGTTAATAATTATATCTTAGTATGGATAAAATACAAGGTACTGTTTTATTATTACACAGAAAAAGGAAATCATTTTTAAAAATTCTGATTATTTGGATAAAATGGTGTCTATGGGAGACAGCCTTTCCATAATTCGGAGCTTTCTGGATAACGTGTTTCTGGATAAGTGATCCCATACCTGTACAATAATAGTAGAATCATAAGTGCTTTCTGTTTAACCAAGCATGACCACTAGATGTCACCTTTTGGCAACAACCTTCATTACAGCGGTTGACTCTGAGACAATTTGCCACTGGTTTAATTTTTTATTTATTATTTTTTTTTGAGTGACTTAGCTTTTTATTCAGCAGCTCTCCAGTTTGCAATTTCAGCAATCTGGTTGCTACGGTCCAAATTACCCCAGCAACCATACATTGTTTTGAATAAGGGACTGGAATATGAATGGGAGAGGACCAGAATAAAAAGATGAGTCAAAAGTAGCAATAACCATAAGCCTTACTGAGCATTTTGTTTTAGATGGGGTGAACAGAGTCAGAAAAAGAAGGCAAATAATTCAGAAACTATTAAAAAGAAAAACTGAAGGCAATTGAAAAGTTGCATAGCATTAGCCATTCTATAATATGCTTAAAGTTAATTTATAGGTGAACCACCCCTTTAAAAAGTCACTGACCCTGGAGTGCTGAGGAAAAGTTTTATCTGGGTGTTGATAATATGGTATACAATTGTGGAATTTACAGTTGAGCAACTATTAAACAGAGTGGCTGACCAACAGTGTTATTCTTTATTTATATAGCACATACTTCCATCCATTTCTCAAAAGAGCAAACTGATTTTTTTATATTCAATTTTGAAATCTGACATGGGGCTAGACATCTTGTCAATTTCCCAGCTGCCCCAAGTCATGTGACTTGTGCTCTGATAAACTTCAATCACTCTTTACTGCTGTACTGCAAGTTAGAGTGATATCACCCCCCTCCCTTTTTCCCCCCAGCAGCCAAACAAATGAACAATGGGAAGGTAACCAGATAACAGCTCCCTAACACAAGATAACAGCTGCCTGGTAACACTCAATAGTAAAAACCCATGTCTCACTGAGACACATTCAGTTACATTGAGAAGGAAAAACAGCAGACTGCTAGAAAGCATTTCTCTCCTAAAGTGCAGGCACAAGTCACATGAACAGGGGCAGCTGGGAAATTGACAAAATGTCTAGCCCCATGTCATTTCAAAATTGAATATAAAAAAATCTGTTTGCTCTTTTGAGAAATGGATTTCAGTGCAGAATTCTGCTGGAGTAACACTATTAACTATTACTGGAGTAACACTATTAACTTTTTAATTTTGAAAAAAAACATGTTTTCCGATGACAGGATACCTTTAATTTGCATGTCTCTACTGTTAAATGTTAACATGTTGCAACCATCCAACTACAATCTGCTCACCAGGGTTACGGCTAAAGGGCTAAGTAGTACCCCAGTGCAGATTGGGTTGGTGGGACACAATGATCCAGGCTTGCTCTTATCATCAGGAAATGAGGCTCATTGTTCCCCCCTGCCCCCTATCAAATCCACAAAAGGAAAGCAAAGTAAGCATTGGGGTGACATTTGGAGCTGGAGCTTGTGACTGGGGTTAGAGAACCTCTCTGCTGCAGCCCGGTGGGCCCCTGGACACCCCAGTCTGACTCTAGGTGCCCCCCATCCCGTGGTCAGTCTAAATTTTGCAGCCTACATACAGAAAACAATTGCACAATATTACAGATATTGGGTTTGCACACTCACAAAAAAACTGCAAATACACAGTGGTATGAAATATAAAAATCTTTATATATATTTTTCAATCAATACATTGCACAAACAGATCACTCATGTATCTATCAAAGATATACAGTATAACACAGCAAAATTTACAATTTGTGTGAAATCAAGGCAAAAAAGAAAGCACAAGCAGCGGAAACACTTGCCAGCAATGAGAATTAACCCCAAAGTTTCAGCATAATAGTCTTTGGGGCTAATACTCATTGCTGGCAAGTGTATCTGCTGCTTGTGGTTTCTTTTTCGCCTCGATTTCACACAAATTGTATTTATCTTTACTTGATGATATTGCTGTGTATATATATCTTTGATAGATAAATGAGAGATCTGTTTGTGCAATGTATTGATTGACCAATATATATAAAGATTTTCTTATATTTCATACCACTGTGTATTTGCAGTTTTTTTGTCAGTGTGCAAACCCAATATCTGTAATATTGTGTATTTTGGTTACTCTGTGGGGAGTATTTTTGGGTTATTTGCATTTCTTATCCATGTCATTAAAAAATCAGTGCCCTCCCTTGATCTATATTCTTGTATACAGAAAACTAATGTTAATCTGTGCGAGCTTTTTAGAGGGGTAGTTAACCTTTAAATTAAAGTTTATACTATAGAAACTATTCATAGCAACTTAATCGGTAATTTTTTTTATTGTATCTGACTTTATTTCCTTTTTAATTCTGCCTCTTTCTGGGATACATTACAATGCTTATCTGGTTGTCAGGGATCACTGACCCCAGCAACCAAAAATGCTCTTCGAGGCTACAGTTTTTGTTACCTCTCCAGTCTGTCATCTCAACTACTGCCTGGTTGCTAGGGTAACAACCAGATGTTGGTCCAAATATGAAACCCCATGCTAATAAAGTAAATGAATTGTCTCAGAGAGAAAGTGCCCATGGTGGACTGGCAGACAGGGGTGCCCAGGGTGAAACCATGGCGGGTGACGAATAGCCAAGGTGAAAACTACAGTCAGAGAACAGGGCGGGACAGGGAGTGTGAGAGAAAAGTGCACAATATACCAGCGAGACCCCGCTCAAAATTCTACGTTTGTTCCCACCCCACAGTGAAATTGGTATGATCCCATCTTGCAGGCGCTTCTCTCCCAGCATCCCTTTCCAATCTATTGCACTACCCAAGCCCCGCCCCTACTTACTCTCCCGCCAAATTGAGGTGATCCTGTGAGGGGCCTCAGGCGCATGGTTTTGTCACAGCGCGGATAGGCCACACTCTTGCCCACACGTTACTACCCCAGTACCCACACTGTGTGCCCCTACTCACCCAAAGGACAGGGCGGAGCCGGGGAGGGTCAATCCTGGAAGGAGGCTCCTCCCAAATCTGGGAGTGCGGCGCTGGCACTAAAGCATCAGCCTTGTTGGCGTGTCAGTGGCCATCCCGCTTAGCCTGCTCTAGTTGTGAGAAGCAGTTGTACATGAGGCTGAGCTGTAAGGGCCATGGCTGGTTGCTAAACTGCAGCTTTTGGGTGGGGGCGTTGAAAAATGACCATCACATTCCCTGAATTACCAAATCAATGTGTTACCTCAGCAGTAGTAACGGACAATTTCTTCCTTAACTCTGGCACTACCCTTTGCCTTTAGCAGGTTACACGTTACAGGTCATTAGAAGAGTGTAGGAAGTCAAATAACCCTGACAGAACAGCAGTAACAGAGAGATATGGTGCCTATAGTAACAGTGGGATAATAGTCTCTGGGAAGGGAGTGTGACTGTGGGATAGCAGGTATAGTAGGGAGAGATTGTGCCTATAGTAACAGTGGGACTGTGGGATAATAGTCTCTGGGAAGGGAGTGTGACTGTGGGATAGCAGGTATAGTAGGGAGAGATGGTGCCTATAGTAACAGTGGGATAATAGTCTCTGGGAAGGGAGTGTGACTGTGGGATAGCAGGTATAGTAGGGAGAGATGATGTCTATAGTAACAGTGGATAATAGTCTCTGGGAAGGGAGTGTGACTGTGGGATAGCAGGTATAGTAGGGAGAGATGGTGCCTATAGTAACAGTGGGACTGTGGGATAATAGTCTCTGGGAAGGGAGTGTGACTGTGGGATAGCAGGTATAGTAGGGAGAGATGGTGCCTATAGTAACAGTGGGATAATAGTCTCTGGGAAGGGAGTGTGACTGTGGGATAGCAGGTATAGTAGGGAGAGATGATGTCTATAGTAACAGTGGATAATAGTCTCTGGGAAGGGAGTGTGACTGTGGGATAGCAGGTATAGTAGGGAGAGATGGTGTCTATAGTAACAGTGGGATAATAGTCTCTGGGAAGGGAGTGTGACTGTGGGATAGCAGGTATAGTAGGGAGAGATGATGTCTATAGTAACAGTGGATAATAGTCTCTGGGAAGGGAGTGTGACTGTGGGATAGCAGGTATAGTAGGGAGAGATGGTGTCTATAGTAACAGTGGGACTGTAGGATAATAGTCTCTGGGAAGGGAGTGTGACTGTGGGATAGCAGGTATAGTAGGGAGAGATGGTGCCTATAGTAACAGTGGATAATAGTCTCTGGGAAGGGAGTGTGACTGTGGGATAGCAGGTATAGTAGGGAGAGATGGTGCCTATAGTAACAGTGGGATAATAGTCTCTGGGAAGGGAGTGTGACTGTGGGATAGCAGGTATAGTAGGGAGAGATGGTGCCTATAGTAACAGTGGGATAATAGTCTCTGGGAAGGGAGTGTGACTGTGGGATAGCAGGTATAGTAGGGAGAGATGGTGCCTATAGTAACAGTGGGATAATAGTCTCTGGGAAGGGAGTGTGACTGTGGGATAGCAGGTATAGTAGGGAGAGATGGTGCCTATAGTAACAGTGGGATAATAGTCTCTGGGAAGGGAGTGTGACTGTGGGATAGCAGGTATAGTAGGGAGAGATGGTGCCTATAGTAACAGTGGATAATAGTCTCTGAGAAGGGAGTGTGACTGTGGGATAGCAGGTATAGTAGGGAGAGATGGTGCCTATAGTAACAGTGGATAATAGTCTCTGGGAAGGGACTGTGACTGTGGGATAGCAGGTATAGTAGGGAGAGATGGAGTCTATAGTAACAGTGGGATAATAGTCTCTGGGAAGGGAGTTTGACTGTGGGATAGCAGGTATAGTAGGGAGAGATGGTGCCTATAGTAACAGTGGGATAATAGTCTCTGGGAAGGGAGTTTGACTGTGGGATTGCAGGTATAGTAGGGAGAGATGGTGTCTATAGTAACAGTGGGATAATAGTCTCTGAGAAGGGAGTGTGACTGTGGTATAGTAGGGAGAGATGGTGTCTATAGTAACAGTGGGATAATAGTCTCTGAGAAGGGAGTGTGACTGTGGGATAGCAGGTATAGTAGGGAGAGATGGTGCCTATAGTAACAGTGGGATAATAGTCTCTGGGAAGGGAGTTTGACTGTGGGATTGCAGGTATAGTAGGGAGAGATGGTGTCTATAGTAACAGTGGGATAATAGTCTCTGAGAAGGGAGTGTGACTGTGGGATAGCAGGTATAGTAGGGAGAGATGGTGTCTATAGTAACAGTGGGATAATAGTCTCTGAGAAGGGAGTGTGACTGTGGGATAGCAGGTATAGTAGGGAGAGATGGTACAACAGTGGGATAATTAAGAGATACACTTTTCTCACTTCTTTAACTTCTTTTTCACTCACAACAATCAAAAATAAATTAAAGGGCCCAATTACAGACTGGGATGCTAGGGGCCCAACAGAAAACTTAAGACTTTGGGCCCACTTTCCAAACTATTATTTCTCCTCACTTTACCTCTTTATTCTCTCTAGTCTTTTATATCTACTATACTGTTTGCTTCTATTATTAAGCCACTTAAAGAAATAAGGAATGACCATGAAATAGGCTAAATGGTTAGAAGCAAGAGAGCCACTAAGACCTGGGCCCAGTGGGAGTTTTCATGGTATCTAGGTGGGCCAGTCCGACACTGAAAAGGCCAGCTGGCAAGACTGGATGGAAGACCAGTGCTTAGTGCAGTATCAGACCTAAATACAGGCCAAATCATGGAGTTTACATTTAAAACTGACGCATTTAAACTGTATCTGAAACAGAGCAAAGATTACATTTTTCTTCATTTGTGTTGTACCTAACATCATATGTCATGTTTTACTTGACTGGGAAATTAGAAAGGAAAAAACAGATACTAAAGAAAGGATAAGGATAAAGCGGAAAAACAAACAAATATGGATAAATGTTATGTAAGCACACAAATAACCTGAAAGCTTGAGACACAGAATTGTAGAATTACAAAGTCCCATGAGGATGGGATGAAGCTCCCCTAAACTCACTATAGGGTTACATATACATCAAAACAACCATTCTTATTCTATGAATATCTAGTATAGCTCATAAGTTTTCATCCCTCTAAATGCCCTTCAAGCTGGGCTTCCATAGGTACCTAGGAGTAGAAATAGAAATTTTTCACAAATCTCAATCTAACTGCCTTTTAGACTGGGACTACACTGGCTGCTGTTTTGGGCCCCGTTAGGGGGAATAACCCTGCTGTTTACAACCACTGCTGTATACGATTAAAGACAGAGTTTATTTTAACATTCACACACAGCAGATTATTCCACCGTATGATATGGGTGTCTCCCCCAAAAGTCACACAACAATTTCATATAAACTGTTCATTTTGGAAAATTAAGCAGAGATTTCTTCAATTCTGCCTAAAATTTTCTGCATACGTTTTATCTTAAAATGTGAAATTGACACGAGAATCATTTGATCACGTCTGCCCATTAAATGTGGAACTGTTTTTTACAATTGCTTTGTATCAGTACAATGCATGTTTGCATTCACTTTTAAAGGGGTCGTTCACCTTTAAGAACATAATAAAAAATTTTTATTGTTAATGCTACTTTTTTTACACCTCTTCTTTTTTTTCAGGTCATCGAAAACCAACTGCGCAATGGCTCCGAATGTCACTCTACATCATACTAAATTTAATTTGAAGGTAAACAGACCATTTAATAATGAAAGTAACTGTACAAATGAAGACAAATGAAACAATGTATTATACAGCCATTTTTTTTTTTACACCAACACTTTCTGTATCCCATGTATATTGTCAACTATTATTTTAGATATTCATAAATCCAAAATCTGGAGAGGAGCATTAAAATAACGTTCTTGTAATTTTTTTTTTTTTAATGTTATAAGTGAATAAACATGGAAACTCTTAGCATGCATTGTGCCATAAGAAGTTGTAGCTACCTTACCTGGATACCCAGTTATTCATTGCAGTCCAGGGAGGTTGGGGCTAATTCGCCTGCACAGACTCCTCTGATGAAAAGGCAGCTCTGGGCGAAGGCTTTGTCAGTGTATCAGTAAATATAACAAGCATGTACAGCTGCTCCGCTGCTTGGCCCACATTTTCCATGTCTAGCTAAGACCAGGGCTCAGTTTCAACCAGCTAAGAATTATCTCAATTCTACAACTGAGTACAACATGAATGGGGGGGAGGGGGGTACAAGCACGGTGCTGCTGAAGAGACCTGCAAACTACCAAAGCAGGAATGGGCCCAATTAGAACCAACATTTTTTTTTCTCCCAAGTGAAAACACAATTTTACAAACAACAATGCAATGGTTTAAAGTTCTGCTCGGGGGGGGCATAACAATGACCTATTCAAATTCATGAATATATGAATAAGAGTTTCCTCCTTGCTCTTTGTCATTGACCTATTCTCCATCTTGGAATCCTGTCTAAAGCTACCTATGAAAAACACTGAATCTTAAGGTGGCCATACACACGGAGATCCGCTCGTTTGGCGATGTCGCCAAATGAGCGGATCTCTCCCTGATATGCCCACATTGAGGTGGGCATATCAAGCTGATACGATCGTGGGTCCTAGGGCCCAACGATCGGATCAGAATAGAGGCAATATTGGCGGGATTTTTTACCCTGCCCAATTGACATCTGGCCGACTTTCGCCCAGATAATGATTGGGGCGCCCGTCGGAATGCCCTACACATGGGCCAATAAGCTGCCGACTCGGTCTGTAGGCAGCTTTCATCGGCCCGTGTATGGGGGCCTTTAGGCAAGCGATAGAATGCAACTATCGTGAAGTCCACTTTTTGAACAGCCTGATTTTCTTTCCAGACCTTTAATTAGAGAGAATGGCGCTTTTGGGTCAGGTTCTTCTTTTTGTTTTTATGGCCTTCTAGGGTGTTCTAAAAACATGTAGTATAAAATGAATTTGCCAGTGATAAGGGGACCAATGACCAAACCCTGATGTACCCCAGCAACTAGCTCTAGTAATGTGTCCAATTAGGAGACATTTAGGGGGTTATTTATTAAGCTCCGAATTTTTCTTGTCGGACTTTTAAAGGGGAAAATACAATTTTTTCTGAGAACATCTAGAAGTCAATGGCAGATGTCCCATTAACAACTGGAACATTGGAAGACTTGTGCTTGGTTTTCGAAATAATCGTAGCTTTCATGATTTTATGAAAAAACGTAGCTTTCAGGTGCAAAATCCGAAACAAATCATAGGATCCGGATTTTTTTCATGAGTTTATTATAATTTTTTGTGCACAAAAAAGATTAGTGAAAAGTTGTTGATAAATAGGGTGGAAAAGTTAGTGTGGATTTGGTCAAAATAGTTTTCAGAAAATAATGAGAAAGTTTTGGATTTTGATAAATAACCATCTTAATATATGCTTTGAGAGACAAGAGGCGAATCAAGGTAACTGTCATGTAGACCATATGAATGTAGAGATATCCTCTTCTGTATCATAGGCTGCACAAAAGGCAAGAAGAATAAGGATGGAGAAAAGCCTCAGACTTTGCAGAGAGGGTTGTAGTCAACTTTAGTCAGTGCCATCTCAGTAGAGTAGTGGAAACCAGATTGGAGGGGGAGCAAGTGGTGCATGCAGAGGAAATGGTATCTAATACACAAGAGTTTCAAGCAGTTTGATGGCAAGTGGGAGATGATAGAAAGATCTGTAGTTAGATAAAGCTGAGGGAGGGGTATTTTATGGACTTGTATGATAAGGACATGCTGTTTAAAGGCAAAAGAATCAAACCACACCAATGATAAAGGAGAGACTGGAATGGAAGTCAGTACTGGTTTATTAGTGAGGGGTAGAGGCAAGGGAGTGGTGTTATATACAAGTAGTGGCAAGGACTGAGGAGAGAAGTTCATCTCCTGTTACTGGCAAGAAGGTACCAACCAACAATTGTTTAACCCCAGAGAGCAGAATTTGCTGAGATCAGGGGACATACAGTAGGACATATCTTCACTGATAGGGACTGATAAGGCATACAACCTCACTAGACACATCCCAGTGCCACCTCCACTCCAGCGATTGACAGTTTTTCTAATATACACATACCATTAAGCTGTGAGTGGTGCACCCATCTTTCCCATGGGAAGACCTGCTCAGTGTCTCTGCTTAGGAATTTAAATACAATGGAGATCATTGCAGTTTTTGCAGATGTAATCACAGAGAGAACATATTATCTATTATTCTGTATTGATTCCTGGGATTATTGGTGCTGGCTCATCTGCTTGACTAGAATGATTGGAAGCAAATGTCCTCAGTACTCAATGGTGACACAGCTTTCATCTTCAAATATTCATTCAGTGCCTCCTCGCCTGAAATATATCAGGAGACATAAGAAGTCTTCCATTAGTGCCAGAATACTGATTTGTACATTTTGTGGCGTAACTAGAAGTTATTGGGCCCACAGCAGAATCATTTCACAGCCTAACTACCAGTGCCATACAGGGTTCCCTATATCTCCTAGACCCCCCTGCAATCTCAGAGTCTGCTTCCACTCTAGTTACACCCCTGTATAATTCAAATTTAGTAGATTGTTCCCCAAACAATCTACGTATGACTACTTATCTTTGGATACGAAACATGTTAGGACATGGATGTTTTTAAAATGCTGAAATAAAGTTCATTGTTTTATTCTACTCAGAGCGTGCCATAATTCTTTGATTCCCCAAACGAGGTCCAAATCCAGCACTAAAGCTGGCCATAAACACACCAAATGATTTTCGGACTGTGTATGGGCTCCAATATATTGTCCCGACACTTTTCATACCATGGAGATCGGTCGTTTAGACTATCGGACGGGTTAGAAAATTTTTGTTGGATAACAATATCTGAGCGTGTATTGCCTTTCTGGCGATATCCATGGGTGACCTACAATCTATTTCTGGGACATGACTTGACATGTACAATAGTTGTCTGGCAATTATTAATGGCCAAAACATCATCAGATTTGTGATTTTTAGGACATTAATCCTACATTTTTAGCATGAATATTAGTATCAAATCTTTGCGTTAAAGGAGAACAAAAGGGGGGTGCCAAAAGTTGGTTATATTTACTTACCTGAAACTCCGGCCTGATGCTACTATCAGCAAAAAACTGCACTGGTCTGGGGTGAGCACCAAGGAGCCAGCCGCTTCCTGCTTCCTCAGTCTTCTCGCGGGTGCGCAGTAGAGGGAAAAGCCCAACTTTAACTAAAAAGTCAGCTATTTTGTTCTACTGCACATATGATTGCCCTGGGAAATTTTAAAAATGAGTAAGCAGGAAGAGGATAGCTCCATGGTGCTCACTGGTATAACCCCAGGCCGGTGCAGATTTCTGCTGATAGGAGCACCGGTCCGGGGTGTCAGGTAACTAAATATAATCACTTGAGGGTGCCTAATTTTTGGCACCCCCCAATGTAAATTGCCTTTGCTTCTCCTTTAACATGTACAATTGGTATCAAACTGATAATGTATGAGTTAAATCTGAAAATGTATGGCCATCTTAATGCTGTACTGCATTAAAATAGTTACTTTTGTTCATCTACAAGGGCAAAAAAGGCCAAATATTTGCATAAAAATCAAAGGTCCAGCTTTTCAAAATTCTAGGGACAAAGTCTGTTTTTTTTACTCTTTACCTGGAATTGCTTTTAAAACTTATAAAATGAACATACAGTACACATTTTACTGTTCTTAAATGAGAACTAAACCATTCAAACTGATATAGTGAAAAAATGCTATCTTTTATATAAAGTATGTAACGCTTTTTTGGGCTATCCTGCCAATTAGGGATTAAGAGTGTCCAGCTAGTGTATGAGCATGGGTTACACTGTGAAACTACACTCAGGGCGGCACTTTTGCTAAATGGAAGCTTCCCCTTTAAGATGGTGTAAAACTACAACCCACAGGCTAAATAGTGTTAAAGATAGATAAATTGGACGCCAGGAGGTTCTTAAATAGTGAAACAAGTGAGATGGTTTATTGGCACACAAATATGCAATTGACCACAGGTTTACTCAAGCAGGAGCTGTAGCAGGATTTAGCATATCACAGAGGAGGAAGGATAGCATGATGATGATGCAGCATGTACAGATGTCACTCCCATAGTCAAATAGTAGGCAGAATATCTCACTCTCAAAGACCAGTCACCAGTGTGAAACAGGATCAATCAAGTAGGGGTCAGGCAGTGCTCTGCTAAACTGAATTCCCTATCACTGAGTTCCCTACACTAAAGGCAACCTTAGAAGCCTTTGGGAGGCTACTCCCTGCTACAGTGTCGGACTGGGACACCAGGGGCCCACCAAAGACCCTTAGACCAGGGGCCCACCCAAAAACCTTTAGACCAGAGGCCCACTCTAAGATTATTTTCTTCCTCTCCTCACTCAACTTCTATTCTCCTAGTCTCTTTTTTTTACATACCATAACCTATTATTCCACCTATTTAGCCTCTTTATTCTCATAGAAATAGGAAATGGCCTTGAAATAAGCCAATTGTTTAGGAGCAGGAGGGCCCACCGGGAGTTTTCCTGGTGTTCCGGTGGGCCAGTCCGACACTGCCCTGCTATTCTCCTTGATGGAGCACACAACTGCTCATACTACCTAAATCTGGCTATCTCTCTCTCCTAGAGAGACTATTACAGATCTGCCCTAATGATAGCTAATCCTCATTCACGGGAGAGCCTGGTTCCCGACTTCAGCACCAAAGGTACAGGTCCCTTTGGGGTAAATGCTTTACTAGGGCCTTGGTGATCCCAGGCTCAATGGGAAACACCTAGCAGCACAAACACCAGGAGCCAAAGAGGAAGAGGCCACTCCCTGCACAACACTATATAGCAGTGTGGCAGGGGAGTGTCATTACACTCTTTGTCCTATAGCTATAGCTGTTGCACAAACAGGTCATAAAGGCTTTTGCCCAATAAACAACAGCTATAGAGAAAGATACAAGAAAGGTAGGGAATTAACTCTATAGGAGCCTAAAAGATCCTATAGGACCCTACAAGTACTTGTTGTACCAGCCTAAAGTTTCAGCTTTTCAATAACAGCAATGTTCCAGCACTTCAAACTTGTCACAGGGGATCACCATCTTGGAAAGTGTCTGTGGAAAAGCCCATGCTCAGTGGGCTCTGAGCAGCTGTTGAGAAGATAAGCTTAGGGGTTATCACTAATTATCCAGCAGAAAATGAGGTTGGTCTGTAATATAAGCTGATGCTACAGGGCTGATTATTCCATTTTGATGCTAGTTACACTGGTTTCTGTGCTGCCATGTAATAATTATCTGTATTAATTACTTATCAGCCTTATATTGTAACATTTCTATTCTATGTGTACTGTGTCGATCCCTAAGCTCAGTAAGTGACAGCAGCACAGAGCATGTGCAATGAATCAGCAGAAAAGAAGACAGGGAGCTGCTGGGGCATCTTTGGGCTGTGGTTGCCTTGGATTGGTACAGAAGCCCAAAACATAATGTACAATATTTTTAGCCTACTTCTTTAGTTAAGCTTTAGTTCTCCTTTAAGGCCAGAACTTGTTTTGAAAAGGGCTGCATAAAAAAAATTGTATTGCTATAATCTTTATGGTTAAAGATGTCATGCAGGACACATTGGAACATTGTGGTCAGTTTTTAGACAGTTATGCTATAGTGCTAAGGGCCATGGCTGATGTTAGCAGCTTTATATTTAAATGTCACCATGGTTTTATAAGGCTTATATCAGAAAGATTGTTTATTCACATAAATTAACACATGAGTAAGCAATACACATTTTTATAAAATGTATTTGTTCACAAAAAATTTTTTTTAAAATGTGTGGGATAGTGATGCAAGGTTATCTAAAGGAAATTTAGTGTTTGGCACAGGCATGGAGTCATCAAATGATCATACACATATATTCAAAGCATTTAGGGATTTTGAACGTAATTTAATTAAAGAACTACACATGTGGTGGGATATAGCTTCACTAGAGAAATATGTTGCTGCACAGATGATACCAAGAGATTTGAGGATTAAAAAATCCCCCTCATTCCTTGATAAAGATGAAATATTCATGAGTAGTTGGAACAAAATTTTGACAGATTGCTCTATCAGGTTGATGGAATTGATGATTGAGCACAAAACAAAAATGCATATGGGTGTTAAAGCAGATTTAAGACAGTCGGAGAAGGAGGTGGAACAATTTAAGAACTTGGCTAGATTTGAGTCCCTTTATGACTCTATAAAAAGGAAGGTCAAAAAGATTGAAGAAGAGATAATGGATAATAAGAAAAATAAATTTAATCGGGACAGTTTAGATTATATGAAGGATCAGGTATACAACTGGGCACAAACTAGACAGAGATGAGGAATAATAGAAGTATGGGTACACAAAGATCTATTCTAAAGGGCACTAGCACACCAAAGAAAGTAAGCTTTTTCATTGATCAAGATTTCTTGGATAGTTCCCTGTCTGGCTCTTTTCCTATTTCTTCACAGAATAAAAGAGGAGATAAAGTAAAGGAGGTTTTCAGCCTTTTTTACGGGACAGACCAATGGAGGACAGAAACTGGAATCGAAAGAAAACAAACAGAACCCTGTGGAAAAAACATGAAGAGGATCTGGTCAGGAGAGAGGAAATGGAGCGATGAAGTCAGGAACCAGCCAGGAGAAAGGAAAGGGAGGGATACAGTCTACGGAAGCGTTATCCAAAAAAGTCCTAAATTTGTCATCCAAAGAATTAACACCAGGACAGGTTCAATTGCTAAGTAAGGGACTTTCGTTTTCACCGGACAGAGACTTTGATATTTTGGAAACTGTCATTGACGTTAATCATCTTGTACGGCGAGGTGCATGAGGTGGTAAGGATGTTTGTGAAATAGATACTGTGAATGTGAACTCTATAGATACATGCATAGTTAAGAACAAGAGTAATTTTTATCCCGTTAAGTTTAGAGGTCCTCTAGTGGAACAGCTCCAGAGGAGAGTGGAGGCGGATTTATGGGCATTGAAGGATAAGTCAGTAGTAAAGAAAGGGGGGAATTTTAGCAATCAAGAGAAACAGGAATTGTGGAAACTTAAGAAGGATAAAAGTTTAGTAATTAAGAATGCTGATAAGGGTAGATTAGTGGTGGTGCAGGATGCTCACACCTACATGGAGGAAGCTATCAGGCAGCTTAATGATAGGGAAGCATACACAGTTTTAAAAACAGATTCTGCTAAACTTTTTAGGTCAAAGCTTATTGAACTTGTAGATGGAGCTCTGGGAGATGGTCTAATAGACATAGCGGTAAGAGACTATTTGATCCCCAAGACAGTGACTATACCCACTTTTTTTACCATCTTCCCAAGGTCCATAAGGAGGAAAGGCCACCGTGGGGGAGACCAAAAATTTCGGGTGTAGGATCACTGAATGAGCATTTATCAGATAAGTTGTCATAAGAAAAAACGCCCATTGACTTTAATGAATTAGAACAAAAAAGTCGCCATAACAAAAAACACCCATGGCCTTTAATGCATAAGGACAAAAAAGTCGCCAAAAGAAAAAACACCCATTGACTTTAATGAATTAGAACAAAAAAGTCACCATAAGAAAAAACACCCATGGACTTTAATGCATTAGGGAAAAAAAGTCACCATAAGAAAAAACACCCATGGACTTTAATGCATTAGGGAAAAAAAGTCACCATAAGAAAAAACACCCATGGCCTTTAATGCATTAGGGAAAAAAAGTCACCATAAGAAAAAACACCCATGGACTTTAATGAATTAGGACAAAAAAGTCGCCATAAGAAAAAATGCCATTGACTTTAATGCATAAGGACAAAAAAGTCGCCATAAGAAAAAACGCCCATTGACTTTAATGCATAAGAACAAAGTCGCCATAAGATCAAACACCCATTGACTTTAATGCATTAGGGAAAAAAGTCTCCATAAGAAAAAACACCCATGGACTTTAATGAATTAGGACAAAAAAGTCGCCATAAGAAAAAACGCCCATTGACTTTAATGCATAAGAACAAAGTCGCCATAAGATCAAACACCCATTGACTTTAATGCATTAGGGAAAAAAAGTCTCCATAAGAAAAAACACCCATGGACTTTAATGAATTAGGACAAAAAAGTCACCATAAGAAAAAAACACCAATGGCCTTTAATGCATTCACTGTGTAAGAAGAGCTCTACATTAGAAGATAAGAAATATGTAACGTGTTTTAAATGTAAATTACATTCTGTGGCCAGCGAATGTTTTGTACTGGGTTAGGGAGAATGCTATTAAAATCAGGCAGCTGCATGTGTAAAGGTCCCCTCTCCCATTCCGATGAGAGGCTGGATCACATCAAATAGGGTCCAGGAGCTGAGCGCTTTTATAGCAGGTTGAGACAGGCCCGGACTGGGAGTCAAAATAGGCCCTGCCATTCCAAGTACAGAGGCCCAAACAGCCCCCTACCAGCCCACTATATGGTAACTTTCTATGGAACCATACAGCAGCCCCTCTGGCATTTGCCAGAACCCACAGATTGCCAGTCCGGGCCTGGGTTGAGAGATTAAAGGCAAGTGGTGCTGCAGTCTGCGAAGACTAGAGTTTAGACGGCCCATTTCACCAGTAAGTGGAGCGGCCCTTCGAGCATTTGCCCGAACAGACGGATTGCCAGTCCGGGCCTGGACAGGTTAGATGATTTCTGTCGGCTAATGATATTATCTCTGTATGTATTGCCTGACGATATCAATGGGTGACACTGCTACTGTATCAGTAATTTGAAAAAGGGCTACAAGTGAGCCCAAAACGTCATGTTGTTGCAGATCTAAAAGCCACATGCTAATAAAGGCTTTTTAAATTCAATATCCTGAATGGAGCTGTGTCATACATTGGATTGTTCATGAAACCGGTTGGACTGTGGGCCACTGGACGCGTGCACCGCCTGAATAATTAAGAGGTGGTGAGTGCTGACTACAAAAACTATATTGGAACTGTCACATAGTAACATAGTAACATAGTAAGTAAGGTTGAAAAAAGACACATGTCCATCGAATTCAACCTTTTTTTTTTTTTTATTAACTACCTATCTGCCAGTTGATCCAGAGGAAGGCAAAAAAAACCCATCTGAAGCCTCTCCAATTTGCCTTAGAGGGGGAAAAATTCCTTCCTGACTCCAAAATGGTAATCGGACTAGTCCCTGGATCAACTTGGACTATGAGCTATTTCCCATAACCCTGTATTCCCTCACTTGCTAAAAAGCCATCCAACCCCTTCTTAAAGCTATCTAATGTATCAGCCTGTACAACTGATTCAGGGAGAGAATTCCACATCTTCACAGCTCTCACTGTAAAAAACCCCTTCCGAATATTTAGGCGGAACCTCTTTTCTTCTAATCGGAATGGGTGACCTTGTGTCAGCTGGAAAGACCTACTGGTAAATAAAGCATTAGAGAGATTATTATATGATCCCCTTATATATTTATACATAGTTATCATATCTCCCCTTAAGCGCCTCTTCTCCAGCGTGAACATCTCCAATTTGGCCAGTCTTTCCTCATAGCTAAGATTTTCAATACCTTTTACCAGCTTAGTTGCCCTTCTCTGTACCCTCTCTAATACAATAATGTCCTGTTTGAGTGATGGAGACCAAAACTGTACGGCATATTCTAGATGGGGCCTTACAAGTGCTCTATACAGTGGAAGAATGACCCCCTCCTCCCTTGACTCTATGCCCCTTTTAATACAGCTCAAGACCTTAATTGCCCTTGATGCTGCTGACTGGCATTGCTTGCTACAGCCAAGTTTATCATCTACAAGGACTCCAAGGTCCTTTTCCATAATGGATTTGCCTAGTGCAGTCCCATTAAGGGTATAAGTGGCTTGGATATTTTTACATCCCAGGTGCATGACTTTACATTTATCAACATTGAATCACATTTGCCACTTAGCTGCCCAGATTGCCAGTTTGTCAAGATCATGTTGCAAGGATGCCACATCCTGGATGGAATTAATTGGGCTGGATAATTTTGTGTCATCTGCAAACACTGATACATTACTTACAACACCCTCCCCTAAGTCATTAATGAACAAGTTAAATAAAAGTGGACCCAATACTGAGCCCTGGGGGACCCCACTAAGAACCTTACTCCAAGTAGAGAATGTCCCATTAACAACCACCCTCTGTACCCGATCCTGTAGCCAGTTTCCTATCCACGTGCAAACGACTTCATTAAGCCCAACAGACCTTAGTTTAGAAAGCAGTCGTTTGTGGGGCACAGTATCAAACGCTTTGGCAAAATCCAAATAGATCACATCTACTGCCCCCCCACTATCCAGAATCTTACTTACCACATCATAAAATGCAATCAAATTCGTCTGACATGACCTATCCTTCATAAAGCCGATTGTTGCTCATAATGCCATTCATTAGGACAAACTTTTGAATGTGATCCCTTAACAAGCCTTCAAATAATTTGCCCACCACAGATGTCAAGCTTACTGGCCTATAATTGCCAGGCTGAGATCGTAATCCCTTTTTAAATATTGGAATAACATCAGCTTTTCTCCAATCCATAGGCACCATACCAGATGACAGTGAATCTGAGAAAATCAGAAATAAGGGCTGGTCTAAAACTGAACTAGGCTCTCTTAGAACCCGGGGGTGTATGCCATCAGGCCCTGGAGCCTTGTTTACATTAATTTTTATTAAAGCTTTATGAATCATATCCTGAGTCAGCCACTGACTAGATTGAGCTGAACCATTCGTGCAGTTATTAAGTGAGCCTGTGAACCCAGACTCCTCTATTGTATACACTGATGAAAAGAAATGATTTAACACATTTGCCTTATCTGTATCTGTTACAACCATACTGGTACCATTATTTAATGGAGCAACACTCTCAACCTGAATCTTTTTACTATTAATATATTTATAAAACTTTTTAGGGTTAGTTTTCACCTCCACCGCAATTAACTCTTCATTTCTTTTCTTAGCCTTCCGGATTGCTGATTTACAACATTTATTACAGTGTTTATATTCATTAAATGCAGCTTCTGTCCCTACAGATTTGTTGTTTTTAAATGCCTTTCTCTTCTTTCCCATTAACTTCTTTACTTCTGTATTAAGCCACACAGGATGATTCTTAGAGCTTCTACGTTTAGTCCTTAAGGGAATAAATTGAGAACAGTAATGATTTAATATCATTTTAAAGGACAACCATTTCTGTTCTGTGTTTTTAGCTGAAAACCTAATGCCCCAATCAATGCTCTGTAGGGCAGCCCTCAAGGCACTAAAATTAGCTTTTGCAAAATTCATGGTTTTTGTTGCCCCAGTATATTTTTGTTTTTTGCACCAGACATTAAATGATATAACATTATGGTCACTATTACCCAGGGGTTCAATGACATTTGCTATAAGTTCTGGGTCATTTGAGATCACTAAATCAAGAATAGCATTTTTTCTGGTAGGCTCCTCAACAACCTGTGCTAAAAAACTGTCGTGCAATAAGTTTATAAACTTGTTCCCATTAACTGATCTAGCAGTACCGTTGCTCCAGTCAATATCTGGGTAATTAAAATCCCCCATTATCATTACTTTACCTAAACTAGCAGCCTTTTCTGTTTGCATTAGGAGCTTTGTCTCTTCCTCCTCACTTACATTAGGGGGTCTATAGCATACGCCTACAATTAATTTGCTGGATTCTTTACAATTGGTGAAGAACTCCACCCATACGACTTCTGCCCCCTCATTTTCTAACATAACCTCCTCCTTTATATGAGCTTTTAAATCCTGCCTAACATACAGACATACCCCTCCTCCTTTTCTATTGCCTCTGTCCCTCCGAAACAAAGTATAGCCACTGATATTTACTGCCCAGTCATGCGACTCATTCAGCCATGTTTCGGCCACACCAATCACATCATATTTTCCTTCCATCACCAGCAGCTCCAGCTCTCCCATTTTACCAGTCAGACTTCTTGCATTTGTAAACATACATTTAATACTGGCACCATATTGAACATATGACATGTGGTCCTCCCTATCCTTAACAGTATCCCCAGCCAAATCTCCTCCCCCATTTTCCCTTTCTTTGCCCACTATCTCATCTAACCTGTCTACCACTGAATCTTTTACTGAACCCTCCCCCCCCCCACACCTAGTTTAAAATCTCCTCCAACCCACTAGCCATCTTCTCTCCCAAAACAGCTGCCCCATCATCATTGAGGTGCAGCCCATCCCTAGCAAAGATCCTGTAGCCGACTGAAAAATCAGCCCAGTTCTCCAAAAACCCAAAACCCTCCTCCCTACACCAATCTTTCAGCCACGAATTAATCTCCCTATGCTTCCGCTGTCTCCTTAGCGTTGCTCGTGGCTCAGGTAATATCTCTGAGAAAATTACCTTGGAAGTCCTCGCCCTCAGCTTTGAACCTAGTTTTTTAAAATCATTTTTGAGGACTTCACCACCTCCTCTAACTTTGTCATTGGTACCTATGTGTACCAAGACCGCTGGGTCTTCCCCAGCCCCTCCCAATAATCTGTCCACTCGTTCCACCACATGCCGAACCCTAGCACCAGGCAAGCAGCAGACTGTTCGGCATGTAGGGGCCTTGCGACAGATTACCCTATCCACCTTTCTAATAATTGAATCCCCTATAACTAGAACCTGCCTTTCCTTCCTTGCACTCCCCCCACCACCCGTATTAGAGCCACTGCCTCCCGGGGTGCTCCGAGAGTCAGCCTGCTCCAACTACTATTTGTCAGACATAACTTTCGTACGATTGCTGTCATAGCCAGAACATCGCCTGATTTGTTCTTTTACTACTTTATTTAATCTGATTAGTGGCAGGTCAGAAGATTGCAACGTATGGTCGTTTGTTGGATACAAGGGTAAAATCTGAATGTCAGTGGTCAGCACTAGTGAGCTTCTCTAATGTACCTCCCTTATTAAGCGTCCTGTTAGCTGAGCAGTAGTGATGGGCGAATTTATTCTATTTTTTTCTGACATTAAAGGGATCCTATCATCAAAACGCATCAGTTAATAGTGCTACTCCAGCAGAATTCTGCATTGAAATCCATTTCTCAAAAGAGCAAACAGATTTTTTTATATTCAATTTTAAAATCTGACACGGGGCTAGACATATTGTCAATTTCTGATTGAAGTTTATCAGAGCACAAGTCACATGACTTGGGGCAGCTGGGAAATTGACAATATGTCCAGCCCCATGTCAGATTTCAAAATTGAATATAAAAAAATCTGTTTGCTCTTTTGAGAAATGGATTTCAGTGCAGAATTCTGCTGGAGCAGCACTATTAACTGATTCATTTTGAAAAAATGTTTTTTTCCCATGACAGTATCCCTTTAAATTAATAAGCACAGGCTAACTGATTTTAGTGGTTAAAGAAGCAGTTCAACTTTTTTTGTGTTTTTTTTTTTAATATTTACTTTTTTTTTAAAAAAAAAAAAAATTTTTTGCACCCTTTTAATCAATTGCTATCTGGTTACTATGACTTCATTTCCACAGCAACCACAGAACAGTTTGGAAATAAGAATGGATGATCCATACGAGAGAGATCAATTAGTATAACACCTAACTTTCACAGCCAGTTGGGTTTTTCATTGCACCAGATGTTCAGCTGCAGGCAGAAAATAGGCAGAATAAGAGGCTAATAACGTAAAAAAAAACACACAAATTGACTAATGAAGTGCATACCTTAATAACAATAACATGTTGCCACCCTTTGCCTATGAAGGGGAAAAAAGTTTGCTCCAGGTCAAGTAACCCATAGTAGCGAACAGTTTTAGCAGTGCCTATGGGCTGTTATCCAGAAAGCTCCAAATTACAGAAAGGCTGTCTCCTTTAGACTCCATTTTATCCAAATAATCCAAATTTTTAAAAATGATTTATTTTTTCTTTGTCATAATAAAACAGTACCTTGTACTTGATCCAAACTAATATATAGTTAATCCTTATTGGAAGCAAAACCAGCCTATTGGGTTTATTTAATGTTTACATGATTTTCTAGTAGACCTAAGGTATGAAGCTCCAAATTATGGAAAGATCTGAGCATTCTAGATAACAGGTCCCATACCTGTACAAGCTACACCAGTTGTGTCCTACCTGGATATGTGAAGCAGAGGCGGTATTGAGATTTACTGGTTTGGAGACCTGCGCAGAATGAGATGATAAATGAGAAAGAGGACAAAATGTTTTTTCATTACTAGTTATTGATGTTTATTCCAAATATTTTATATTATTTATGTGGACATGGCTGGATTTACATAGTAGGTGCCCCTAGAGCAGCACATGTGCAAATTTTCCACATTGAGTCTGGAGTATTGGGGATTGGTGCATTGCTATTATATCTCCTGCGAATCTCCAGTTTTCCAAACCAACGTGGGGGTGGTTGGCTCCCCCCTAAAATTCAGCCATCCTAGGCCTTTCCACAAATCCGGGCCTGTAGGTGGAACTGAATATTTATTTACAAACAGTCTGCTTGTTTATAGTTAATCTCAACAAAAATAATTTTCACCGTTGTCCCTCCCATATGATCAGGTGGCTAAATGATCAGTGGAATCATTGCATAACTCCCATGAGAAATGGAAAGAGGGACAAAAATATATTGACCACGCCCATTCTATGATCACACCCCCTAATTAGCATGTCCATTTTACAAAATTTGGCAGGTTCTGAAAGTTTGAACACATTCCTGGGAGGTTTAGGGTCATGTTTTATGTGTTATAACAGTTTTGCTAATGGAGGTAAAATTGCCCTTTAAGCTGCTAGTCTCATTTCTCACCTATGTTAATTAAAATGGTGTCTTTACTTTCTTAAATTGTTACAAATATACCTAAGTGCAGGAGCTGAGTGTTCTGGGTTCTCTGCCAAAAAGCCTCTTATTTAATTAAGTTTCAGAAACTTTGTATCTTTTTCGGGCTGTTCAGTGCAGGAGAAACTTGGCCCATTTCAGTAAGTCCTGCAGAAAACGGGAGGTATGTCATTGGCCTCACTGTGCAAGTGATCAAATCAGATCTGCTCATTTAGCCTCCAATGCCGAACAAGTGTCTATCTGCTCATGATCACAGTGTTTTACAGTAGCTTGTTAGAAATTAGCCTCCCTCTAAGTCATTGTACCAATTATACCTCAATGTAGAGTCCTGCACGGAACCAATTTTTAAGACCCGGACTGGACCCGAACCTGCGACACGAACTGCAACCCTAATATTTTCCCACTTTGATCTGCTATCCAACCCGGACCCGCAATTGCCTTATCCGCAACCCGACCCGCAATCCACAGACCACCATCAAACAGGAAGTGATGGTGCAGAAAAAGTTTTGTAAACTTTAAAAGGAGTAAAATATAGACAATATTACATAAGATAAGAAATTTAGATGAGACCCGCAACCCGCAGACCCGCGGCCAGGGATACCAGGAAAAGTCCCGGTGGGCCCAGGTGTCAGTGGGCCTTCATGCTGCTAAACATTTGGCCTATTTCATGGCCATTCCCCATTTCTATGTGAACAAAGAGGCTAAATAGATGGAATAATATATAATAGTATTATAGTATGTAAAGAAAAGAGACTATAGAGGTTGAGTGAAGAGAGGAAGAATAATAGTACTGAGAGTGGGCCCCTGGTCTAAGGTTTTTTGGTGGGCCCCTGGTGTCCCAGTCCAAAACTGCCCTCGGCTATACCCGCACCTGAAAATCCTCCTCTCATTCCACAGGGTGCCTGCTTTTTTGCGGGTACCGACCCTCTGCAGGACTCTATGTACCCCGTCACATCAACTGTGCATACCTCCCAACATTTTGTAAATAAAAAGAGGGACAAAAAAATTGCCGAGCGTAGCGTGGTAAAAATTTTTTTGACAACGCCCTAATTTCCGTGTTCATTTTACAAAATTTGCCAGGTAATGAAAGTTTGAACATACTTCTGTGTTTTTTCCAGTTATACAGTTTTGCTAATGAAGGTAAATTGCCCTTTAAGCTGTGAGTCTAACATTTCCCAAGGGACCTGTTATCTTATATTGTTACAATTACTTATTTGCTTATCTCGAAATTGTTACAAAAGTATCGTATCTCCTGCTGTGGCTGTCTCTGCCAAAAGCCAATTAAGTTAGAAACTTTGTTTCTTTTTCTGGCTGTTCAGTGCCGAGAAAAACGGGACTTTCCAGTACAAATGAGGGACTGCAGGTTGAGCTGTTAAAAGAGGGACTGTCCCTCTAAAAACAGGACAGTTGGGAGGTGTGTCTAACAGTCTATTCAGCCAAAATATGCTGAATCCAAACACAAAAAAAAGCCTGTTTAATACCCACTGTTCTAATTGGCCTTCAGGAATATGATGGCTACTGAGAAACCCTGCAATGACTTAAGCTAGCAATCTGACTGCTTTGTACGGCCAGCAGAGGGCAGCAGAGGAACACACAATGCCACTGAATACATTAAATATCTTTCCACTTCATTGGAAGGATTTTCGACCAAGATTAAACAAACTGCTGTTTTGTGCTCCTAGGATGCTGTTAAATATCTGTTTTTCCGATTGAAAAGTTGTATTTTTGCTGGGAAGTGTATCTGTCTCTATACAGAAGATGTTAGGTCTCTCTTATCAGCTCACTCTCCTGAAATTGACTCTTGCAGGTCTGTCTGTTTGTGAACTTTAGGCGACTTTGGAAAACAAAGCGATCCAAATGCCATCCCGCCAGCGATTCACATTTTTGCTGACGGGAAGGCATTTCGGGGAGATTAGTCGCCCGAAGAAGAGGAGATTTGTCACTAATCTCCCCTGAATCTGCACATGTGCCACCACCCTGCATCACACATGGTTACATGTAGCACTGGGGTGCCATAGCCCTACTAAGAGTATGGAGAAGATATGCACCTAGGTATTGTAGAGGGAAATGAAGAGAATACAATGTGGTTAGAGAGGCATAAATAGTGATGGGCGAATACATTTTCCGAAATTCACCACCGTCAAATGCTTATCTACTTGGATTCTTTCAGGGCTGGATTTGTATTTCCGGCATCCCTAGGCTGACTTCAGTTTTTCTGCTACACCCCCGTGCGTAAGCACGCATACCCACCCGCACACTTCACTTGTCCCTATGTGCACTGAGGACTGCGTGCGCCCGGTAAGAAACTGGATACAATTTTCCATGCGCGCATTGGCAGATGGTGCGGCTGGGGCAGCATGCCACCCTGAAATTGTGCCGCCCTAGGCCCCGGCCTTTGTGGCCTTGCCACAAATCCGGGCCTGGAATCTTTTATAGTATAACAGAGCCAATTGCATGTATACAGCATTGGATTGGTTCTCTGGGGCACCAGAAGAAATCTCAGTGTGGCCCAACAGCTCTGTTGGGTTCCAGATGTGTGCACAGCAGGCTTTGGTTGGTGTTGGTGGGACGGGGGTAATGGAAGTGGTTGGTGGGGTGAGGCAGCTACATGGTGGAAGGGTAGGGTAATGTTGGGGAGGAGAGGGTGGTGGCAGCAGAGCCCTGGAAGTTAGGTCTTCTGGTGGTAGGGTTGCCACCTGGCCGGTATTTTATCGGCCTGGTTAGTAAAATATCCACCAGGCTGGAGCTGGTATTATAAATTTACCGGAAATGTAGCTGCTGGTAAATCTGTAATGCCCTTTAATGTAGCCATTGGCCCGCCCACCTAAGCCCTCAACCAGCTTAGATCTTAACCCTTTCCCTTCCCCGATCTCCACCTTGCAGATCCCTGCTGCATAGCCACACCCCTTTTGACATGATCCACCCCCATCATCCTCCCCTTGTGACATCATGATCCACCCTTGCTCCGGTAAATATTTGTGTGAATGGTGGCAACCTTATATGGTGGGCAGTGTCGGACTGGCCCGGCGGGACACCGGGAAAAAACCCGGTGGGCCCCGACCCTCGTGGGCCCCCGCCGGGCCAGGCCCCCTCGACCGATATCTTGTTTTTTGAGGAAAAAAAAAAATCTTCGTCGATGCGCAGTGTGCGCATGCGTGCAGACGCAGCGCCGTGCCCGCATGCACACAGAGGGTGCCACCGTGTGCGCATACACACTGAAGGGCGCCGCACGGCGCGTTGCAGCAGGGGGACGGGGGCCTGTAGGGGGGCCCTGGACTGGAGTCCCGGTGGGCCCCGGGCCCCCCAGTCCGACCCTGATGGTGGGCCCAATGGTCTCCAGTCTGACACTTAGGCTTGCCACCTTTTCTGGAAAAAAATAACGGCCTTCCTATATATTTATCTTTTTTCCCTATTAATAACATTGGGATCAATCGTCAATTGTACCGGCCAGGCCGGTAAAATACCGGCCAGGTGGCAACCCTACTGACACTACATGTATAATATCCCAGAGCACATACCAGGATAAATGCAGAATCAATTCCATATATATAATACTCATGGCAGGAGGTACAGGTTCCATGTAAGTTCATGTGTGTTGTAGGCAATTGAATAAGTGTTGGTTTGGGGGGGGGGGTTATCCTCCTAGGGTCTTTACTAAAACCCTTCTATGGAGCGGGGGCTCAGTGTTTAGTGGGTTGTGTGCCTGAATATACACACTGGAGTGGACTGATTGGTTTTGCACATGTACACAGGGGGGTATCTTGGGTCATGCTCCTGAAATATGATATCCATGATATTGATTGGAAACATATTTCACAGCAGAAGGAATCTCCTTCATGGCTTGTCACTGTGCCCCTGTGTTTAATTATTCTCCATTGGAATTCCTGACATATTCCGCCAATGTCACACGTGAGGCACATGTAAGGCTGGAGACATTAATCGATGCACAGTAACGTGACGCCTCCATGCTGATGGACCCTGTTGCGTGGGAGACAGTGACTAATTCACTTATGCGCAGAGAGCGACTTGGTCATCATGTTGCTTCCCTTGTCATTATCTTCAATGTCAGAGAGCTGTCTCGCATTTATTCTGTCTGAGATTTGGTGGCTGTCACTTTGCCAGAATTGGAGGTTAAGGAAGCGCCATCCTCTCTGTCGTTACTTAGCAAATCTATGAGCTGTGAGATGTGGCAACAGACAGGAGCTTCCCACTGTCCAACACGTGCTGCAAGTACCCGTTGTTTATCTTCATTTTAACCGGAAATTAATGGAAAAATACCCTCAATGCTTTTGCAAATGACACTGCAGAGCTGCTGAATAAAAAGCTAAATAACTCAAAAACCAAAGGTGAACAACCCCTTTAATGTTTGGTTTGCTGACACTCTGAAGTTCAGTTAGTTAGCACAGATTTGCAGGAAAATTTCTGCATTTAGCCGCCTGCGAATGTTTTTTAGCGAAACTGCGGACACAAATTTGGACACAAATTGACTTTATTGCATTTGGACAAAAGAGTTGCACATATAAAAAGTGTTGCTCATGTCAAAATTGTCATGCATTAAAATTATTTTGATGCCCATTGACTTCAATGCATTTCACAAATTTTTCACTGTTTCGTGAATTTTTTCACCGTTTCAAATCGAAACAGGACAGATTCGCCCATCAGTTAGTGCAGTGATCCCCAACCAGTGGTTCGCGGGCAACACGTTGCTCATCAACCCCTTGGATGTTGCTCCCAGCGGCCTCAAAGCAGGAGCTTATTTTGGACGCAAGTTTTGGTTGTATAAAAACCAGATGTACTGCCAAACAAGCCTCCTGTAGACTGCCAGTCCACATAGGGGCCACCAATAGCCAATCACAGCCCGTATTTAGCACCTCCAGGAAGTTTTTTCAAGCTTGTGGTGCTCTGCAAGTATTATAACATTTGAATGTGGCTCCCGGGTAAAAAAGGTTGTGGATCCAGTAAGTAAGTGAAATCCTGGAAACAAATGCTTATTTTAAAGGAGAAGCAAACCCAAAAAAACCCTACCCCCCACCCTACATACACCCCCCTCCCTCCTCCCCCAGCCTTAGTGTTACCCCCGGCAAATGCCCCTAACTCTTTACTTACCCCTCTGTGCAGATTCTGTCCAGCAGAGTTCACGGGCGCCATCTTCTTCTCTTCGGTAATCTTCAGAATGAGACTGGCGTATTGGCGTCTTGTGACAACTGCGCATGCACCGAAACTCACGAAAATTGCCGAAGCGCCAATCTCATTCTGACATAGGCGGATATTCAATAAGGCTTGGGGAGGCTCCCTTACTGACTGCGGAAAGCTTACTGCGGTCCTTCCCGGTTCTGCTGCAACCAGCTGTGCTCTGATTGGATCAGTCTCCTTGTGACTCCTCCAATCAGAGCACAGCTCTCTTGACAGACATTAAAATGCACCAATAAAGGCTACAGATGTAGGTGGGGCTGGGGAGATCAGTAATATTCCTATCACCCTTGCAGCAGTCCTAAATGAACTTTTCAACTGAAAAAAAAAATGTGCTTTTTGGGGGTTTTTTGCTTTTGCACTTGAATTTTTTTTCTTGTTTTTGTCATTGTTTTGTTAATTTTTGGTTGGTTAAGGCAGAGTTCTTATGAAACTACATGTATGGGATATAAACCTATGTTTCAGTGTAGTGTGACAGTGTGTGTGTGTGTGTGGGGGTGTCTGAATGTCTGGCATCAGTACCCACTGTATATAATATGTCTGGGTGCCTACCTACTGCATCTCACTGCATATAATGTTCTTGGGGTGTCACTGCCCACTGCATCTCACTGCATATACTGTTAAGCTAACTTACCTAGGACACAATGCTTTAATGTTCCAAAAGTTTATACTTTTTTTTAGCCCTTAGGGTTAAAAAGTAAAATAAAATATATGCAGTGTTTGATTTAGGCTAAGAACCCATACAGCACATTTTCAATTTAGAAAAAGGGAATTATACAGCTCCCACTTAACACCCCTTTATTAGAATTAAGGGGAATAACCGTGAACATAGATGGATGGATAGCCCTCTCTTATGTGACCTCAGTTGGAATCTCATGGAAGTGCACGTGTGAGTACTTTTACATCCTGAGCATTTTAGAAAAGCACTACCCCCTGCACTTCTGCATGGTTTTCCTGAAAGTTAGTAGTTTGGTAGTAATCATTTTTATGTCAGCAGATCAATGTCTGAGATTAGCTTTAGGTCCATCTTTAGCCTCCATAAACAAAAAATTCACCTGCCGCCTATGCATTCTGAAGATTACTGAAGTGGTTGAAGATGGTGCCCGTGAACTCCAATGCCTGAATCTGCACCAAGGTGTAAGTAAATAGTTAGGGGCATTTACCTGGGGTAACACTTAGGCTGGGGGAGGAGGGAGGAGGTCTATGTAGGGTGGGGGGTAGGGCTTTTTTACCTTTTGGGTTTGCTTCTCCTTTAAGGAACAGTGTCAAAAAAAGGTGACTCAAAAAATGAGAACATGTGTCTGTTCAGGCGTATGGAACAGTGACATACCTGAACAGATCCTTACCTGCCATAGGACAGCTGATAAATACAGGGCTCTGGATGGCTAGTGTGCCTCCACCCACCCACTGCTCATAAATAAAGCACTGCTGAACACAGGCATGGGATGAGTGCAACAGGCCAGTGGCAATCCGTATACAGGTATGGGACCTGTTATCCAGAATGCTTGGGATCTGGGGTTTTATGGATATGGATCTTTCTGTAATTTGGATCTTCATACCTTAAGTCTACCAGAAATAATATGATCATTAAATAAACCAAATAGGCTGGTTTTGCTTCCAATAAGGATTAATTATATCTCAGTTGGGATCAAGTGCAAGGCACTGTTTTATTATTGCAGGGGAAAAGGAAATCATTTAAAATTTGGATTATTTGGATAAAATAGAGTCTATGGGAGACGGCCTTTTCATAATTTGGAACTTTCTGGATAACGGGTTTCCGGGTAACCTGTACTTGCAGTGCGAGGGCAATGGCACAGATCGTGGACAGCCACCCATAACAGCATGGGACTTTTTTGGTTCCAAAGTTTAGGAATCCATAATTTAGATGCACCCAGCAGGCTACACTGATTTCTGTGCTGCTCTGCAGTGACTGTCCTTGCATACACAATTTCAGTTGTTACACTAGATCCAGCCAGATCAGAAGCAATATAAATAAAATGATTCCGCACGCAGTAGAGACACCTGCAAAACACAAGGACATGAAAATAACCTGAGCTGTACACTTTTATAAACAGATGGTTATATATATATATATATATATATATATATATATATATATATATATATATATATATATATATACAGTATATATACAGCTATAAACATACCCAGATTTCTAACATAGTCTCTGAGGTTATAATAAGACACATATTACATTCCAGATATAGGCACTCAATATTCATATATATTATTTATATATTATAATAATTTATAAGTATTGCAAGAATAAATGCACTCCTGGTATTCATAATGCAGTCCAGGAGTGCGTTCAATTTTGCAATACCAGTTCACCTGTACTTGATCTCAACTAAGATATAATTAATACTTATTGGAAGCAAAACCAGCCTATTGGGTTTATTTCATGTTTAGATGATTTTCTAGTAGACTTGAAGTATGAAGATCTAATGAAAGATCCGTTATCGGGAAAACCACAGGTCCCGGGCATTCTGGATAACAGATCCCATACCTGTATATATTATTATTATTATTATTATTATTAACATGTATTTATATAGTGCCAACATATTGCGTAGCACATAAATATATATATATATATATATATATACACTCGAACCATGGAAGAGCACTCCCTAAACATATATAGCTACTTGCCCGGGTGCTGGTAAAAAGGCTAAATAAAGTGATATATTACCACACTCACTGGGAATACTTATGAAAAATCAAAATTTATCAATCAAAAAACCCGACATACGTTCAAATTTTATTTTATTTTTTATTTGCTATGTAATCATAGGCTTTTTAATATTGCTACCCTAGTGGTTAATGTCTGGTCTGTTCTTTGAAGGGATTGGGATTAAGGTGGTGATACTAAAACCAATACCATTGTCAAGTTTGGCCCCAGCGGGGAGTCAATACAGTCTCATGTAAAAGTGATGTTTACCCATAAGTAGGTTTATGTTATAGATGGATTTATTTTATTCAGCTGGTCTTTGTTTTTTAGTCTCTATGTTTTTTAGATGTTCTGTTCAACCTCTTTCTAGCCTGTAACTGAAAATGCTGTTAGGATCACTGTTCACAGGCAATAGAAACCAGACTGAATATGAGTCTTCATTGTTCATATTATTAGTGCTTTGATTTCTATTCCTGGTTTCCTAACCACTGCCTAGTTGCTAGGGTAATCAAGCCTTAGCAATTAAAAAGAAAAAGAAAGATAGGCTTAGAATATTACTCCCTAGCGTTTTTAATGTTGTTTGAAATAAGTATTTTGGTTTGTTGCTAATTTAGCAGTGAGCAGAAAGAACAAAATGTGGATGGAATTTTCCTGGACAATGGAACAGTGACAGGTAACGTCAGCTCAGTGCGTCCATGGATTTGTTTAACCAGATAGCTGCTGGCTGGGGCCGACTCCAAGGGGGTATATTTGTGTACTTCTTGTTGCTGATCAAATGCCTGCTCTGTTAGAGCCCAGGATAGGAAACCTTTGTCACGAGACAAGCTAATTTTGGGAGATCAGCTTCTGACCAATGTGTAAGTACGCAGGGTTCCTGGACGCTTCTAGGAATTGGGCAGACTCATAGGGGACTGTCACTCACTCACAAAAAAGGGCTGGAGATGCCAACATAGTGCTGGCTCATGTTTACCCACAGCATAACATCTCCAAAGATCTCTGCCAAATGTCCTGAGCATGTTTAACCCATCACATCCATTCACTTGTAGGTGTGGGAGGGAGGGGATTGTGGTGACCTGGAGGGGAACGGCAACATTTTTTTGTTGCAAGATGCCTAAAAAAACAAAGTTCTGCCGTTAGTTGTCAGCTAATACTTTCTTGTCTGCATCATAGTTGTTAGTGTAACCATGGGATAACTTACATAGAGACCTTCATTAGAATTCCAATAGCTATAGATAGGCCCAGAGAGACTTTAGGGCTAATAATAGGAAGGTCAATTGTGTAGAGCAGTGATCCCCAACCAATGGCTCACAAGCAACATGTTTCTCACCAACACCTTGGATGTTGCTCCCAATGGCCTTAAAGCAGGTGCTTATTTTTTTAATTCCAGGATTGGAGGCTAGTGTTGTGTAACAATCTCGTTATCAGGATAGTACCTTTGGATGCACAGGTGGAGCCTGTGGGTTCCGGTGTTCACTGATGCCATTTTGGAAGTGAGAAACAAGTCCGTAATCGAGGTACCGGCAGGGAATTAGATTAGACGGAATTCGAATTACAAACAAACTCTTCTGCAGGAACAGTTAAACTGGAACCAGCTTGGGCACTTCCAAAATGGAGAATGGTCCTTTTAAGGCACCAAAATTTGAATTTGGGCTTAGTGATGATGTTATGACGCCTAGCGTCATAACGCAGGTGCCAAACCACAGGCGTCGTGACGCCGGCGTCACCCGATGTCAACGCCGGATCCGTCCCCACAATCTGGGAGAGAAGCGCTGGGAGGTAAGGACCCTAGATAATCTCCCGGCACGTCTTACATGTTGGTTGCATAAAAAACAGTCTCGTGTAGACTGTCATTCCACATAGGGGCCCTCAATAGTTAATTACAGTCGATAATTGGCACCCCCAGGAACTTTTTTCATGCTTATGTTGCGCTCCAACTTTTTTTAACATTTGAATGTGGCTGACGGGTAAAAAAGGTTGGGTTGCCTGGTGTAGAGTGAGGCTCCTAACTAAAGGAAGCAGGTCGGGACAAATAGCAGAAACATCAGTAAAAAGGGCACATACACTTTACATAAAATAATATAATATAGATTTTGCAGCCCTGCAAAAGTATTTATCAAACTAGTAGGGTCAGTTAGCAAAACTGGGGTCCTATCATGTGCTGGTTATACCATCTCCTACACCCTAAAATTAATGACAAGGAGATAACTGGTGATGGAGTGTTATGATATCCTAGTAGTCTAGCATGGGTCTATCAGTGGCTGGAACTAAAGTGAAGGTTCCTTGATAGAACTGGAAGTCAGGGAGCAGAATCAGTAACACACCCAGGGGTTGGGGCAGGCAGCAAACACTCGAACAAGTGACCGACATCTATTCTAAAGACGGCCATACACGGGCCGATAAAAGCTGCCGACAGACCGTGTCGGCAGCTTATTGGCCCGTGTATGGGGGCCCCCGACGGGCTTCCCCGATCGAGATCTGGCCGAAAGTCGGCCAGATCTCGATCGGATGGGATTAAAAATCCCGTCGGATCGCGGCCGCATCTGTTAGTTGATGCGGTCCCGCGATCCGACCGCCCGTTTGGCGAACGCTAGGATCCGATCGTTGGGCCCTAGGGCCCACGATCGGATCAGCCCGATATTGCCCACCTCAAGGTGGGCATATCGGAGGGAGATCCGCTCGTTTGGCGACATCGCCAAACGAGCGGATCTATCCGTGTATGGCCACCTTAAGAGTCTTAACACAAGTTTGATATTCCAGCAAGTATAGGAAGGTCAAAATTCATGTCACAATTCAATCAAGCATGGGATCTGTTATCCGGAAACCCATTATTCAGAAAGCTCTGAATTATGGAAAGGCAGTTTCCCAATAGACTTTATCCAAAAAAATCTATGATAATAAAACAGTACCTTGTACTTGATCCAAGCCAAGATATAACAAATTCTTATTGGAAGCAAAATAATCCTATTGAATTTATTTAATGTTTAAATGATTTTCTAGTAGACTTAAGGTATGAAGATCCAAAATACAGAAAAATCTGTTATCTGGAAAACCCCAGGTCCCAAGTATTCTGGATAACAGTTCCCATACCTGTACATGCATGCCAATTATGCCAACTAATGTTTGTTCAAGGGTGGTCAGAAAAACATGTACTTGCCTTGGCCCATTTGCCAGTGTAAGAAAATGTGCATTTTTTTTTGGTATGTGCCAGTGCATGTAATCACCTTTCTTAGGAATTGTTATGGCCAAAAAGCAGGGGCTATACCAAACCCAAAGTTATAGTGCAATAACTGTCTTATGAAGAATAATCCAGTAACAGTAGCAATTTCACATCATCACTTAATGTACCAATGGTGGTTTCCAGGCTTTGTTGTTGATTATTGCACAAGGCTTGTAGAGCCACAGGTATTGGCCCCATGTAGATACTGAACTCTGTTCCTTCAACTCAGGGCAACGTTCCAGCCAAGTGCAGGTGCCATCCCTAGGAGCCGTGGCTACAGCTGCGTGCGGTGAGGTTGTGTAGCACGGCATCATATCGGAGCCCAGTGGGAATCTACAGCTGTTCCACAGTTGCCCAAATTCTCTCTGTCAGGTGCTCCCAGCAGGTTCCTTAACAATTAAAGCCTGAATTAACATAAACTTGTGTCTGTTATCACAAGGATGGCTATAACTTATCTGCAAACTATAAAGGAATTGTGACTCAGAACAAGCATTCCTTCTCATTTCCATAACTTGGAACTGATTATTCAGACTGTGAAATTCTTTTTCTTCTTTTCTGAAACGCCGAAAGAAGAAAACTTCTCATGAGTCAAGTGTAAGGGTTCATATTATATATATGTTTGCACGCATTTGCTACTCCAGTTTCATAGCATTTGCTACAGCGAGAGCAAGGTCTGACCTCCCTTCTTTGGGCCGGTCGCAGAAAAGATACTGTGTGCGATTGCGTGAACGTGCACACACGCGACACAGGGGGGGCCCAAAGACAGCAGGCAGGTGGGCCCCAGGCCGACCCTGGGAGGCAGCAAGGGCAGGGAGAGGGTCTGGGCCTTTGGGGCCCACCGGGTTTTTGTTCCTGGTGTCCCTCCGGCCCAGTCTGACCCCGTCTGAGCCTAAGCCAAACATGTCATGTAGTGATAAACAAATTTCTTCACCAGGCATGGAATTGTGGCATAATCTCTGTGTTTCGCCATCTACATATTTTTTCATGAAATTCAAAACTCAAAATCTTCACTGTGAAAACAACTCCCATTGACTATTTTTATAAAATTATTCCTTATGCAAAAATATATACTTCATAAAGACATCCATTAAAAACAGTAGACAGGGGTAATGTGGGTAAGGTGAAGTTCCCATTCGGTCTCACCAAACCCAGGCTTGGAGCCCAAGAGTCCCAAAAATTATCGGCCCAATGTGCATTTTGCCCATATGAATTTCCTCACAGGCACCATAAAGCAAACCGGCATTATTAAAGGGACTTTCAACCCCTCATTTTTTTTCCCTAATAAGAGATAACTTATAATTCTGATCAACAGACCTGTCTTTGATGGGGAACTAAGACTTTTGCAACTTTATTTAAAAAGCAGCAACAACCAAGAGTTAAGCTGGCCATAGACGCAACAATCTCGGACGGTGTGTGGAGAGTCTCGACATTTGTCGTCCGGCGGAGATCGGTCGTTTGGTCGGTCGGACAGGTTAGAAAATTTCTGTCGGCTGCCGATAATATCTCTGCGTGTATTGCCGATCATACGATTTTCAGTGGGAGACTGTCACTAGCTTTGTCAGACATAACTATTGTATGATTGCTGTCAGAGGTAGAACATTGGCTGATCTGTTCTTTTACTACTTTATTTGATCGGAATGGTAAGACTTTGATCTGAATGGTTAGTGGCGGGTCGGGAGATGGGAAAGTCCGATCGTACGTTGATTTGTACGATCGGATCTTTGCGTCTATGGCCAGCTTAAAGCAAATGTTGCTTTCAATAGCAATTGTATTTACAAATAACTTTAA
Organism: Xenopus laevis; assembly: GCF_017654675.1. Classification (NCBI taxonomy): domain Eukaryota; kingdom Metazoa; phylum Chordata; class Amphibia; order Anura; family Pipidae; genus Xenopus; species Xenopus laevis. Next base: position 112,288,810 of record NC_054378.1, on the reverse strand, counting down.
AAGCAGTGAACATGTTTAATAAATGTATATTGGAAGGTTGCTTAGAATTCGATTTCCTTTTATTCGGCACATTTTTATTTTGAGGTTGACTTGCCCTTTAAGAATACCAAGTATTAAATATAGATTGCTGCATATTTTAATACTTTGGCTATGGTGTGCCTCCATTGAAGGGGGTTCCTACTATTTCGTTCTCTTGATTTAGTTTGCTATAGACATTTGCCCAGCAATATATAAGTACACCAGGGACATTGGACTCAAATAACTGATCCAAAATCTACTGACTTTTACTTTACTCAAACTTCAGCTTAGATTAATTTTACATCAGATATATATATATATATAGAACATCATCGTAAAAACCATCATAGAACCCTCCCCCTACACACATACAATACATAGACCATGGCCATGTACAGATTTGTGCAGATAATTATAACACAATAGGGCAATGCACATTGATAAGAAAGGCTGTTACTTCGGAATGGTAAAAAAATTCATGCTCAACACTTTCTTATAAGATGAGAGAAAAAAAAATCTCCAGGCCTTCAGCTATTGTTTAGCTGCATCTCCGAGCAACAAAGCTCTGAACCCCAAATATGGTTACAGGGAGCATCATGTATCCCTGAAATGAAATAAAACAGAGGTGTCAGGCGCTCATAAGCCCTAGATACAAACCCTTCCACTGCTAATGCCTGACCTTCCTTACAGTATAAATGTGCTAATTTTCCTCTTGTTGTTAGAGGAATAAACAAACATATATAATAAAGGGTTTAGGGCAGCATCTGACTAGGAGAATCTAAGAAGTTAATAATAGGAAGGCTTTGCATTCAGAAGGCAGGCAAACATCTGAGCTGAGACATGGGTCATGTTTTTTTAATACTAAGCTCTCTGAGATGCCTTACAAGAGAGTTTGTTTTCCAAGCCAAAGAAGGCTGGAGCCTCAAACAGTCAGCTGTGTTAGCGAGCTCACTCTCCCCTGTATACGAGACTTCCCACTCTAACTATAGATAAACACCACCAAACAGATAGATAGATATATGATAGATAGATGATACATAAATAGATGATAGATAGATGATAGATAGATAGATAGATAGATAGATTAGATAGATAGATAGATAGATAGATAGATAGATAGATAGATAGATAGATAGATAGATAGATAGATAGATAGATAGATAGATAATAGATAGATAGATAGATAGATAGATAGATAGATGATAGATAGATAGATAGATAGATAGATAGATAGATAGATAGATAGATAGATAGATAGATAGATAGATAATAGATAGATAGATAGATAGATAGATAGATGATAGATAGATAGATAGATAGATAGATAGATAGATAGATAGATAGATAGATAGATAGATAGATATAGATTGAGAGAGAGATTGATGATAGAAAGATATAGATGCACAGTATACAAATAATTTAAATCATTTCAATTCATCTGTATACTTATTAAATATTATCTACATACTGACGCTGCAGTCATTGCACTAGACACATGTGTGACATACCTCTAGCAAAAGTATGGACCCTGGAAATCCTAAACACTCCAGCTTGCTGTCCCCAAGATATTATGGGAGCATAATATAATGACTTGGTTTCTCTCCCAGCCCCCTCTAGTCTTTACTTGGCCATGTTTACAGTGATGTAGCTCATGCCCCAGCCGATAATACTCACAGTAATGTACGGCAAAGGCAACACACATGAAAACTTGTTGTGGGTGTAACACCTTTATAGAAGTTCGGAAAGGCCTGAAAGAGCAGGAAGATAATTATACATTAGCCATTCAAAAGTCTAGTACAGAAGTAAAATATAATTTCAGTTCTGCTTTGGAATATGTTCTCTTTCCTTCTGTTTACAAACAATATATTGACATCACTGGTTTACACCTCTGACACAAGGTTGTGACACAGAAAAACTAAATTGTATGCTTGCAGTTTCTTGCCATGTTGCGTTATTATTAGGACAGATACAAAACAGCGGAAAAATTATTTCAGATTTTATTTTACTGTATCGGGACCATGCAGAGGTTTTCTGATTGCAGTTTGGCTGCTGAGAGATGGAGCAGCTGATGCATAAGAGCAGCTTCAGGAGGACAACAATCCAACGCGTGGCCAACTTTAGCAATCATTATTTAAGTGCAGGAGATACAAGCTAGAGAGCACACTTCCGTGCCCAGTCACACTTCCGTGCTTCTAAAAATAGCAGCATTTTAGATGGATGGTTTATTATTAAATTCAGCGTGATGCCCAACGCGGGAGGTCAGTGTTGTACAGAGAATGTGAGATGTGATTGTGGCATTAGGTAGTGCTGGCTGGACATCATTGTTGAATAAGTCTCATCACACCCATTCTGTACAGTATACACAAACACACAATAGCTTTGTTTACTGTAAATAATACCTGTGGTGCCTCTCCAATGAGGAGTGTGCTCACAAGCTCAGCTTTGGCTTTGCTATAGTACTGGTATTAGAATGGCTCCCTGGAAACCCACAAACCTATGTCTGGGGCAGTTATTAAAGAGTTGCTTCACCTTTAAATTAATATTAAGTATGTTATACGAGGATGGCTAATTCTAAACAATTTTTCAACTGGCCTTCATTTTTTTTAAATAGTTTTTAAATTATTTGCCTTCTTCTTCTGACTCTTTCCAGCGTGCAATTAGAAAACAATTTCTCTGAAAGGCTATAAATGTATTGTTATTGCTTCTTTGCATTATTCATCTTTCTATTCATCAATGCCTGGTTGCTAGGGTACTTTGGGCCTTAGGAACAACCCCTTTGAACAATTAAGTGATCTTACGCACAGCATCACTATTCAACCTAGGAATGCAGTTATGTGTCATAAGAGATTCCAATGGAAAAGCATTTCAAGTGTGAAGAACTGCTGCTTATGTGATTGCAAAGCAGGGGGAATGCTGTGAATAAAACCCATTTTTAAGTGTCGTAACTAGGGTGCTTTGGGCCCTGGTGCAGGAATGGGACTCAGGCCGACACCCATTCTCCCTGGCCCCCCTTCTTCCAGACACATGCTCCTTACTCTCACGCACCCGTGAATGTGCCCAACCTTTTTTACTGCCCCCCGGTTGTGCCATTGATCCTGCAGTGGGCCCCAAGCAGAGGTGAAGACCCAGGTGCAGTCACACCCTGAAAATGTATGCCACTGGCAGTTTTATTCTCCATGAAGTGCTGTTTGTGCCGATCCACTTTTCTGGCTCTACATACAGTGTCAGACTGGCCCACTGGGATACCAGGAAAACTCCCGGTGGGCCCAGGTGTCAGTGGGCCCTCATGCTGCTAAACATTTGGCCTATTTCATGGCCATTCCCTGTTTCTATGAGAACAAAGAGGCTAAATAGATGGAATGATTTATTATAATATGTAAAGAAAAGAGACTAGGGGAATAGAGGATGAGTGAGGAGAGAAATAAAAATAATACTTAGAGTGGGCCCCTGGTCTAAGGGTTTTTGGGTGGGCCCCTGGTATCCCAGTCCAACACATATGTTGATCAGAAAACCCAACTCTATACTGATGAGCCCCCAATAAGCATGAAACCAGTTGTTAGTTGTGAATTTATCAGCCCTGGCTGTGCTTTAACACCCAGGGGGAAAGCATTTTTCTACAGGGTATTCCATTAAAGGGGAACTCCGGCTTCCAAACCAAAATTTGATAAAGAGGCCCACATAACACAGAAACCCCTAATATACCCATCACAGTTACCTGTTTCTTCAAAAAGTATGAATAAATGCCATTTTCTATGCTGAAATCCAGCTGTTTAACAGTTCTTCTCTTTCTGCATCATTTGAAATCCTGGCAGGGAAGGAGGGACTAAACACTGATGTTACAAATTGTAACAACTTCTCCACAGCTTACAGACAGCATGTAGGAACTACATAACCCTCAATGCACTATGATGTTCAGTTACTTATTGAAATCACATGTGCAGGGAATTGTGGGGTTTGGAGGATGCAGGCTGAGGACAGATGGCTGTTACATAGTTAGTTAGTTAAATTGGGTTGAAAAAAGACAAAGTCCATCAAGTTCAACCCCTCCAAATGAAAACCCAGCATCCATACACACACCCCTCCCTACTTTTAATTAAAATTCTATATACCCATACCTATACTAACTATAGAGTTTAGTATCACAATAGCCTTTGATATTATGTCTGTCCAAGAAATCATCCAAGTCATTCTTATAGTCATTAACTGAATCAGCATCACAACATCACCCGGCAGTGCATTCCACAACCTCACTGTCCTGACTGTGAAGAACCCCCTACGTTGCTTCAAATGAAAGTTCTTTTCTTCTAGTCTAAAGGGGAGGCCTCCGGTACGGTGATCCTCTTTATGGGTAAAAAGGTCCCCTGCCATTTGTCTATAATGTCCTCTAATGTACTTGTAAAGTGTAATCATGTCCCCTCGCAAGCGCCTTTTTTCCAGAGAAAACAACCCCAACCTTGACAGTCTACCCTCATAATTCAAGGTTGGGGTTGTTTTCTCTGGAAAAAAGGCGCTTGCGAGGATTACACTTTACAAGTACATTAGAGGACATGTTTGTTGATACAAAGTAACAGTAGTCAGCCAGCTCAGCAAAGTAGTCAGAGAGATCATCAGGGGGCTAGGCTTAGGGAACTGTTCCAAACCATTATAATTCATGAAAAGTCTGCATATTTTTCAATTGATGTATATTCCAAAGTTGCTTGAAATGATGTTTACGTTTCAAAAAATCTTAAGATATGTTTTTGTGGAGTTCCCCTTTAAAAATGGAAAAATTATTTTGGCCAGTGCTCCATAGTGAACAGCAGGTGGAGCCGTAGTTTTAAATTCATTGTATTAGTAGTGTAAAAACTGATAATAGTTAAATGGCTAAATGCTTAAAAGAGCACATTAACTGGTTTTAATTGTATATATTTTGTCATTAAGTCACCTGAATTAATTCCTGCCAATACATATGCTGTTTTTGTCATATTGCAAATGTTATAGTTCTGCCACACACTTGTTCTCTCACACTGCACTGGTGGTGCTGGCTTTCCACAGACCTGGCTTGGTCTTGTAGTAACTGCAAAAAGGTACATAGGACCACACACACTCAGTTCATGCAGTCGGGGAGCTTACCCCATTTATTATTTCACCAACAATGTCAATGTTTCGGGAGGGGGTACACTCTCCCTTCTTCAGGGTTTGTCATATTGCACCAATGATTTTATATAAAAAACTGATTTAAAAAAACAAAAATAATTTAAACAATGATGTCCTTTAATTGTGTTTATCCCTACTATAGAAGAAGTCTGTGCTGGACAATTCAGTATTGTTTCTCAGGAATGCACAGTGATATCTTGGCTGAGTTTAACTTGGCCCACATGGTGGTGCTTGTGTTATTTCAAAACAACATACCTTGCATGTGATTGTTAGTTTTAGACAAAAAAATGTAAAATATAACTTAGACACCTCTGGAAAAGCAGGGTGCAAAGTACAATAAAGTTACAGATGGGCAACACTTTAATTTCATGGCACCATTTGGAGAGAGGAGGGATGTACTGGCTGTAATTTGTAATGTTGAATATTTTCCGTTTTCAAACAAAAAAATCCCAAAAATTGAAATGAAAAACTCTGCCCACTAATACCTGCTTTGTGTATCTGAAGCATTCAAACGGCTTGATGTTCTGCTTTTTTTTTTTTTTTACAAAGTTGTGATTTTACAGCTTCATCTCACTTTTTTAAAATACAGATTAGAAACTGATGCATTGGCCTCCACGTGTGATTGTATACAGAGTATATATAGGCCGTGCTAGTCCATGAGCATGTTAGTCAGTGTTTTATTGATGAGCTGCCGAGCTGGGGAGGACATAGGAACCCTATTCACTCTCCTTCGTCCCCTTAATATGCACGTTGTTGGTGGCCATAGACGCATCGATATTATCAGTGACGTAACTAGAGTTTGGGGGGCCCCTCTGCAGACAAATATGGGGGCCCCTCCCCCTCTGAGAACTAATAAAGCACGTGTATACCTTGCAAAACTTACAAAAAGAATACCCCTGACTTGCCAGTAAGACCACTGCAAATATATGTCCAATGATCACTCCATTAACTCCAGTAAAATGACTGCAGAAATGGCCTCTGGGCCCCTCACAGTGTCGGACTGGGACACCAGGGACCCACCAAAAAACCTTAGACCAGGGGCCCACTCTCAGTACTATTATTCTTCCTCTCTTCACTCAACCTATATAGTCCTTTTTCTTTACATCCTATAATACTATAATATATTATGCCATCTATTTAGCCTCTTTGTTCACATAGAAATAGGGAATGGCCATGAAAATAGGCCAAATGTTTAGCAGCATGAAGGCCACTGACACCTGGGCCCACCGGGAGTTTTCCTGGTATCCCTGTGGGCCAATCTGACACTGGCCCAGTCCGACACTGGCCCCTCAGGACCTGGGGCCCAGCCGCAGTGTGGTCCTACGAGGGCGTTATCTACGCTGGATATTATCGTACAAAAGATCTTTCATACAATAATTGGTACATGTCTGTGGGGAGAAAAGGCGACCAATATTGGTAAAAAGCCTTGGATATCGGTCATCTCAAGGAATGGGCAGGACTGAAAATTTTGATTGGACATGTTTGAAGATGATTGAACAACAAACCGTTAATGCTGAATCGTCAGAGCTAAAGAATTGTTTTAGTTTTTACCTGCATCTCTGACAACTCAGCTGTTAACGTTAGTAGAGTGGACTAATTTGTAGCATGTATGGCCACCTTTCGTCAAGGAGTGGCAGGAGACACAGCTTATTAGATGAGCACTAATGGTGGGCACGGTCTTGCATCCATCAGTGCTCTCAGTGTTATATTAGGCCCTACTCTCACAGGGGTCATTTGCCCACCAGGTAATGTCCTCCAACTCTTATCCAGCTACAACTCCCACTGCTACAAAACAGTGATGTTCACCCATGATATCAAAAATAAAATCGGTGCAGATATTTTGTATATTTGCTTTTGTTTTTGGTACCCAGATCATTATCAGGAACAAGAACTAATATCAGTTAGACGGCTGAAACTTTTATTTTAATGAAAATTAGTTTGTCTAACAGACCTGTTTATGTAGTTAAATAGTGAGCATAAACAAGTTTACTAGATACAAAGCCAGATGCCTTGCTCTGATAGCTGGGTATGATTTATTAGATGTTGCTATCCTCAGAAAGCCAATGATCGCTATGTCCTGTCCATTTGCATAGGAAAGCATGGTACTCCGCTAGAACACTGTGTCCAGTTTGAAAAGATCTCAGCCTCACGCAGAGTGTACAGTGTCAGGGGGCCCGATCATTCAACCAAGGGAGTCTTAGGAATCCGAGCCAAGCATAGTAAAAGGCGCAAATAGGGTCTGACCCAAACACAAAAGCCAGCCATCTATGCTTCACTTGTACTTTCTATACAAATACACTTGCTAACAAATGTTATTATCTAGTGTCATTTATTAGCCTATCCTAGGTACTTGTTGACTAAAATGATCCGAACCACAACATTTCTTGGAAAAAATGAAGGTAAACCTTCAATGGCTGTGGCTGTTTTTCTTTACCCAAAGGTTGATATTAGCCATTGTCCTCCAATTGCTAATCCATTTATATATTTAAAATACTGTCATTAGTAGTTAATTAAATACAGCTGAATGGGTACCCTGCGGGATGAGGGTAGGAATTTTGGGTCACTTGGCTGCAAGTTGCGGGTCTCATCAATATTTCTTATCTTATGTTACATTGTCTGTATTTTACTCCTTTTAAAATTTTACGAAACTTTTTTCTGTCCCTGCCCACTTTTGATCATGTCACTTCCGGTTTGTAGCAACACCACTTCCTGTTTAATGGTGGTTTGCGGGTTGCAGATGGGGTTGTGGATAAGGCGGGTCGGGTAGCGGATCAAAGTGGGTAAATATGCGGGGCTGCAGTTCAGGTTGTGGACTGCGGGTTGTGGGTGTGAGTCTTATAAATTGGTTCCGCACAGGACTCTACAGTAGGGCATTTTAGGTTTGTGTAACTTTATGTATGTGGCACTACTCGGATACACAGTGCTGTAGTGATGCGTTGGTCAGGAAAAACCTTAAAAACCCTAACCCCTATAATGGTTTAAGACCCGCACCCAACATTTACCCACAAAATGTTGTAAGACCCACACCCAAATCGTATTTGCAAAATGTTGTAGGTCCCCCACCCAACCCATACTTGCAACGCTTCTTGTGAACTCCACTCAAGGTCAGACTGGGTTGGTGGGACATGGGCAAAAAACCCTGGTGGTCCTCAGCCTTCATAGGCTCCACCAACCCAGGCCCACTCCCCATGTCACTGTGGATGCTCCCTTCTCTAGCCAGAAACAGCCATGAGTTGAGGAAATAGGTAAAACATGCTCCCTGGCACAGAGGCGGCACCAGAGGGTGATGTAGGGCAGACGTTGGGAGAGGGGGCCCTTGTTGTTGCAAGAGGGGCTCTTGTAACTCTAGCCCTGGTGTCCAGAGGACAAATGCACACAAATGTTAGAGAGTTTTCTAATGTTTCTTAAACAGCATCTCAGTGCAATATACATATGAGCTAAGCTCAGCTCAGCCCTATGTGCTTACATTCATATTACTTCAAGAAGATAAATTCCAGAAGGGGATTTTCTGAAGCTGTGATTTGGTTCTGCAACACAAAAAAGTTGAAGTTAAAGTCTGTTGGTCTTTGTTGGAGAAGGACCTAGTAGTACTTATAGATCATGCAACTGGTGGCAAAATGTTGTGATTCAAGTGTAAGATTTTGAATTTTTATTTTTTATTTTATGGCGCAAATCACATTGGGATAAGTAAACTTTTAAAATGAGTTAATGTACAAGTGACTGAAGGCTAGTGATGGGCAAATATCTCCCATTCTGATTCACCGAAAAATTAGTGAAATTCAACACCGGCGCCAATTCCCGGGCATTAGAATCGACACAAGCCTATTTTATCCAATTGCATTAAAGTCAATGGGTAAATTGTCGCCGGCATCAGAATCATCGCAGGTGTCAAAAAACATTGACACCAGCGAATTTTCGTGCCAATTTCGTGGATTCATTAGTTGGCGGCGAAACGCGGAAATTTGCTGCAAATTTGTGCCTGGCGAATAAATTCGCCCATCACTACTGAAGGCCTATTCTAACCACTTTTGCAAAATCTGTACTACTAACATAACACATTTTAGCAGAACAGTTCAACCTGCTGTCAGTTTCTAATGGTGATGCAGTCCAAGAATTTGTCAGAAGAAAAAATAGAGGACTCTTCAGATGTTCCTGTTTTGGAAAGACGTCAGAAAAATTATCTGAGGTCTCTCATGTCTTTCCTAATCAGAGAAACATTAAAGGGGTTGATTCATCTTTGAGTTAACTTTGAGTGATATTCCGAGACAATTTTACAATGGTTTTCATTTTTTATTATTTGTGTTTTTTGAGTTATTTAGATTTTTATTCAGCAGTTCTCCTTCTTGGGCTAGAGTCCAAATTACCCAAGCAACCATGCATTAATTGGAATAAGAGACTGGAATATGAATAGGAGAGGACCTGAATAGAAAGATGAGTATTAAGAAGTAGCAATAACAATTAATTTGTAGCTTTACAGGACTTTTCTCTTTCAGCTTGGGTCAGGCAACCCTATTTGAAAGATGGAAAGAGTGCAAATAATTTAAAAACTATAAAAAAAATAAATAATGATGATAATTAATTGAAACGTTGCTTAGAACTTTCCATTTTAGAACATATTAAAAGTTAAAATAGGGCTCTGTCTTTTTTCTGACGAATTCCTTGCCAGAATTACAATAAGAAACTGACCATCAGGTGGCGCTGTTGTAACAGAATTCATTAAGTTAGCATTGCATATTTTCATTAATGTCTTGGAATCTTAAAAAGAAAATGAAAATTGCAGAAGTGCTTAGACTAGTACTCTGATCAATATTACATTTACTTATTTTAAAGGTATAAACGCATTCTAACTGGACCGCATTCAGAAAGCCAAACAGATTGATATTCTACTGGTGCCAAGAACAAGAGGTGGCAAATGGACAGTGATAACAGAGACAAACCTATTTGGCCAAACAACAATAAAAAAGACATACATTTTATAACTGTTTATAGGAAGAGAGCAAAAACAGAAAGAAAGTATGGCTCCTTTAATGATATTTATACAGTATATTATGCATCAGTTTTAATAAGCAGCATATCTTGAGAATGCATCACTAATACTTGTTACTAGAGAGATCACAAGGCGCCTAAATTGCACATTGAAATGCACAATCATGAGCTTTCAGCATGGACAGAATCTTCCTACTTGTACAGGAGGTTCTGATTTTCATCCATAACGCTATAAATATTAAAAAGCATAGATATTTATTCCTGTGAAAGTAAAAATAACCATAATTTATATTTGCTTTAGAGAGTTCCCTTTACTGCTCCTTTTTTTATCTCTTCTCTCTTGTGGTCCTCCACACACCACAATGTTGACTCACAGATGGCCAAAAAGGATTCTGGGAAATGGGTTCCAATGAATGGCTGAAGTGTGCACAGCAGGAACATGAAAAGTTCAGTTTATTGAGTTGAACTCATAAGGTTGTTTTCTTTATGGGTTTTTAACCACAGTCCTTAGGGATCGCTGTTCTTATTTACCAAGCTATCTTCTGCTGTAAAAACCCATCTGATATATAAAGACAGTTCATAAAGGAATCCCATTATCAGACAGGATAACGTATAAATAGTCGTATTCTACTGCCGAAGAGAGACTTGGAGAAATGTCATATTTGTGAGTGAAAAATACATATGTAAATACAAATAAATATATGTTTTACGGTTTTGACTCCCAAAATGTCTTTGCACTCCTAAAAATTCCACAATTTGTTTCCTGGAGGCTCTCCAAATTTCTATGAAAGATCCTGTTTTCGCATAAAGCAGGACAGGGAACGAGATGAATTTGCATTGATTAAGTTACTGTTTCCATTTCAAGGCAAGAGCCAATGGACAAGATCAAGGCAGAGGGCTCTTCTGGGACATAAAATGCCAACAGCTATAACTTCTTATCACCTGTTGGCAAAATAATTTCCCGTGATGACAGCTCAATTTCCCATTCAGCAAACTTTGGTTTGAAAAGCCATAAACAGAATAAAAAATGTACAAAAGTAAATATGAAAATTTGCATCTTTTAGAACCTGTTTTACAGTACTGGAATTTTTATTAAAGGAAATGTAAACCCTTAACACAAATGAATGTATTTTTCAAGTTTCAAGTTTTTACACTGCTGATGTAATGATATTGAAACAACAATAACAACCTCTAATCTGTTCTTCTTACTCGACTGACAGTCAAGAGACAATTTCAGAAGAACCGAAAAGTTACCGTATGTGATGCTTAGAAAAGAGTAAAGAAACATTAGAAGACTCATGTGAGCAGAGCAAAATCAGAAGATTTTCTTCTTGAAAAAAATGTTCCCAACTGTCAGGCTGGTGCGAAGAACTGATCAGCAGGTGGCGCTTTTTCAATTTTAGTACAATACCATATAATAATTGCTAATACCTTGAAAACGAGAAAGAAAATGTATGTCAATTGCAAATGTGCTCAGAAGACCACATTCATTTTTGGAGTAACCTTATTATCTTTAATGCAAAGCTTTGTTACATACATATTACAGAATTTCCAATTTTGTAACTGGAAATGTTTCTTTTTTTTTAATGAATGTGCAAGTGAGCTCTCTGTACTAGGTATCCATGGTATTGATTCTTCTGCCTCGGACAATGAAGCATTACTGGTTTGCAAAACTAATGATACATGTTTGAGAGGAAACATTTTTGCCATTGTGAATATTTTATCCCTGATATTTTTTCATCCTTCAGGATTCTAAGATTTGGTGGGTGGGGGGTGTTGCTAAAAGACAGTTGTCCTGTCAGAGGGCATCTGCTTTTTTCTATACAATGCTCTCCAAACCTGTGGAAAGTACGAGGGGTCATTACTCAAGCATTGGAGAGGGGCTAAAAGCACCTTGTTTTTTGAACTTTGCCCCTTCGCTGTTGGTGGAGTGGAGTGTGTGGAGGTGCAAGTTCTAAAGTACAAGGACCTGCACTTTTCACATGAATACAGCACTGCCTACATTTAGCAAAACTGTATTCATGAGAAGCATGCTGTAGGAATGGCCTCTCACCTCATCTCGGGCATCATTCAAATTGGCAAGTTAGGCAACACTGACAGGCACTGTGCTTAGAGGTGTAGAGCACAGCAAGACAAATGTTAATTGAATGAGCAATACAGGGTGCAATTTTGTTGTTTGCACCTTTTTTTTCGTAAATAACACCTATGGCACCATGCCTTACACTCTTATGCATTTTTCCATCATGAGCCCTCCGATGTTGTAGGAGCTGTTCTACATAAAGAACAAACACTCTTTGATAAAGTGTCAGTAATCCACAAAATGAATGTGTATCACCTTCTATACAGAGTCCTTTGCTATATTAATGTTTTAATTAGGATATGAAGAAAGGGATATTTTTATAATGGAAATCCACTGCTGCCTCTGCCAGTTTATGATTGCTCAAGACACACTTTAACCTTGAGCCTGCTGTCAAGCCCATACTATTTTCATTAGCATTCAAGCAAACATAGACTTCTCTGCAGGAGTTGCTCACTTATTTTCTTTTGTTATTGAAGTCTATCCTTCGTATCACCAAAGTGCAAGAAAGAGCAGTGTTAAAAACCACACACAGGGCTCTAAGGTGCTAAAAATCCAGGTCTCAGGGCCAAAAGGCTCAAAGAATTGCCAGATTCTTCGGGCTTCCCTTCGCCGAAGCTAGGGGGAACCCCTTTATCCTGGACCCCCCAGACCCCAAGGTCTGCTGCAAGGATAGGAGGGTTCCTTTATTCATTCCCCTCCAGCCCAAAAGGGCTTACAAGAGGGTAGGGTAACCAATGAACCAATGAATCAAAGAGGTGCACCCACTGTGGAGTCAGGGATTCAGGGGGGAAGGAGCCTAATGGCCACCCCCCCCCCCGAATGTATGTGTAACGTGGAAGTCTTGCTCCGCAATCCTGAAAGTTTAAAAAAGTGCATAAGTGCAAAAAGAATAAATATCATGAAAAGTGCAGCTGTGAAGCTGCCCCAGCCTAATGGCCGGAACTTTAACATTTTCTCATACAACTGTGCCAAAAGTCTGGGATTATGAGCATATTGCAGAAGAAAGTGATCCGTTGCACTTAAAAGAATAGTTCAGTGCAAAAATAAAAACTGGGTAAATAGATAGGCTGTGCAAAATAGAAAATGTTTCTAATTTAGTTATTTAGCCAAAAATGTAGTCTATAAAGGCTGGAGTGACTGGAGGTGTAACATAATAGCCTGCTACCTGCTTTTAGCTCTCTTGGTTTGCCTTGATTGGTTACCAGGCAGTAACCAATCAGAGATTTGAGGAGGACCACATGGGTCATAACTGTTTGCTTTTGAATTGGTTCCCAAAAACTAGCTTCTCTGCCTCTTGCTCTCTGCAATCATTGGGGGCCATTTTAGGGCTCAGTTACGGATGGTGGGGCAGTGTTTAAAGTCCAAAAAACAGCCACACTATTCACCCTTCATGTGTACTCATGAGGAGCAAGCGGGGGGGGGAGCACATAGTTGTCCTTTCTCCTGATACCCTACATAACCCCTTAATTACATATTACTTAAACATGCAAATTAGGGCGCACCGATAGGTGTAGAGTACAAAGCAGCCCTTAACTTACCATCAGCCCATGGTCTTTTGCACCAATGTTATTTTCTGGCTAATTGCAGTGAAAATGCCCTATGTAAATCTAGCTAGGAAGGAGCCCTTCTAAAGCTGGGGGCTTAGTACAAAAGCCCTTTCCGTTCTTCCCTTAAGCCATGGAACTTTAATGTAGAAATAGCTAGAATATTTGCAGATAATAGACTTAAAATACACACGAGCCGTGAATATCCTGTAAATTATACCCCTATAAATGGTGCTTGGATGTCATCAGTTATAATCGGTACTTAGGGATGTAATTTGAAAAATGTGATTGAATTGAAAGAGTGACGGAGCAAGGACCCAGAGGAGCAGAGCAGAAACTGGAGGATAGAGGAAGGGCAGGGTTCCAGAGCCCCAAAATAAAAGCAACCAGTAACTCACAGCAATGTTGCCTTGGAGTTACTTGACCCATATAAACAGCATTGGACTAAGATGCCAGGGGCCCACCAGAAAACCTTAGAGACCTTGGGCCCACTTTCCAAACTATTATTCCTCCTCTCCTCACTCAACCTCTTTATACTGCAAAGTCTTTAATGTCTTCTTACAATATTCTTCCATTATTACACATTTTTTCCCCATAAAGAAATAAGGAATGACCATGAAATAGGCCAAATATTTAGAAGCAAGAGGGCACATTGATACCTGGGCCCACTGGGAGTTTTCCCGGTATCCTGGTGGACCAGTCCAGCACTGCATATAAAAACACACGGGACTGAATAAATTATATTACAGCTTTGCTGTGTTAGGCAACTACCATTTTCCCTGTCTCTCACCATAACAAGTTTATATGTGAATGCCAGCAGATTAGGTTGAGTGAACAGTGCAACAAACCCTACAGAGGGCTCATTTACTAAAGGGTTCAAAGTGCAAATAATATTGCAGATATTCACCTTGACACCCCAGGGGTAGTCATTATAACAGGGTCCCTGTTAAAGTGTCACCACAGAACTATATGTTGTGAATAGGGTTGCCACCTGTGCGTCTCAAATCCGAACAGGGGCCGGACCATGATGTCAGAGACATTGTGCATGGGAGCATGCTATATCATGTGGGCTGGGCTATGATATTATAGCGATCAGCGATTGGCTTACTGGCATGTCAATCAGGGAAGATCGAGCCGGTTTTCCTTTTTTCTTGACCCGGACAGCCCTTCTGAAAACGGGCTGTCTGGGTCAAATCCGAACATGTGGCAACCCTAGTTCTGAACAAAATTATTACCAAAGGTCATTAATATTCTCATAGGGACTTATTAAAGAATCCTATTATGCAGTTTCAGACTGGGACACCAGGGGCCCACGTAAAAACCTAGGGGCTTACTCAAAAACCTTAGACCAGGGGCCCACTCACAGTCATATTATTCTTCTTCTCCTCACTCAACCTCTATTCTCCTAGTCTCTTTTCTTTACATACTATAATCTATTATTCCATCTATTTAGCCTCTTTATTCTCATAGAAATAGGGAATGGCCATGAAATAGGCCAAATGTTTAGCAGCATGAGGGTCACTGACATCTGGGCCCACCGGGAGTTTTCCTGGTATTCCAGTGGGCCAGTCCGACACTGGTATTATGTATGAAGAAATATTGCTCTTTTACTTAGAGATACTATTTTGTGATGTTCTGTGTGTCTCTCGCTGATCACCTGACAGGAAGTATCGCAAACCCTAACTGTTACAGGAAGTAATGTGTAAAAGACACAGCTCTGTCAGCTCATTGGCTGATGTAACCTAGCATGTATGTGTGCTCTAGGTTTGTGTGTGAGCACAGTGCATCATACAAGCCAAAGGGACAGACTATAATCTATTGGATTATCCAATGGCAAATAATGTGACAGAAATGTGTTTGTTTTATGTAGAATATTTTTGAAGAGACCTAAGTTTCCCTAGTTTTGGGATTACCAGTTCTATCCAGGGGGTAACTAATGTTTGACAGGTGTGCTTCCGTGTACATAGGCGCACATGATGCATGACATGTTTGGAAAAAGTATAGGGAAGAAAAAATGATAGTGGAACTTTAGCAACTAATAAATGGTGCTGAAGTGAAGTCACTTGCTGCTCCTTGTAATGTCCATAGAAAGGAAATTTGAGATAAAATACAGCAGGAAAACAAAGCTAGCATTTCCTGTGGCTCATGTTTCTTTAATCATTTTTTTGTTATTTTTCCAGAAGTGAGCTGTACAAACTGGCTCGTTCTGTGCAATGGAAAGTGCACTTTGCTGTTTGTACAGAGGGGGAAAAAAGTCTCATTAGGATTCAGAGCATGAAACCCACACAGGTCTCTCTCTGTGCAAGACAAGGCTGTTTTATGTAATATGGCCGAGGCTGCCAAGTGCTCATGCTGGCATCACTATCCGCCACTGACATCAATACCTGACATAGCTGGAGCCAGCGGAGGACCTGAAAGACATGTTTGTTACTCACCCTCCTTGATGAACTGAGCTCATTTACAAAGAAAACAGAATGTTGTGCTGCAGGCCTGTTTGATAAATGAGGCTCTGAAGGGAGAGGGCACTTCAGCCATGCAGTCCATGTTCAGAGACCGCCATTTTGTTTCATTTTAAAAGGGGTGAATGTATATACTGGGAAGCATTAAAGATAATAAATTCTGACTCTTGTGTGTGTGAGAGCAGTTAACAGATACATTTGTTGGTGCAAATTTATGTAATATATGATTTAATTCTGTGGAAATACAGTTTTGGCATAATTCTGCCCCATCTCTGTTGTCATACCAACCCTGTTTTTTTTAAAAAGGGCACTGAGTATAATAATAATGGCACCATAAGATAAACTGGTAATGGCACCCTAGGGGTATAATTGTTATAGCACTGTAAGGGTTTAATGGTAATGGCACAGTAAGGGTAAATTGTTAAAGGAGAACTCTCACCCAGACATAAAAATCTGTATAATAATAGTCCTTTTAAAATTAAACAATAAACCCAAATCCTTCATCCATAACGGTTATAAACTCATTTAAAACTCTCAGCTGTCAATCATATATTGACTGCCTCTCCACAGAGACGGGGCAGGCCATTACTTTCACTTTGCATTCTGCACTGACTAGATGTCACTGCTCTCCCCACATTCCCCTTCCATCTTTAACAGCTGATTGTGCAGCCAGTGCATGGGCATGGTTTTCAGGTCCCCCATTCTAAAACATAAACAAGATGTTGGCATGATCTAAAGCTTGCCTTAATAACAGTGTCCACAAAATGGCTGCTGCCTGCTTGATGTGATTGTAATTTCCAAGACTAAAAGAAATGAGATTGAAATAATTTATTTAGTGTAACTGAAGTTTATTTTATCTTGGCTAACATCATGAAATAGGATCTGGAATAGTTTAATAAGTTGACAGGTCCCCTTTAATGGCACCCTAAGGGGATAATTGTAATGGCACTGTAAGGGTATAATGATAAAAACACCGAAAGGATAAAATGGTAATGGCACTGTAAAGGTAAAATGGTCACAGTAAGGGTACAATGATTAAGCCACGGTAAGCATATAATGGCAATGGCACAGTAAGGGTATAATCTTAATGGCACAGTAAAGGTAAATGATAATGCCATAGAAAGCAAATAATGACAATGCCAAAGTTAGGTTATAATTGTAATGGTAACATTGGCATTGGCACCTTCTGTTGAACGGGAAATATTCAGCTGTGCAGCATAGAGTAAGTGCCAATAAGTCAGCACTGGCCAGACACACTGACTACCTAATACTTGATACTTGCCAGATACTATGATGTGCCACATGGCAGCTCATGGCAAGAAAAAATGGTTTCTCATAGCAGTGCAATTATTAGACACCTCAGGGTTTATTTGCACTAAAATGGACGCAAATTTTGGCTTATTAATGCCATTCATTAAAGATTACCTGTCAACTGAAGCAATAATTCAACATCCTATTATTTTGATGTTGGTCAAGCAAAATAAATGCCACTTTGGAATTCACAGTCACAGCAAGCAGGCAGGTGCCATTTTGTGGACACTGTTATTAAGGCAAGCTTGACATCATGCCAAAATGTTTCATAATTTGCAGATATCGACAGCACCAGCCATAGATCGCTTTGTTTAAAATGCCTTTATTGAGACATGGGTTTCTGACCCCAATACACTTGGCAACGTTTCAGACCGCCATCGGTCTTTTATCAAGCCAAAATGTGCCATAAGGGGGCACCTGATGCCCATGCCCATGCTTTGGCTACACAATTAGATGGTGAGGAGGAAGGGGAGTGCAGTGACATTTAGGAACTGCAGAATGGAAAGTGAAAGTAATTTTCTGCTACGACTTTATGCCTAAGTCATAGAGGGCGGGCAGGCATGATATAATTGACAGTTGACAGTTGTCTTAAACAAGTTTATAAACACTATAGATTTTTGATTAAAAATAAAGAATTTGGGTTTGATGTTTCATTTGACAAGGACTTTTATTATACTTTTCTTTATGTCTGAACAAAAGGTCCCCTTTAAGAGATGTTGCTGTTGTGTCTATCCTGTGTCTTCTGCTAAATCACAAGTACGTACACCTATTGTATTTGTATGGAACACTGGAGCTACCTCCATTCTGAGGCAGTAACCCTTACCACTGGATGTGATGCTCAATTGATGCACAATTGCATGTAATCTTTTGCATTGGGCCCAGCTCCTCATGTGGCTGCAATAGCACTAAAAAATGTTGCATTACGGATATAAAATGCTGATTTGAATCCAAATTTGCACTTTGCACACTGCACTTGTGGTCCTGTTGCAATGTACATAAGCCTAGCACTAGTATAAACATGACTGGTGAGATATGAGATATAAAGCTGGTTGAAGATGGACTGATACAAGCTGCCTACTTAGTTCTTCCAGCCGGAGTCCGCAGCATTTTGACCTGAGTATAGGTCCCACTAATGGGTCTGATATCAACCGAGCAAGGGGTCTCTGTAGGTCGTGCTATATGACCCAGCAGCCAACAACTGGATCTGCCCAATTTGGCTTAGCATATGGGTGGCCAAGATTCACATATTTGGCACCAGTAATACTAGATGAACTACTATTTGTAACAATAATAATACTGGCACTCGTAAGTCAAAATGGAGAAATGTCTACCAGAAACACTCATCAGGTTGTGGTAGGTCCCAGGGAGCAATCTACTTACTTACTTTCTTTTTTTTTAATTATCTTTTTAATGAATTTTAACTTTTAAAACAGAATCATATGCAACATGAGAACAACTTGAAGAGAACCCCTTGAAACGATAAATTAGAATAGGAAGCAAAATAATCCATTAGCATCTAAGATTATCGGGGTTCATAATCCAATCTACTTTCTAAAGATTTAACATATTAACATCTAGTGGTGGATTTATGATTTAAGGCGGCACTATCACTTCTGTTTATTTGCTCAGTCTTTTTCTTGATGCTATTTAGGCTGAGTAACCAAAGTTTCAAACACTTTCCAAATGGATATTTAAGTGCTCCAGGAAAACTTACCTTATAATTGGCATCTATGGGAAAGGCTTGCTGGGGACAGAATATATTTTTGTGTAGTAAAACATTAATAAATGTGAAATTGATAAATGTCTATCCACCTCTTTGAGTAAAATGTGTTAATTTATGTATTTTTAATCCAAATAATAAGTAAAATATATTTAAAAAAACATTATCAAAAAATATGAACATTAATTAGCAGATTCTTTAGTAGGCGACTAGGTGGACCATGCAACAAAGGCAATCAGCAGAGAAAATTGGATTTGCCATGTGCCAATGATTTTGTTCATGTTAAAGGGATCCTGTCATCGGAAAACATGTTTTTTTCAAAACACATCAGTTAATAGTGCTACTCCAGCAGAATTCTGCACTGAAATCCATTTCTCAAAAGAGCAGACAGATTTTTTTATATTCAATTTTGAAATCTGACATGGGGCTAGACATTTTGTCAATTTCCCAGCTGCCCCTGGTCATGTGATTTGTGCCTGCACTTTAGGAGAGAAATGCTTTCTGGCAGGCTGCTGTTTTTCCTTCTCAGTGTAACTGAATGTGTCTCAGTGAGACATGGGTTTTTACTACTGAGTGTTGTTCTTAGATCTACCAGGCAGTTGATATCTTGTGTTAGGGAGCTGTTATCTGGTTACCTTCCCATTGTTCTTTTGTTTGGCTGCTGGGGGGGGGAAGGGAGGGGGTGATATCACTCCAACTTGCAGTACAGCAGTAAAGAGTGATTGAAGTTTATCAGAGCACAAGTCACATGACTTGGGGCAGCTGGGAAATTGACACTATGTCTAGCCCCATGTCAGATTTCAAAATTAAATAGAAAAAAATCTATTTGCTTTTTTGAGAAATGGATTTCAGTGCAGAATTCTGCTGGAGCAGCACTATTAACCGATTCATTTTGAAATTTTTTTTTTCCCCATGACAGTATCCCTTTAAAAATAAGATATCTTTAATAAAAGCAGGGATGCACCCAATCTATAATTTTTGGATTCGACCAGTTACAGTTATGGGATCTATTATTCGGAATCCCATTATCCAGAAGGTTCCGAATTATGGGAAGGCCATCTACCATAGACTCCATTTTAATCAAATATTTCAAAATAATTGCCTTTTTCTCTGTAATAATAAAACAGTACCTTGTACTTGATCCCAACTAAGATATAATAGATCCTTGTTGTAGGCAAAACAATCCTATTGAATGTTTAAATGATTATTTAGTAAACTAAAGATATGGAGATCCAAATAACAGAAAGACCCCTTATATAGAAAACCTCGGGTCTTGAGCATTCTGCATAACAGGCCCCATACCTATACCAAATCCTTCACAAAAGATTCAACCAAATCCTGAATCAGAACCCAAATTTGCATACTGAAATTAAATAAAACAATAATTGTGAAGGTACAGGGGAAGGGTAGAAGGGCCTAAAGAGCTTCCTGATCCCGCTGTGCTGTGCAAACAGGTACAATATGTGCAGAAAAACAGGAATTTGTACAAATTAGATCAGTAACAGTACAAGTAGCGTGACATTACTTCATGGCAGCATTTCTAAATATGCTATCACCGTCAACATCTAAATAGAAAAATATTTGTATTCGTGGCCTCTGAGAAAAGCAGGTTTACCCCCTACCTCTCCAGTGCAGCAATAACTTGTATATTTGTTTTTATTTAGATAGTTTGTGTTCTTCCAAACAGCAGGTACCTGCCACGTCTGTTTTTCTATTTCAGAGAGCAAAGGAATTAGTCCTACGTTATCAGGCCCTTGTGGTAATATTAGATTGTAAGCTCTACAGGGCAGCATGGAACTAGCTGTCGCTATAACATAAATAGCAGTTGACATGGGTTTAAATTCCAGACCCATCATATGTCTTTAAGCATGGGCTTTACCAATAGAATAACTCACCAAATGGAGTAGGTGGCCCAGGTTCTCCTGCCCCAGGCCCTCAGCTCAAGGGAGCGGATAAACTGTAGACAAAGAAGCAAAATGTTGGAGCAGGGCGCTCAAAAGGTCATGCATAGATCAGACGAATGTAGAATAAAAAAATAGAAATCTTTATTGGCATAAACTACTCATCTAGTTAAATTCCAGCCCCCCATAATCAAAGTCTGGTGTTAAAGCTGATTGCCCTGACCAAAAAGTGAGCATATGCCCTAGGTGGAATCCAACATGGAACACATGGGTTGCTTTATCCCCTACAGAGTACCATACAAGACAAATGGTTACTGGTGGTGCAGAAAGATTCCAGAGAAAGTAAAAACATGAGACAAGACATAAAACAGGTGCCTGTCTGCCCCTCATACACAAACACGTAACTAATGTAACAGGATTTGTAGTGGGGAATTTTTTTAAGATCAGTCAGAGACGCGGTTCCCGTGTTTTGGTTCTGGCCACAATGTGCCCAAACAGGACCTTTTATCATCCCAATCTGCTTCAGGTAGAACAAACCCTGTGCTTACTACATAACTTCTCAAAGGCTGCCAAGACAAACACCTCCAGGAGTACCAGTAAAGAGCCTCTTACAACATTTACATGTGGGGACGGCCAACTGCGTCATTGCTGCTTGCCTGGGACAAAATGCTGTTTTATAAAGTAAACTCAATTGAGCTGGTAAACAGAAGAGCAGTCAGAATTCCAACCCTGGAGGTTGCGGCACTCATTCCTGTGACTTCTCATTGTGACATCACAAGTTTTGAATCTAAAGTTTTAGTTCAATATCAACTGGAGGGTTAAATAATTTGCACTTTTACCAAATGGCTTTTATCTAAATGAAATCTGGCTAGAATCAGTATTTGCACTTTGTCTGATCAGCTGTACAGATATTGGGCTTTAGGGTGGTGGCAGACGTGGCTACTGGGGAAGATTAGTCGCCCAGTGACAAATTGCCTCTTCTTCAGGCGACTAATCTCCCCTAAATGCCTTACCGCTGGCTAGAATGTAAATCGCCTGTGGGATGGCATTTGGAATGCTTCGTTTTCCGAAGTCACCCGAAGTTGCCTCACTACGAAACTTAAGGCAACTTTTGGAAAGCCGAAGTGATCCGAGTGCCATCCCGCCAGCATTTAAGGGAGATTAGTCGCCCGAGGAAGAGGGGATTTGTTGCCGGGCGACTAATCTCCCCCAGTAGCCACTCCCCTCATGGTGGTCATGCCCATCTGACAAAACAAAATCAGAAAGCTCCAAATTAAGGAAAGGGTGTCTCCCATAGACTCCATTTTATCCAAATAGTCCAATTTTTTTTAAAAACAATTTCCTTTTTCTCTGTAATTAAAAATAGTACCATGTACTTCATCGAATCTTAGATATAATTAATCCTTAATGGAAGCAAAACAAGCTTATTGGGTTTATTTAATGTTTACATGATTTTCTAATAGACTTAAGGTATGACTTATGGAAAGATCCCTCATCCAGAAAACCCCAGGTCCCAAGCATTCTGGATAACAGGTCCCATACCTGTATTATAGATTACCTATTATTCGAAACTCTTCAGTTTGGTTTTTGAATAAATCCAGTGTCTTATTCCGTCCCCTTCTAGATTTCAGCAAAAACTAAAATGATGTACGGTGACATTCAGTTCTAATTCCTAAAGTTATTTTGATTGCTCATCATATTATAGAGACCCTTTTCTATCTATCTTCTATTCTTTCATCTGAACTGCAACCTGGTTGTTAGGATAGGTAAGACCTGTGCAATCCAATAGCAAATAAAATTACAAGCCCACCTTCCAAAATAAAAAAGACCTGTTTCAAACTGTCCTATAACACCTCTGTCAACAACACACTAATGTTAGTTTTAAGCCAGTTATTTCAGTAGCACTATGCCACCCTTATACAACACCATGCCCAAACGTAAAGTTTTTTTCTGTGAGGCTTCAGATCAGGAAAACAGATTGTACGCCGATGACATCACTGGAGGTATGCCTGTAGATGGGAATAAAATATTTAGTAACCCTTTATTTGTCCTTTAAATAAAGTATCCAACATACAGATGGAGCCACAGTGACTTGTGCATGTGGTTTACACAGCCTTGTCCAATTGTTCACCAGAATTAGATCCCACACACACATTATATATATATATCTCACCAAATGCATGAAAGCTGTCCAAACCATGTACAGAAAATATAAAGTAATCGTGCATAGGTTTATTGTCGATTCACTATCTTCAAGTGAAGGATTCGAAGTAAAAAAACTTCGAATTTCGAATTGTTTTTTGGGCTACTTCGACCATCGAATGGGCTACTATGACCTTCGACTATGACTTTGAATCGAACTATTCGAACTAAAAATCGTTCGACCATTCGACCATTCGATAGTCGAAGTACTGTCTCTTTAAGAAAAAACTTCGGCCCCCTAGTTCGCCATCTAAAAGCTACCGAACTCAATGTTAGCCTATGGGGAAGGTCCCCATAGGCTTGGCTAACTTTTTTTGATCGAAGGATATTCCTTCGATCGTTGGATTAAAATCCTTCGAATCGTTCAAATCAAAGGATTTTATCGTTCGATCGAAGGGATAATCCTTCGATCATTCGATTGCACTATTTGCGCTAAAATCCTTCGACTTTGATATTCGAAGTATTTTAATTCCCAGTCGAATATCGAGGGTTAATTAACCCTCCATATTCGACCCTTTGTGAATCGGCCCCTCAGTATTGCATTGCTGTTCTAACTGCTTTACAGAGTCAAGAGCCTTTTTTAAATGGTTGGTTCTATAGTAGGCAAACCCCACTTAAGTGTGCTAAGCACTGGTGAAGTGGAGTTCTCAATAAAAGCCGGACAAAGCATATTACATTGCGACAGGCGCATTTGTATTCACAAAGTTTTGCTCTTTGTGCATTTTATTACATTTCCCCCTTAGTGTCAAGGAGACAAAAGGATGGAGATCCCTGCCCCATAGAGCTTACAGTCTAAATGAAAGCGTAACACAAATGGGGCGATATTAAGTGCTGTAGGTTACATGTGTAATTATTACTGTGTACATGTTACATGTGTAAATATTACTGAAGGCCAAGAAGCACCATTATTGTTAGCAGGGAAGTAGGGAGACATTTTTGTTTGGGGAAGCTACCTTTATAAGGTTATTAGTTTATGAATATATAGCAGCTGATCTCTTTTGGGGGAAGCTAAGCCTACTTAAATCATGATTATTCTTAGCCTATGAATATACCATGTATGTTGCTCTAGCTAACCGTTCTGGCATCGCAAGGGGTGCATAGGATCTTACATAGTAAGAGAATTGTAAAGAACGCTATTAGCTCTGCGCCAGATTCAGCACACGCCCTGTACTTACACGCTTATGGCGTCTGTGCTGTTTTTGCCACTACATTGCTTTGATAAATGACCCCCAGAGTCTTGACACTTAGAGTACCGCATGATGCCCAGCTGCAAAAGCAGTTGATCCAGCACAAAGACCAGCAGCCCAGGGGATGATATTCTAACAATAGACATTTGGCCGAGAAACCTGGAAGCTTCTGCTGAGCATGAAGAAATGTGAGAGTCCCTGGCAGGCACCTAGTGATGCTGCTGGCTCTCTACCCAATACTGCTCCATCTTTAGTGCCTCTCTCTCTCTTTCCAGCAAATACACATGTTTCCAATTCTTTCTCCTTTCACCTTCTTAATTTATGAAATATCCTTTTTTCTCTTGCAAAAACCCCACTAGGCTTGGCTCTGAAAGGCTTCCTTCTGTTACTTTGCATGGCTCTGCTGACTCAGGGATACGCTGTATATTTACATACACAAATAGATGTTTACCTCCGGTAGAAAGCAGTAACCGCTCAGTCTTAGTCAGTGGGCACCAAATAAAAAAACATCTTTAATGAGAAAAGCAATTCAAAACAGGTTGACCAAACACAATAATTAAACATTTTCACTGATTTTCAGTCATCTGTAGAAAGCAGCATCTGTCTATCCCTTTCTTTTCTCTGCACTGCTGGTTCTGACCCTCAAAACAACATAGCAGGAACCGGTTGAAAAACAGAGCTCATACACATAGGCATCTTTTATGCATTTGGCACATGTTTGAGACGTAGGTTTAAATGCACCTAAACGTCCCGATGTAATTACTGTATATTCTGCCTGGTTGCACTCATGAACGTTTGTTTATCCCTTTCACATTTCATCTTATTTGATCAGACGTAACATGCTGCATTTCCTTATAACCAACGCATATTCAGAAACCAGTAGACTAGAAGGTTGCGTTTGGAACTGACCAAAAAAACACACTTTGCTGAGTTTACAAAAACGCACATAAATGCAATATATGCAGTTTTTTTTTTGCAGACAGCATTAGTTTGAATAATACATAAAAAACACCCTTGTGTGTAAAAGCTCTAAAGAAGGTTGCAAGGCGTTTTAGAGAGATGGCTTATACTACACTGAACCAGCAGTGTAGGGACAATTTCTCTTTCAGTTACCTTTACAAAGTTCTTTAAAGGGGTTGTTCACCTTTAAAATAACTTTATTATGTAGAGAGTTATATTATAAGACAGTTTGCAACTGCTCTTCATTTCTTATTATTAAAGGTTTTTTAATGATTTAGCTTTTTGCTTAGTAGCTCTACATTTTGGAATTGTAGCACCTATTTGGTTGCTAGAGTGCAATTTAGCCTATTGAGCCTATGAGTAAGTGCCCCAGTAGACACAAAATGTGTCAGGCATTCACTTGTATGTCCTAATAAATGATTTTAATTTTTAATCATATTTTGGTCTTTACTGTTGGAGGAAAACACGCAATGTTTGGCCTTTTTCATAGAGTGCAATTTACCCTAAAAACTAGACAGTGCTTTGAATGAGAGACAGGAATATGATCAGAAGAGGGCCCAAAAAGGTGTTTTAGGTTTGGGGGTGTTTGAGTTACACAAACTGTTATGTCACTGGACCTACTGCAACAGGAATGTCCGTAATGGTACGTGGGACTTTAAGCCCAACATTTTTAAGTAAAAAATTAGCCATTATAGGCATTAAAGCTTAACCAAAGAAGTAAGGCAGAATTATTTTACATTAAGTTTTAGGCTTCTGTGCCAGCCCAGGGCAACCACAGCCCTTTAACAGTAAAGATCGGTGTCTCCAAAGATGCCCCAGTAGCTCCCCATCTTCTTTTCTGCTGATTCACTGCACATGCTCTGTGCTGCTGTCACTTACTGAGCTTAGGGACCCACTCACAATATATAGTACACATAGAATAGAAATGTCACAATATAAGGCTGATTAGTAATTAATACACATAATTACTACATGGCAGCACAGAAACCAGCACAATTAGCATCAGAATGTAATAATCAGCCCTGTAGCATCAGCTTATATGACAGGTCAACCTCATTTTCTGCTTGATGATTTGTGACGACCCTTAAGCTTTGCTTCTCAACAGCTGCTCAGAGCCCACTGAGCATGTGCAGTGTCACAGACACTCCAAACAGAATCCAAAACTTTGAAGGCCTGGACCATTACTACTTTAGGGATGCTGAATCTTTAGGCTGGTTTAGTAAGTTTAGTATATATAATATGGCATTTTAAGTCATATTTATTTTTAGGGTTTAGTTCTCCTTTAGTGTGTCTACAAAGTCCCCCTTGCAATTATGGCACAAGGACTTCTCAGGTCGGTAGTTGCCTAAAAAAGTACCCATGCATGTTATCAGACAAAAATTTACTGAAAAATACTTGTACCTTTACAAGTCAATGGGGGCTATTTGGTTGCTTTAACAATTTGGGTTAATTTAGAACCCCTGTGTGCCATTACCCTAAACCGGTGATTGTTTAATTCAGACCCCATCCTGCCCTCATATAATGGATTTATGATATGATGCACAGTCATGTGGCATAGGGATAATACACCCAAACAAACAAAATAAATAAAATAACAAGGGACCATTTATTTATTATGCTTACATTGCTTATTGTGGTATTATAATAAGGCTAGAGTGACTATTGGGAGATTATTTGCCCATGTCATGGTCAAGGGACGGCTGATGGATGAATGTTGCGCCGTGCAGGTTGCTAGGAGAGGTTTTTGCCATGAGGTCATTCTGTCCTACAACAACACAGAGGGAAAGCTCAACAGAGAATGGCTGGAACTCTTAGAATGAAACCCCCCATCTCCTTTAAAGCCTGTGATACAGATGTAATAAATAACTCCATGCATTCAATAAGATGCCTGCCTATTGGTAACTTTCCTCTCAGCTTGCACAGCTCCATATAAAGGGAAAGAAAAAAAATGTGTAGGTTGGACTTGTTTTCATCCTTGGAGACTTGGGAGATGCTATTAATGACTTCCTTAACGTTTAGCATATGAATAGACTGAATAATAATCGCCCTCCTTTAATTCAGGAAAATAAAACCTCCAATATCATCTCCTTTATTCTAAAGGCCAGTTAGTTTGACGTCAGTGGTGGGAAAGCTTTTGGAAAGCGTATGCTTTGCTTTTTATTTATTAATGACCTGGAGGTGGGCATTGAAAGTACTGTTTCTATTTTTGCTGATGATACTAAATTGTGCAGAACTATAGGTTCCATGCAGGATGCTGCCACTTTGCAGAGTGATTTGTCTAAACTGGAAAACTGGGCAGCAAACTGGAAAATGAGGTTCAATGTTGATAAATGCAGGTTATGCACTTTGGCAAAAATAATATAAATGCAAGTTATACACTAAATGGCAGTGTGTTGGGAGTTTCCTTAAATGAGAAGGATCTAGGGGTCTTTGTAGATAACAAGTTGTATAATTCTGGGCAGTGTCATTCTGTGGCTACTAAAGCAAATAAAGTTCTGTCTTGCATAAAAAAGGGCATTAACTCAAGGGATGAAAACATAATTCTGCCTCTTTATAGGTCCCTGGTGAGGCCTCATCTGGAGTATGCAGTGCAGTTTTGGACTCCAGTCCTTAAGAGGGATATAAATGAGCTGGAGAGAGTGCAGAGACTAAGTGCAACTATATTGGTAAGTGGGATGGAAAACTTAAATTATGAGGGGAGACTGTCAAGGTTGGGGTTGTTTTCTCTGGTAAAAAAGACAATTGAGAGGGGATATAATTACTCTTTAAACCTAATAGAGGGCATGATAGACAGAAAACTGGGGGATCTTTTTTCTCTTAAAATGAATCTTCACACCAGAGGCCACCCCTTTAGACTAAAGGAACATTCATTTGAAACAGAGTAGGTGGTTCTTCACAGTGAGGACAGTGAGGTTGTGGAATGCTGATTCTGGTAATGACTTTAAAAGGGGATTGGATGATTTCTTGGATAAACATAATATTCAAGGCAATAGTGATATTAAATCTACAATTAATATAGATATGTGTATACTGTATATAGTTTATGTGAGTGTATGGCGGGCCAGTGTGTGTGTGTATGTATGGACGCAGCCCTTCCATAATTCGGAGATATCTGAATACGGGTTTTTTCTGATAATGGATCTCATACCTGTATAGTTTCAGTGGGTGTGTGAAGGTTTGTGCACTGGGTTTCATTTGGATTTGATACAGTGTCAGGCATTAGTGAACCCAGGAGCGGGACCCGGCGTTCATATACCCGGGTCACCACCTTTTTCGGGTAAGTTGTCTTAATGCGTATTTTTGAAATTGTCCTCTAGAGATTCAGTAGGCACCATACAGCAAAAGCTTTTTGTATAAGTTTTTTTGGTGCTTAAATTAGCGGTGTTCACTTTTGTTAATTTTAAGTGAACGGAACCAGATTTATCACTAAACATTTTTGTAAATGACTCTTTCACTCTTCCACTGAGTAACCAATCTAAAGTGATGCCCAATCTCCAACACTGATTTCCCACGGAGACTATTTCCCTTGCACCACCCTCCAACGTTAAACAGTAGAAATGGTAAGAAAAGCACAAGACGAGGCATGTCTAATACTCCACTTTTTCTTCTGCTGGAAAATGATCCCCTTTTTTACTGGGTGGAGCCTACTCCCCCAAAGCATTAGAAAGAATAAGCTCTGGATCTGGACATAGAAAGATTCTGGCAACAGAAAGACACAAGAGGCAAAAAGAAAAAGTGGAAAAAAAATTATTATTTTGATGCCCAATGACTTCAATTCGATTTGCAAATTTTTCGCAGTTTTCAAATTTTTCAGTAATTTTGTGAAATTTTGGGTGAAGCAATCGCTAGTCTTATTTGCTTTTGCAAAATTCCCAAATTTTATCACCAAGATTCTAACTAAACCTGAGGCTACTGGGAATTTCTCAAGTCCAAAACTCGGTTCTCCTTCTACACTCCAAAAAGCTTCTGACCTTTCATGATTAATCTGTGCACTTTGATGGCAGGGATCCTTCTACTTGACACCTACCTTGACTAAGACTTAAGTAATAGGTTTCCTATGATTCTAGAGACGCTCACACTTGGGGGGGCAGATTTATCAAGGGTCGAATTTCGAGGGTTAAAAAACCCTCGAATCCGACCCTCGAAGTAAAATCCTTCGAATTCGAAGGATTTTAGTGCAAAAGGTTCGATTGAATGAATAAAAATCATTTGATTGAACGATAAAATGGAACGAACGATTTTAAGCGATCGATCTAATGATTTTTATTCGATCATAAAAAGTGCCCAAAACCTATCTACAATGTCCCCATAGGCTAACATTCAATTTGGCAGCTTTTATTTGGCGAAGTATTGAGTCCAAGGATTTTTTAAAGAGACAGTACTTCGATTATCGAATGGTCGAACGATTTTTACTTCGAATCGTTCGAATCATTCGATTCGATCGAATGCGATCGAATTTGACCAATTCGATGGTCGAAGTACCCAAAAATTACTTCGAAATTCGAATATTTCTGGATTCAAACTATTCACTCGAGCTTAGTAAATCTGCCCCTTGATGTTGCACCAACAAAACAACAAGCAACTGAACAATGTTGGAGTAAATGTCCCACAAAGTAAATGTCAGGTATCTTGCACTATACAGTATGTTGTGCCTGATTTTGGCAGTTACAATTACACCGAAACCTTGCATTACATTTTTTTTTAAAGAAAATTAGTCCTTTTCCCCTTTTCTGCATTTAAATATGACATTTACATTTTGGCTTGTGTTAAAACAAATATTTTCTTTTTAAAAAAACAGTTCTGAATATTTGTATTTAAAACACAGCTAGCAGGCATGGCACACATGCTGGCACCTTTCCTTTCATTGCGCTGTTTTTTGGTTTTCTTGGAATTCTGCAGAATGTTGGAAGATTTCCATTTCAGAGCTTCAATCCACTGAAAGGGGAATATATACAGAATAGGTGTGTGTGTGTGTTTAATAAATTCATCTATATGACCTGGAGTGGCACAGCAAGGCACTGTGGCTACCTGTTCATCACAGATGGAGAGATATGGCGACGCTCTCAATATTTATATGATTTCAGGATTCAAGAACGCAGAGGTATTTCATAGCCGCCTGTTTTTCAGACTGTGGCATTTCCGTTTAATAATTATATATTTTAATAAGGATTTTATTATGAGATGGAATGGATTAGGTTTTGGTTTCTTGGGAAGATAAGGAAATAGACAGCTCTGCATTTAAATGTAACCGTTTTATTGCGTATCTGGTCTTAAAGCAATGACACATTGCAATGATTTTTCCTTGATAAAAGGACTCATCAAACAGATGATTGAGTCCATTGGGCCCCGTCGGCCCAGCAATCTGTACTTCAGTGGAGTAACTAGATATTACTGGGCCCAACAACAAATACATTTTAAGGCCCTTAAAGGAGAAGGAAACCCAGTCGGAGCAAAAACCCTCCCCCCCTCCCCTGTGTTGCTTCCCCTCCCTCCTCCCCCCTGGCCTACCTGTCTCGCTGGGCAAATGCCCCTAACTTGTTACTTACCCTTCTGCGCAGGTCCAGTCTACGGAGTTCACCGACGCCATCTTCTTCCAAGCGATCTTCTTCCTGCTTTGACCGGCATTTTGATGCATGCGCAGTAGGAGCATTTCGCCGGTACGGATCTACTGCGAATGCACCAAAAGTCACAAAGTTTTCCAATTTCACCTGCGAAATGCTCCTACTGCGCATGCGCCGGTCAAAGCAGGAAGAAGATCGCTTGGAAGAAGATGGCGTTGGTGAACTCCGTAGACTGGACCTGCGCAGAAGGGTAAGTAACAAGTTAGGGGCATTTGACAGCGAGACAGGTAGGCCAGGGGGGAGGAGGGAGGGGAAGCAACACAGGGGAGAGGGGGAGGGTTTGTGCGCCGACTGGGTTTCCTTCTCCTTTAACATATCCAGATGTTGACCTATTTTACCAAAATATGTTTAAATTGCTCATTAATTAGGGCTTCATGTAGCCTTAGGGTCTGCTTCCTCTGTAGTTACGCCCCTGCATTACTGGCTGCTCCCCTCCGGATGGTTGTCATAGCCTCGATAGATATGACTGACTCCTCAGATTATATAAATTGCACCTGCAATCGCCTGGAGATTAGATCCACTTGAAGGATTGCTGATGGTATAGTCTGTATAAAGCTTGAGGCAGGGCCACTGTGTCTGCCATAAAATGCTTAGAAACCACAGGGTGTTATAAGGGGCCGCTGTCATATAATGTTTGGGGGTAGACAGTGCCTTGAAATGCTTGGGCCAATGGGAAAAGGCAGAGAGATGAACAAGCAGTGTTACAATGGAAGCCAGCAGCAATCTTCAAGCTCTGGAGACCCAGTGGCCTGCCACACTCAACAACACCCAGTCTCATGGGCAACATGAAAATGGTCAAAAACTTTACCCTGCATTTGATAAGACTTTACCTATTGTTTGACAATCTCTGGTAGTTCCAGGGTTCCTCTGCATCAACCGGTGCAGAAACACCATTTGCCACAAGTACATGTAATGAATGGAGTGTCAATTGCTGTATCTGTTCAAATCTGTATGTTTAATATATACACCTATATACTGTACAGTTGTGCTTTATAAATACATTTTATTTATAATAATAATAATAATAATAACACCATAACCAGGTCAGCCAAAAGCACAAACTGTATTATCACAATAAATTTTAAAGGTAAGCCAATATTCTATTTGAAATCTAAGTCTTGGTACATATCTTCCATAATTATAAGTTGCTAAATATTTGCAATATTAAAGTTATTGTGTTTCTTGTCCTAGTAACTGCCCAAAGCTAAGCGGCTAAACTGACTGACATGTGAACTGAACTGGGCTTTGTGCTTTAGGGCTTTCTATCTTATTTCAATGAGCCGCTCGTTCATGCTTAGCCTGGGGGAGAGAGAGTTGTTATGAGATTTTTGAAAATTTGAAACTGACTACTCTCTTGCTAAGATGTCAGGTGGATCCTTTGTACTAAATTTTGCAGTTTTGGATTTCACAAGTTTAAGTGCCATTTGTCAAGGCAAATACAGCCCTGTCATCAGGGTCAGATTTAGGGAGAGGCCCCCTAGGCCCGGGCCTAGGGCGGCAAGATGTTTAGGGGTGGCAAGCCAGCGCAACGGTGCAACGTCACTCTGCACGCGGGGCGCGGCCGTGCAGTTCGCATTTGTAAGAGTGGAGTGAGCGAGCCATGGATCTGTGCACAGCATGTACAGGATAATTCTGAACTCTGCAGGTAGTTAGATCAAACAATGTTTGGCATGGGCTGTCAAGGCAGTGTTATGAATTTTGCTATTTCATCTATGAGGTGCATGCTTTATGGCAAAATTCAGCACAGCAACAGAGGCCACATCAGGCAAGTGGTCAAAGGACTATAAAGGAATATTGTTTGTTCACCATACATTGTATTACCATACATTGCTGTGCTCAGCTCCTTATTGTATTTCAGTTACTATGTACATAATCTAGAGCATGTTAAAATTTGGAGTTATGGAATAGCAATAGATTTATACTTAAAATCTTAAAATTCAAGCATTCACTACTTCTAATTTTTGTATAACATTAATTACCCCTTAAGTCATTAAACATGTTCTGACAACAGCCCTAAGCTATGCAAGTTTAAGGCCTCAGAGCAGGGGCAACTGCCTTAAACCTTGCGCAATGAGGACCTGCAAAGCAGCAGCTGTATGTTAGAGCAGTGTAGCAAAGGCAAATATTATGCCTTAACTGTGTAAAGAATGGTTTAAGTGTCTATAGTAATAGTGGTAGTA
Organism: Xenopus laevis; assembly: GCF_017654675.1. Taxonomy (NCBI): domain Eukaryota; kingdom Metazoa; phylum Chordata; class Amphibia; order Anura; family Pipidae; genus Xenopus; species Xenopus laevis. Next base: position 112,255,505 of record NC_054378.1, on the reverse strand, counting down.
TGCAAAGTTATCTTAAAGGTATCCTGGCATCGGAAAACATGTTTTTTTCAAAACGCATCAGTTAATAGTGCTACTCCAGCAGAATTCTGCACTGAAATCCATTTCTCAAAAGAGCAAACAGATTTTTTTATATTCAATTTTGAAATCGGACATGGGGCTAGACATTTTGTCAATTTCCCAGCTGCCCCTGGTCATGTGACTTGTGCCTGCACTTTAGGAGAGAAATGCTTTCTGGCAGGCTGCTGTTTTTCCTTCTCAATGTAACTGAATGTGTCTCAGTGGGACATGGTTTTTTACTATTGAGTGCTGTTCTTAGATCTACCAGGCAGCTGTTATCTTGTGTTAGGGAGCTGTTATCTGGTTACCTTCCCATTGTTCTTTTGTTTGGCTGCTGGGGGGGGAGGGAGGGGGGTGATATCACTCCAACTTGCAGTACAGCAGTAAAGAGTGATTGAAGTTTATCAGAGCACAAGTCACATGACTTGGGGCAGCTGGGAAATTGACAATATGTCTAGCCCCATGTCAGATTTCAAAATTGAATATAAAAAATATGTTTCCTCTTTTGAGAAATGGATTTCAGTGCAGAATTCTGCTGGAGCAGCACTATTAACTGATTCATTTTGAAAAAATTATTTTTCCCCATGATAGTATCCCTTTAACATACTCCCTTCTTATCTTTGAGTCCTTTGGTGTAATTAAAAGTGCGCACTATAGTTCCATTGTCTCTTCTTTGCCCCCTACTCTACATAAGGCTCTTTAAGCATTTCATAGTCAGCATCATTCTCAGAAAATCATACTCCCATTTCACCAGTGCTCCGATTAATATCCTATTAATTTACTAAACTATGCAAATGTTTTTTTGGAAATGTGATCCAGGTTGCAGAGCATAACTTTTTTCTCTTAATCATGCTTCTTGCTAAGTAGCATATAAGGGTGATTTTCCTATTTTTACCATTTAATTCATGTGGCATAACTATGAGTTTTCCTTTCAAATGGGGTCACTGACACCATCTAAAAAACAAATGCTCAGGGCCTGATTTACATAGTGGGCGCCCCTAGGCCCACTACCATTCATCGCCCCTGTCCCCTCCAGGGGGAAAAGAACAATGGGGATTGGTGCATGGGAAATTAAAAAAAATATTGTATCTATAGCGCATCCCCAGTGTTTTTGAACCAATGTGGGTGTGGTTGGGCAGCATGCCGCCCGCCTAAAATCTTGCCGGCCTAGGCCCGGGCCTAGGTGGCCTTTCCACAAATCCAGGTCTGCAAATGCTCTACAGACTACAACTGCTAGTGGATTCAGAGGAAGGGGGGGGGGTGGCCACAGCAGCTGGACATATGGGGAGCACAAAAGGTAAATCCGGCCCTGCCTGTCATAACCCTTGTAAATATATTATATTTTCTATTAATGCATACTGCATATTGTTATGCAACCTGTCAGGGCTCATATAACATTGTCGGAGACTGGATTCAGGGCCGGATTTATATAGCAGGCAGCCCTAGACCAGCACATGCTCAAATTTTTAGCATTGGGTCTGGAGTACTGGGGATTGGTGCACAGGACATTTTGAAAGCCATTGTATCTCCTGCGAATCCCCAGTGCTTCTGATCCAATGCAGGTGTGGTTGGGCAGCATGCCACCCCCCTAAAACTGTGCCTCTCAAGGCCCGGGCCTTTGTGACCTTTCCACAAATCTGGGCCTGACTGGATTCCATGGGCAAAGTGGCAGAAATTACAGTCTATAAAAAGATACAAGATTCATGGTAACATGGTTATACTGGGGATCTGCTACATGAATATAAAAAAGTCATAGCATTGGCCATTTAGGATGACATAACAATTGGTGGTGCCTGGTAAGTGGCATTGGCTGAATCTTCTCATGAATTGTACATAAGTGTGCCTACTGACACTGGGACTAATGTCACATGAAGCTAATGTCACCCTGGTAAGTTTCAGGGTGCCCACGGCAGGTTGCAGTTTTCAATGTGTAATGAAATATACAATCTGGTGACGCTAGCTGCAACTTGCACTTGATTTGAAACCATAAATTCCTTTTGACACAATGGAGCAGGATCAGCTTCCCGCAAGGCCACAATTACAGTGGAATTCTGGGACAAAACAATCCACTGTGGTTAAAATATCCTGCAAACAGCACGTTACACTTTGCATCTGGCAAGTAAATGCCCCTCTTTATATATGTGTGTGTGTGTATATATATATATATGTATGTATAAAGACTGCAATGGTTGACAGCACTCCAAGGACAATTCCAACACGGCAAACTCGTCAAATAGGTGAACATTTATTGCGATCCAACATTTCGGCTCCACACAGGAGTGCTGTCAAACATTGCAGTCTTTTTTTATTTCCTATGGACTAGCACCCAGGCTTTTGTTTCCCCTCATGGAAGTTCGTTCCATTTTGTTCTGTATATGTATATATATATATATATATATAGCAAGTTCACAAAGCTGGCACGCTACTGAAGTCCTGCTGGCCTGGGTGCAGTTCAGGATATATCCATAGATCCACAGAAAAGAAGGAATCCGCACTCTCAGGGTTTAAGGGGAAACAATAGGTTGTTTTATGGGTGGAGCTTAATGTTTTGGCTAATTCTCTAGCCTTTGTCACATATATAAAAATGTGTGTGTGTATATATATTTCATCTGCAAATCAAGAAAACAAATTATCATCCCTGAAAAAATAAGTCACCGGGATCCCCACCATGCACATATCAAGGGCGTCGGTGCGCTAACCTCTTTGCCTTTTTTGTTTGGAAGCATTTAGGACACTACTGACTAAATGTTTAAAGGTTATATTTGTTTTGCCCATATACTATAGACCTCTTTTACCTTTGGCCAAATATATTGTGTTTTTAGTATCACTAGTAACATAACATGGATTCTCATTTATATCCAGGTGATCCTGATCCCTACCTCTCCTCTCCAGATCTGCTCCCTCTTTATCTCTGATTGCCTACAACTCAACCAGGGGTGTAACTATAGAGGGAGCAGACCCTGAGACTGCAGGGGGGCCTGGAGATATAGTGGGCCCATAAAGCCCTAATTCATATAACATTTCAATAAATATTAGTAAAGTAATGTAAAGCTCTAGACATTTTAGGGTCCTTTAAAATAATTTGCTGTGGTGCCCAGTTATATCTAATGAAGCCTCTGAACTCAACATACAGTAGATAAAACTGAGCTGTTAATCCAACTTCCCCATATGTACTTCTACCCAAAGTAACCATCAATGCTGATAGCAACCAGATGCAAACTTCACTCTGCACATGACGTTCTTCTCCTTATTTATTTCCTTTTCACCCTATCCCATCTGGGACTCTTTATACATGCTGCACCCACTCTTTGGAATTTCTCTCCCTATCAGTTTAATGGTCTGGTCTAATCATAAATCACTGTGTGTGGTGACTTGCATTTATCACAACATGCATGGGCTCATAAGTTGCACATCAGTGCTCTGAAGATGGTGTTTATTGTCATTCCAGCCATTTTATATCTTCCTTTGGAACCAATGAACAATTTTGTAGTGTGCTACAGTTCATTTGTTATCCCCTATTTGCCCTTCCCAAGACCACTCTCCAACAGTTCCTTTACACCACCTTTACACCACCTTTACACCATTCTATAGCAAAAAAAAGGAAAAGTTGTGCTCTCCTTTAAACAATTTTAAACCATTAGATGGGCGTGCAGTGAGAGTGTGACCACAAAATTCAGACAAAGAAAAGAGATCCTCTGCACTCTCCATTTTTAAGAAATTTAAGACATTATGTGTCTTAAGCTGCTACAAAAATTGTATTGATTTTTTATACATTTTGAAAAATGCAGAAGCAATAGAATTCTTAAAGAATCAGGTTAAAGTGAGTTTAGGATTGGTCAGACCATGGATAACTTTGACGTAGTTGGCCATCTTAAATTTATTGCAATCCATGGACAAATAATCCCTGTTTTATTAAAAGCGGAGGGTAGTTTAAGTAGTTTAAGGCAGTTTAAGTAGCTTAATCTCCTAATGTCATAATGGTGCAGAGAATCTCCTGTATTTGTCTGTATGATTTTTGTGGTCACAGTCTCATTGCTGTGGTTTCAAATTAAGTGGTGAGCAAAACTTTCCCTTGTTTGTTATAGTTTATACAGGAGCAGTGGCCAGCTCCATGTTGTAGCTCCCTCCCTTTCCATCTTTAGTCAGGTGATCCGAGTGGTGGCCAATAAAAGGGCAACTATTTGGTTTTAAACTTGAAAGCAGGTTGTAGGGAACATTTAGTCCCTGTATAAAATGTATAATGAAGCAGTAGAATTCTTAAAGGGCAAGTCAACCCCAAAATACAAATGTGACTAAAGAAAGCAAACTTAAGTCTAAGCAACGTTCCAGTATACATTTTTTTAAAAAAAGATTCAGTGCTTTTAAAGTTATTTGTTAAAACAATTGCTATTGAAAGCAGCATTTGCTTAACTCCATTTTTAAACAATGTTGCAAAAGTCTTCATTCCCCAGGTCTTTTAAACTTTTAATCAGTTGCCTTGTCTTACATTGTATTATATTGTGTTACATTGAAAGGGGCACACACTGATTTCAATAGCAAATACAAATAACTTATAAACCATAAAAGAAATGTAAAAGTTGCTTAGAATTATGTTTTTTAGATTTGCAGATAGCATTTACTGGTCACCTGTTTGAAAGCAGATTGGTTGCCATGGGTTACTAGACCTGTCTTTTATTACAATAGCCCTGTCCTAGTCTTAATTTGTATATAAAGACTCGACATATCCATGTCCATGTTCAAACAACCCCCAGCAGACAATTCAACAAGTACTTTTCAAAAGTACGCTTAGTCTGTACTTTTCAAAATTCCTAGTAATTTCTAATTAAAGGTTGGCATTTTTATTGAAAAATACCTGTACTTTGATTTGGCAGGGATTTGGGATGCAGGTCATGAATATTTATTCTCTAAGGCACCGCTGAACACAACAATCCAAGCAGAGCTTTGCTTTCACCATGGATAAAAGATAGCTGAAATGGAGAAGAGCTGATAGCAAGAACCCCAGGATATCTGCTTTAAAACATTACTAACTGTACAAAAATTAAATAACTGTTTTTTCAGTTCACACAAACCATTATTTAAATGATCATTTGTGGCACTTTTGGCCCTTCATACCCCAACATTTAAAAAATGGAAAGAAGGACAAAAAGTTCTGCCGAGAACAAGTTTGACCCCCTTCCATGTCTATTTTACAAAATTTGGCAGGTTATGAAAGTTTGAACACATTTCTAGGAGTTTTTGAGACATGTTTTACGTGTTATAACAGGGTGACTGAGTGTTCGGGCCTCAAGCTTCTTATTTTAATTAAGTTTCAGAGACTTTGTATCTTTTTTCAGTGCAGGAGATCAAAAAGAAAAAGTCCAGAGAATCTGCGTTGACAAAACTCAGATGTATCTATAGTATATTCAAAATATTTAGAATGATAGTAATCATTGCTGTAGATATGTATGTACCTCAGTCAGCTAAGCCTGCTCTTTTATAACACTTTAAAGTAACCCTTTAAATTGACACCCGCATATTCAGAAAAAATGTAAACAAACCCTCAAAACAAATTCATGTAGACCTGTTAAGAGCAATCTTCTAAGCTCTTTTTAAATTTACACTCATTATTTTTGTTCTGTTTGTCAATATATCATCAGTTTTTAAACAGCTAATACAATGAATTTGAAACTAAAAGGCCACCTGCTTTATTTTGGCTGACGCGGCACTGTCGGTAGAAAATTAAGTTAGTGAGAAAAGAAAAGTCTTGGGATGTTGCTTTGTTCAGAAAATGAAGTTAGCGAGCAGAGAAAAGCCATCTGATGTTTCTCTGGCCAGTTCTAAGCAGAGGTCACAGGAATTTATCTTCTCACTATCTAAAGCTTCTACAAACTGCGTCCAGCTGTTACAATCTGTAATACAGAAGCCCAGGAGACTGTTTGGGGAATCTTTCTCTCTTCATGAAGCAGAAAAGCAGTACCTGTCTTCACCAACTGGAAATTTCTGCAGAGGGATAACAAGTAACCTGAATACTACTGAGACAGATCTAGAAGAATAGTATTGAGCAACTGAAGAACATTAAACCCACATCCAGTTTTGGCAATGTGTGTATGGCAGTCAGGCAAGTGTCCTGCAGTGGTTCGGGTTCCTGTTGATACCTGTGGGTTACCCACAAAAAAGTGGATACCCTGCGGGATGAGGGTAGGATTTTTGGGTGCGGGTATAGATGTGGGTCACGGGTCTGCAGGTTGTGGGTCTCAACTATACTTCTTATCTTATGTTATATTGTCTATATTTTACTCCTTTTAAAATGTTACAAAACTTTTGATGTCACTGGTTTGCAGCAACAGAACTTCCATTTTAATGGCGGTCTGCGAGTTGTGGATCGGGTTGCAGCTAAGGCTGTTGCGGGCCGGGGTTGGGTAGCGGATCCAAGTGGGTTGTGGATTTGGGTCTGCGTCTCAAAAATTGGTTCCACGCAGGACTCTAAGTCAGGCTATTTAAATGAGAAAAAGTGCCAAAAGGGGGTTGAGCACAACAGAATGACGAAAGACTATCAAAATGCACACTGGAACTACAATACCTTTAATATGAGTCAAGGATAGAGACTACGTCATGGCATAAAGATGCTTTCTGCCAGGTATTTACACACAGAACTGGAGACCGGTGTGTCAATCAATAAGAAGGCGGAAACACTGGTCTTCCAAGCCAGCTGGACAACCTAGGTAACATGGCAACATGGTTGGCTAAGTCTCTCCACTTTGCACACATGGGCTCATGAGCGTGTGCACGCAAAACATTGCACCACCAAACACTGCAGAGGGATCAGTGTAAATTGAAGGGGGAACAAGTTTGTGGACTAAGGGTTAAGCTACGGAAGAGGTATGTTCCTACCACCCCCCCCCCCCCACCATTGTGCCCAAGGAACGTGCCTCTTCTGCCAGCTCCTAACCCTGCTCCCAACGTGTCTGACTGGAGTAAGGCAGACAGGTGGTGCTGCCGTTTCAAATGTATAGTATCAGTAGCTGTGATCATTTCAAATTTATTGTATGAGTATCATGAAACTTAATGAATAGTGAATGTACATTTCAAAAGGTTTTACAGTCCAGCAACATAGTAACAAAGACAAAGACTCAGGTCCATCAAGTTCATACTTTGTTTTTTAAGTGAACCTAGCTAATCCAGAGGAAGGCAAAAAAAGCCCACCTGATGCCCCTCTAAATTCCTTCTTGGCAATTGGACCAGTCCATGGATCATCTGCTGAAAGTATCTACTGGTAAATAAAGCATTAGAGAGTTTACTGTATTGTCCCCTTATATATTTATACATAATTACCATTTAACCCCATTTTACACTATAAGAGTGCATCCCTCTTTTATAAGAATTATTGGTATACAAATAATATATACAGTTTATGAAACAAGCCAGTGCCGGACTGGGCTGGTGGAAAACTGGTTGAAAAAATGGTGGACTCCTGCACTTTTGGGTCCTGCTGGCAAAGACTTACTCTTTGCTTGAAGCATCGCCCCCTCTCCTGACCTCCCTCATTGGCCCCAAAGCACGGGGGGCCAGGTGGATGCAGTTGGGATGGAAAGACCAGAGGGGACTATGTGACTGGGGGGCCCAGGGTGGTGTGGGGACCCCTGAGGCAGCAGCTCTGGCCTCAGGTACAACTCTGAAGCAAGCAATGCACTCTTTATTTTGTTCCTAGCTCAAAGTTTTCATAGGGGTAGCCATAAATTGTAGCATAGAAGCTAATGAGAAGTATTTCCAGCTTCTGGACTATAGAGGTTATAGTTTCAAAGAACATATTAAATGGTACATGTCTATGAGCACTAAAATTGAAGTATCTGGCATAAGATATAAGCTATATCTGATTGGATCTTGTAGAACCTGAAACACATACAGTAACTATCTTTTATCATTTGTAATAACATCTCATACAACAATGGTTTGAGGGTGGGATGGCCGGGCTAGTCATATTTATAGTATCTAGGTATAACAAACCTAGTCCCTGATTGTGCTATGAATTGTTAGAATCCTGTTGTGACCGTATCAACATTTGTCCATTCTTTTGTTAAGAACAGCTGTAAAAAATGTCAAAATAAAATGTTCTGTGCTTGGCCATGTGGAATGCCAGGTATTTCTACAAAGAAGGACCTGTGTGTTCTCCTCAAGCCTCCCTCAAGTCATCGTTCTGGTGCCAAGGCTGCCAAAAATGTTGAGGTAACTGCTGTGCTCTGGGTTCTGTGGTTTGGATTATATTTCATCTCTCACGTCGCGGGAGATGGCTGAGGCAAAGTATCTGTAGTATATAAATATTCAGGGTTACGCTTTTGCCGCAGTGGGACGGATTTAAATATTCTCCATGCATGCTTCGTCTAGGCATGGGACAAGACAAAAATAGAGATCGGTTTATAAAGTACGTTCAGTTTTGTACGCAAATAAATCTCATTCTAATTTTTGTTTCACTAGGAAGAATCCTTTTCTTGTTTATGTTCCTTGGCTGCTGTAATTGTACCTGGTTTCATTTGGTTCCAAGATCCCCAGCAAGAAAAACAAAGAGAAAAGAAAAAACAAAGTTGATGTGAAAAACTGCATCTGCGCTTGACCCGTCTTCCTCAAGTCCTTTGGTTGTCAGTGACATGTTGGAAGTGGTAGTTTAGGGCTGTTAGGTATCTATAAAACCAATAGACTCGTTGGGGTTCATTTATTAGCACTGGGCAAATCTGCACCTGGGCAGAAACCTTTGGCAACCAATCAAATGCTTTCATTGTTAAAAGCCAGTCACTGATTGATTGCTATGGGTAACTTCCCAGGTGCAAATTTGCCCAGTGTTTATAAATGAGCTCCAATATGTATACAAAGTCATCCATTGCTTATGAAAAAGTCTTCTGTCTTCAGCCTTTTACAATTATTGCCACACTTGTACCTCCAGAAACTCTTTTTATTATAGTAAATGAACAAGTGGAATGCAATGATAAACGATTATGCAGCAGCTGATAGATCTCAGCTTGAAATATTTGATTTGATTTTCACATTAAACAAATGAAATCAAAATAACAGCAAATATTATGCGGACTAAGAAAATATGTAGCATTCAACACAATAGCATGTTATTATCAAAGATGGATAACATTCAATGAAGAAATGCATAAAAACTAACAAAAATTAACCAACATTAACTAAGCCAGTGGATGTAAATACAATAAAAAGAAAGAAAAAGCCCATTTATCTACCCAATAAACATTCATATTACAATTGAAGAAACCAAGATATTTGACCACTACAACTGGAATTGTAGAGCCTAAAAGACTCATTGGAAATACTTCCTTTTGTTTTAGCTATTTAGGCTTCTTGCCAACTAAGCTGGTTCATTAAAAAAAATTAAATAAAGCTTTCCTGGAAGCAGCTAGATATAAAGTTTTCAATAACTTACTCTCATGGGAAATACATTTATTCTTAGGAAATGAAGAAAGCTTATTGCTATCTAGATGCAACAAAGCAAAACATTTAGAAAATTTCATTTTTATCTTCAGTCTAAAATTAAAAAAACTAGTGACTTCCCTCCAAAATAATCCCTAACCACTGGCTCGTGAGCAACATGTTGCTTACCAACCCCATGGATGTTGCTTCCAGTGGCCTCAAAGCAGCTGCTCGTTTTTGATTTCTTGCCTTGAAGACAAGTTTTATTTGCATAAAAAACAGGTGTATTGCCAATCAGAGACTCCTGTAGGCTGCCAGTCCACTTAGGGGCTACCAAATGGCCAATCACAGCACTTACATTACACCACCCAGGAACATGGGTTAATTTAGCAAATATAACACAAGGGAGAGAGATAATATGATTAGGAGAACCATTGCATATTTAAATTAACACTAGGTACCATACTAATCTTCTGAGATGCTTGATCACAGATGAAACTTCCAGCTTCTAGGACAGCACAGAATAAAATACTGTATATGCTTTGGGATCCTTTTTGACTACTGCCAAAATCTGTACGTGTGCAGGGATTTGATCCCAATCAGATTGATTGGGTTGAGTGGCCAAGGCTTGCAAACCAGCTAAGTTCCTCCTCTCCTAAAACAGCAAACCAATTCTCTGGAAATTAATTTCTCCAATCTGTTGCCACAAAGTAGGAAGCAAAGAATTGTCAACAATGTTTTTTTTTACACTGTAATTGTAGCATTACCCATTTAGGCAGCTAATGTTTTTTTCTGGCATCTACCAAAGCTAGACTCATTTGCCAGATGGCGAAACAGGATTAATAATGCCTGGATGCTCCAGTGTTCCATAATGGAAATATATCCACCTCTCCAGATGATGATTGTCCACAGTTGGACTGGGCCAGCGGGGCACCAGGAAAATACCTATGGGCAGATTTATTAAGGGTGGAATTGAAAATTCGAAATTTTTTTATGGTCAAAACTCTCAAATTCGACTAGTGAATTATCCAAACTCAATTTAAGTTTTTAAGGAAATTCAAATTTTATTTTCGAGATTTATCATACTCTGGCCCTTTAAGAATTAAAATTTGGGAGAGGCCCAGGGATTAATGTTTGTAGCCCTCCTGACATTTGAGATATTTTTCGGAGACAAAACTGAAATCGAGTTTTGTATAATTCGAAGCGAATTCGATTCAAGTTTTCGGATTGGTAAAATCTGTCCGTCTCCTTTGCCTTGTAAGCTACATGTTATGGGCTTGCATAATATTTTATCGTGGTTAACATGATCTGTTGGGTTGAAAATCTTTTGTGCTTTGGAAAGAAAAATGTTGAATATCAGAAAATTCGTCCGAGTTTTATCAATTAAATTTTTTAAATAAATTTCTCCCAATCGAATTTTGAATTTGACTTAATTTATGGGAGTTTAAAAAGACTCACATGAATTTGAAATTCAACCCTTGATAAATGTGCCTCCTAGTGTGTCTGCCTACACAGGCCCACTCCCCCGTGGTACTGGCAGCAGCAATGGCACAAGCTTGACGTTGCAAGGGGACCCTTGAGGTTATAGTCCACACCCCAGTTGACGCCGGAGGAAATGTTAGACTTCAGCTGCACAACAATAAAAAATACGATACAATGTAAAACTGAGGCTCAGGTGTTTGTTAAGTAGATTAAAAAATCTTGGAGTTTCTGTAATACAAAGACTTTGTGGCATTACTCACACTGTGAAGGATATGGCTGGATTGTCTTTTTGAAGTTAAGCATTTATGACTAGAAGAACATATACTGTATGTCCTCTTCCATAGTACAATCCATCTAATTATTAACTATATAACAGACATCACCATCAGAAAATAAATGGCCACCAAATGTCCTTTTCTCAGACAAAAATAGCAAAAGAATCTAGTGAAAAGTCAATATTATGTCAAACATAGTGATGGGCATTTTGCTATGACGAAAAATTTGCAAAACTCGAATTTTGATGCCGGTGACAATTTGACAAGTGCATATTTTGTCCGATTGTTTTAAAGTCAATGGGTCGCATGTTATATTGTCACAGGCGTCAACATTGTTGCCGGCGTCAACATTTTTTGGACGCGCCAAATATTTGCGGCAGTTATCTGAAATGCGCAAATTCGCTGCAAATTCACGCCTGGCGAATACATTTGTCTATCACTAGTCAAACAAACTCCAAAACAGGAGCTTATCCTGTTCTAGCACCTTTTCAGGTTACATGTACAGCATCATTACACATGTATACCATATGTCCATGACATTTTATTATATCATCATGCACCATTAATTGCATTTGTCTTATTAATTCCCTTTCTGCTCTTTCCCAGGCTTTCCTTTGTTTGCCTAGCCTGTGTCCCCCAAAGTTTGCCTGCTACTCGTTCTTGAGCCTGTCCTGCTCGCAACAACCCTCAACCCCCTTCTCTGATGTTGGGAAAGCTCTACAATCTTTGACAGAAGTCACAATAAGAATGAACAAAACCAAACTGACGGATTGTGCAAACAATATTACGATTTATAACAAACCTCCAGACCTCTTTAAAGATACCCAGAAGAAAGTGGAGGGTATTTAAAAATATATTGCATGTCAGATGAATTGGTAGACCATAATACTGTTTTAGTTGTAAGATTATCAAACTCCCCGCCTGTGCACATTCCTGAAAGCAAATAAATCACCGGAATTCTGGAAGTTCAAATTACCAAAAGGAACAAGGTCTTGAACATCCAACCCGCTAATCAGAACGACCATAAATCAAAAGCTGGCAAAGTCTGAAACCAACATGCATGGGCAAAGCAAACAATTAAATGGTAATCTTTCCAATGTTTCTATATCCTCAGCATTAAGATGTTAAACAAATGGAGACGAAGTTGCAACATTTTGCTTGGGAAATGTGCCCACAAAAACAGGAATGAAGAAATTTCAGAAGTAATCGGGAGAAAATAGCCTCTCCAATATTAAGCATTATAACAAGACTCCCTAGATCTGACATGCAACACACACAGATCTAAAAGCAGAACAGAAACTTTAGCCAAATGACAAACTAGAAAATATTTTATATTTCAGCATAAGTAAATTCCAGGGGAAATCTAAGCCAGCTGTTTAACACACGTCACATGGAGAGCATGGCATGACTAGACAAAAATATAACTTACTGTAGGTTTCAATTATCCGTAGCAATTCCAGTTCATTGCAGAATACAATAATCTTTAATGATACACTTATCGATGCCTAAGCAATAGTTTGTTGTTACTAGTCAATAGGAACACAGCAACAGCTCCCCAACACAACAATCACCCAACCTTTGGCACCTTGTACCTGTAAACTGAACTCATAATAACATTTTGTACAGCAGCAATAAGCATAAACAACTGGACAAGTTGATAAGGGACATGCTACAAATGGAGGGTGAAATAAAGTCTTCCCTTATTCCCTAAATATGCCAAACATTGCACATGCTGATATTTTCATTATTTATATTTTATTATTTCCATTATATTTGCATGAATAAGCAGCTCAGTGCCCATGCGAATGAATCACTCTCATGTAGCTCTTTGACAGTTGACAATAGGGCTCATTTCCAATCGCAACCACAGTTGAGGACATAATGTATATTGCACACACTGAAGCAATTTATTAAAGGTGCTTTGGATAGCAGAGGATGAGTGCTTTATTAGCAGGCTCTCACGCAGCCATTACACAACAGTAACTTTCGCTTTTAAGCTGTATGAAGTATGCACAGTATAAGTCTGGGCACAGTGACATCTACAGGTCATTTGTATAAACACCACATTCCCCCTATAGTAGGAAAGCATTTGGGCAAATGTAATAAACAACAACAATGCCTTTTAAAGCAATAATATACATTATTCACATCAGATAGTCCTGGGTCCATGCAGGTAGTTTTCTGATTATATCAGTACGCCTTATAGGTTCACTTTCTTCAGGCCTATTGCAGTTGACATCAGAAGTAGGAAAATGTCCTTCATATCTAACAGGAGCAAGATGACTTGCATTCCATATGCATCCATCAGTCTTTGCTGGCGTCTCACTTCAAGTGGTGTAGTAAATTTAGATTGTCCTTGTTTCAGTATTCCTGGTTTCTTAATTCTGACTAAAGATCCAGGCTGAAATTTTAGATACTGGCTGTGTGGCAGGCACTGGTGCTGTAGTAATGAGAACATCAACTAATTGTAGGTTTAATGCAGCAAAGAGATCCCTTCCAAGTATAGCAGTACCCTTATTCACAATGTAAAAGTCACATTTTGCAGAATTTGATTCAAATTGTACAGTCACTGACAAGCAACCAAACACAGGGATTGGATCCTTTAAGTAACTGACCAGTTTCAGGGCAGGTGCAACAAGCGGATCTTTGGAAAAGTATTTCAAGAAAATATCCTTTGGTAGTATAGAAACAGCTGAACCGTTTAGCTTTTGCTGGACATGTAACATAATTTGCAGTGTGTTGTGTTGAACCACAGCAAAAGCAGTATTTTTTATTTGTATTTGCTGTATGGTTTTGCAGTGTAGGTGAATCCCTTTCCTTAGCACTGTATTTTGGCTGTGACTGTGCATTATTAGGCCACAGTGTTGAATTCAAAATCTGTACATTCCCAGCAGTTCCCTGACTGAGAGTTTTAGCCTCTGCCACTGCTGTTTCAATTTGGCTAGCAACTGTAATAGCCTTTGCAAGGGTTAAATCCTGCTCTAGGAGCAGTCTCTCTCTAATGCGACGTGAGTTTGTTTTTTCCACTATTTGGTCTCTTAGCATTTCATCTGTTAGATTCCCAAACTCACAGGTAACAACCAGCTCTCTCAAAGCTGCTACAAATTGTTCTGTGGATTCGCCATTACGTTGTTCACGTTGGCGGAATTTATATCTTTCAGCAACCACATTTACTCTTGGCACAAAAAAGTTCTTTTTAGTAGTAAGAGCAGTTTCATAAGTATCATCAGGTAATGGTAATGTATAGAATATAAGCTGTCCCTCTGCTCCCAGGCAGTGAATAAGTAAAGCACGCTTTCTAGCAGCAGAAATCTCCCAATAGTCAGCAGCAATAATGTAATTTTCAAACATACGGATCCAAGCAGTAAAAGGTATGGTAGGCTCACCGGGGTTTGGAAGAGAAGGTGCAGGCTGCTTCAGAGGTAGAAGAGCCATCCTGTCGCCAATCTGTTATGTTTTGGGTAGCCGAGGATGAGAAGAGTATAACAGTGCTTTATTAGCAGGGTCTCACGCAGCCATTACACAACAGTAACTTTCACTTTCACTTTTAAGCTGTATGAAGTATGTACATTATAAGTATGGGCACAGTGACATCTACAGGCCATTTGTATAAACACCACAACTTGCACCTGAACATACATCTTTCACTTCCCTGAGGCGAACTTATTGCCAGTGCATCTGTCCTGCCTCTTCTGAATTACACACAAGTGCACCTATTGGTGCAGGGAGACCCTGGAACTACCACAATCTTCAACCCTGTTGTAATTGCTGGGTTCCCACTGGGGGCTGCTGCAATACTGGAAGCAGGCTTGGGCCTTAAGAATCATGCACAGACTTAGGGTAGAGCTACATGGATGATTTCCACGACTACTCGGCAGATCTGATGCGATGCACTAAAACGCAGGTGTCAAATCGGATGCGACAGACAATAAGGTAAATACAAATGTCGGATGGTGTCACAGCATTCATCCGATGTGACACAACTGTCAGATGCAGACGCAGCATGCAGCGTTTGCATCCAACAGTCACGATGTGTCGGATGAACGCTGTGACACCATCCAACATTGCTATTGCTTACCATATTTTCCATCGCATCGGACTTGACGCCTGTGTTTTGGCGCACCGTGTTGGGTCCGTTGGAAGACGCTCGTGTAGTTCTACCCTTAAGATGGCCATAGACGTAAAGATTCACTTGTTTGGCGATGTCGCTAAACGAGCGGATCTCTCCCCGATGTGCCCACACTGAAGTGGGCGATATCGGTCTGATCTGATCGTGGGCCCTAGGGCATAACGATCGGATCATAATAGACCCGATATGGGCAGTCGGATTGCCGGACCACATACACGATTTTCGGCCAGATATCAATCGGGGAAGCCCGTCGGATGGCCCCACAGACGGGCCAATAAGCTGTCTACTCAGTCTGTCAGGCCATGTATGGGGGCCCGTGTATTTTGGGGGCCTGTGTATTTTGACACAAAGTGCCAGTAATAACCATATTCTGACAAGTGCGTCTGATTTGCTGCAAGACAAAAGCTTAATTATTAATTAATGCTTTGGGCACACCACATTGAAAATCTCATAGGTATGGAAAATCTCAGGTATGAGGAAAAAGTGGCCAAGTTGGGGTTGTTCACTAATATTCTCTAATGCTTGAGAAACTCGCCTCAGGTGGCATCGCCCCATTGGTTGCCAAGGGTGGCAAAAATGCAGCTCCTCCTAATTCAAGAGTCGAATTTCTGGGTTTCAAACTGGAAATTCTGCTCTTCTAGCTTAGAGAGCACAATTGTGTTCTCTGCACTAGCATCCAGGGCCCCCTGGACCCCCTCCGGCTGCACCTTGGTCCAACTGCCATCTTGGAGTCAGGAAGGATTTTTTTCCCCTCTTAAACAAATTGGAGAGGTGTCTGGCCTTCCTCTGGACCAACTAGGCAGGATATATATATATACTTAAAAGGTTGAACTTGATGAACATCAAATTTAACAACCCCTCATGGGCACAATTACAAGACAATTGTGTGTAAAAACACTGCATTGTTGCTAAAAAACAAAACACTGAATTGCATCTTTCCCCTAATAAGTAATGTGAGCAATTTTCAGACACAAATTGCTCTTTTTTCCCCCATAAGGCAGCATTTTTGCCTCCAATAACTGCATGTAATTGCAGCCTTGTGGCAAGTTCTGCCGCCACAATTGTGCCTGGTATTTTTACTTCGAAATTCGACCCTTGATAAATCTGCCCCGTATTGTCTCACTTTAAATCTCCTCTGAGGAAGTACGTAGTTCCAAAACGTGTCAGACCTCAGGCTGTTTTTTCCTTTTATCAAATGTAACCAATAAAGGCGGATGTTTCAACTACACATTGAACTGAGTGATCATTGGGGCAAATTCACTAACCTGTGGAGTTGCGCTAGCGCAGGCTTCACCACAATTCGCCGCACTTCGCCAGGGCGCCGCTAATTCACTAAAATCCAAAGTTGCGCTCAGGGAGGCAAATGGTAGCAAAGTTGCGCTAGCGTTAATTCGTCAAGGAAAGCGAAGTTACGCTAGCGATGCCTAATTTGCATACGGCAGGAAGTTAAAGTACAATGGACGTATATGTAGCAGCAAATACATTACACCGGGGAAAGCTTCGTAAAATAAAATAAAGTTGTTATATTGCCCTACACATGAGCCCAGTGTATAGTTTATGTGTCATATGTTAGGAAATGTAGGGGGGAAGGATGAGCCCCAAAACAACTGCATCCTTCTTCATTAAACAGGAACACCCTCCTAAAGATCTGTACAGCAAAATCATTTTGTTTTGCAAATGAATTGAACAAACTCGTCAAACAAAGAAGAACAGACTGTGGGAAAAAAAAAATCCTGTAGAACCTGGGAGTTGCATATAAACATTTGACAACAAGGACTCTGTGTACAAATGGGCTCATACAAGCTTAACATATGCCCAAAGAAAACCTCAGAACCTAATCGGCTTGAAATACTTTAATGCAGCACATTAAGATCTAGGATTACTAAAACTATTAGGGCATTACCAATGGAAAACAGGAATGGGCAATGGCATCACTGCTATGGTCTTGACAGAATGTTTGTTTGTCATGCTTGTTTGCTAGAATATTTCATGCTTGTCCCGATGAATTAAATGTGCACTGTTTGTTGTAAACATGTCATAGGCTTTATGTAAGGAACAGCCAAAAATATAATTTAAATTAATGTATTGCAAGCATGCTTTAAAATGTAGGAGTGCTAGACAAATAAAAGTATTTCCCGGCTGATTCTAGTGTCTCCCTCCCAAATACACCAGTTCCAAAAGAAAGTAAATTTGTCCCCAATTTTCATAAAAAAAAATAAACAGGGGTACCACTGGCCCCTGACAAAAAGGCACACTAGTAATTAAGTTTTGCAACAAGTCTAGTAACCCATAACAGCCTGAAACAGGTGGCTGATTGGTTGCTATATACTGTACATTATGTCTTTTAATACCGTTCCCCAATAGCTTTGGTTTGCGCTTTCGCTGGTGTAGTAAAATATTGTGATTCTAGCAAGGCCAAGCCTATGCCAGGGGACCCTAGGAATTAAAATGGCCAGCCCCCCCCCCCCACATTATAAGAAAATTGGTGGCCAGGGCCCCTTAAACATCCATGCCTTCCCGAAGTCAGCAGCTCTCAGAAAGATGGGGGGCCGGCTTATCAAGTAAGTGTGGCCGGGCCCCCCTTACCCTCGGGCCCCCTACAACTCTCCCCCCTGTCCCCCCCTGATGGCGGCCCTGTATATATATATATATATATATATATATATATATATATATATATATATACATACACATATATACATACACATATATACACACCAGGATTCCTTTATTCTTGTTGCCCCTATTCCCTGGCCAATCAAAGATAGGGTTGGCCTGGTGACATACTCTAACTTTTATTGGCCCGAAAATTATAAGCAGTGTATTCTATACCCATATTATTGCGCTGCTCTCCCAGTGATGCACAACGTTGACTTCTTATGTAACTGATACTCAAAATATCCCCCCGTTTCTACTCCCAGAGAGCTCCAAATTTATATTTACCATTCTGAGCTTAAGAGTCCAGGCTCTTCCCAACCTACAACCCAGCTTCACCATAGACTGAGCTTGTTCTTCTAATGAAATAATGACAATTATGTGCAATATAATATATGGAGCAATTTTGGAGAATAAAAGATATTAGGGCTCATTTGTAAATACATGGGCAGCGTGCAATATGCAAAAAAGGGCCTAATCGTCCATTTTTTGCACTTTACATGCTGCACTTGGATGTGGGCAAATAGTTTCAGGCTTCTGT
The DNA here is from genome assembly GCF_017654675.1 of Xenopus laevis. Lineage (NCBI taxonomy): Eukaryota > Metazoa > Chordata > Amphibia > Anura > Pipidae > Xenopus > Xenopus laevis. Next base: position 112,236,964 of record NC_054378.1, on the reverse strand, counting down.
GCTCTGTTTTGGAAACCTGCGGTTCCCTTCACTAATACAGTGCAGATTCGGGCCAAGCCGACCAGGCGCCCTAGGCAACCCAGTCAGCTAGCCCCACCCCCCTATGCACAGGCACGCGCGCCATGAAATCGGCGAAGATCAACTAAAGGGGAAAATTAAGGGGAGGGACAGAGGAGAGGGTAGGCATAAGATTGTTGAACAGGCACATGCCAGCACCTCCACATCGTTGCGCCCTAGGCAGGTGCCTTTTCTGCCGACGCCTAGTTCCGGCCTTGGTGCTGACTCATTATCTCCTCCCCGAATCTCCTCTAAGTATGTTCTAATTCTAAGCAATGTTTCAGCTGGTCTTAATTTTTTTATAGATTTTGAATAATTTGCCTTCTTCTCACTCTTTCCATCTTTCAAAAGGGAGTCACTGACTCCATCTATAAAACAAACACTCTGTACAGTTACAAAAATGTATTGTTATTGCTGCTGTTTATTACTCATCTTTCTACTCTGGTCTCTCCTATTCATATACCTGTCTCTAATTAAAATCAATGCATGGTTTTCTAGGGTAATTTGGACCCTAGCAACCAGATTGTTATAAATGGCAAACAGGAGAGCTGCTGAGTAAAAAGCTAAATAACTCAATAGATAAATAAATAAATAATGGAAACTAATTGCAAAGGTTATCAACCCTTTAAGTATTCCGTTGTTCCTTTAATATACAACTCTGGGTTGCAGTTTGGATTCTCTTTATTTATTTTATTTTTTTAAAATTGACCCTTATATTAGAGCCATAAATACATGGCATGGATCCTACATTTTTTGATTCCATTGATAATTTGGTGCAGGGTCCCACTTTCTTACTATAAACATTTACCCCAATGGCCAACTTTACCGTGATCTGTTGTGAATTGGTTCATCTACATTCATTTGTTTAGTCTGCAATGAAATATTACTAATTTTATTTGTGAAAAGGGAGCCACTTAATTGGACCAGTCATTACTGGCTCAGTCTCATTGGGTATTGGCGTTAGGCAGTTACAATACCTCCCAACATTTTGGAAACAGAAAGAGGGACAAAAAGTGTTTAACCACGCCCATTTTTGTGGCCACACCCCCAATTACCATGTTCATTTTACAAAATTTGGCAGGTTATGAAAGTTTGAACACATTTCTGTAGTTTTTATGTGTTATTACAGCTTTGCTAATGAAGGTGAATTGCCCTTTAAGCTGCAAGTCACAGTTTCCCCAAGAGACCTGCTTATCTTAAATTGTTGCATTTGTTTCTTTGCTTATCTTAAATGGTTACAAATGTATCTAAGTGCACCTGCCAAGTATTCTGGGCTCTCTGCCAAAAGTCAAATACGTTTTTAGAAACATTGTATCTTTTTCTGGCTGTTCAAAGCAGGAGGATCAAAGAGAGAGTCGGAACCTTTCAGTAACAATCCGGGACTGCAGGTTGAGCAGTCAAAATCGGGACTGTCCCGTGAAAAACGGGACAGTTGGGAAGTATGCGTTACCAATTCAGTTCCCTCTCCATAACCTGATCTGGGGAGTATAAAGGACCTAATGTCAGCACTAGTAAACATGGTGTCAACCCTAAACCCCAAAACAACTTGCTGACCATCTAACAGGCCAAATTACTCTGTTTCTTTCTAATAACCCACAGTAACCAGACAGTTATTAAGTAGCCATCAATATAAGGATCATGCCATCCCTGAACATCTGGAAATGAACAGAGCAATGCTTTTCTGTTTAATGATCACTCAAGGCTGGGCCTAGAGAGCTCCGGCTTTGATGTGAATCACTTTGTTCTCTTCCTGCAGTTTTATCATTAATCTTCTGTAACTGCAACATGGGCCCTCAGCGGAATACCCAAACTGCAAGTCATTCATACTCAGCATACTGTCAAGTCAGAGACCTTTAAACATTAGCTCTGCCAATTTATTGTTATACATATATGTGCATGGGTGTATGCATCTGTCTGCTTTCATCTCCATCTCTTTTATGTATTACTTTAATACTATTTTTCCCCAACAAATAGAAATTGCTAAAGAGTAGACATACAAATCATATCAATGTCTTTTGATATTTTATATTTTTTATATTTAATAAAGATTATAAAGGGTAATCCAAAGGCACCTCTGTCCAATATGGGTTGTGTGTGGACACATATAAAGGCAAATAAAGCAAAAAGATAACAGCGGTGGCACACTTGCCCTGGAATATACTGAACAGACCCAGAAATTCTACAAATTATTGGCCGTCTCCCCTAGACTCCATTTGAATCAAATAATTCAACATTTTAAAAACTATTTCCTTTTTCTCTGCAATAATTAAACAGTACCTTAGATATAATAAATCCTTAGTGGAGGCAAAACAATCCTATCGGGTTTATTTAGGGGCAGATTTATCAAGGGTCGAAGTGAATTTCGAGGGAATTTTCAAAGTAAAAAATTCGAAATTCAAAGTCATTTTTTTGGATACTTCGACCATCGAATAGGATACTACGACTTCGAATTCGATTCGAAGTGAAAAAGTTTGAATATTCGACCATTCAATAATCGAAGTACCGTCTCTTTAAAAAAACTTCGATTTCAATACTTTGCCAAATTAAACCTTGCCGAAGTGTTATGTTAGCCTATGGGGACCTTTAACTGCATTTTTCTAAGTTTTTGTTAATCAAAGTAAAATTGCTCGATCGATCGGTGAAATCCTTCGAATCGTTCAAACGATTTTACTTCGACCGCAGGATAGCCAAATTCGATGGAAAAAACTTCGATATTCGAAGTCAAAGTATTTTAATTTGACCCTTGATAAATCTGCCCCTTAAAGTCTAAATGATTTTTAGTAGACCGTAAGTATGGAGATTCAAATTACAGAAATATGTCGTAAACCTCAGGTCCTAAGCATTCTGGATATCAGGTCCCATAACTGTATTACCACAGCTGTTTAAATATAACTGATTTACCAAACCTAACTAGTGTGCTGCTATTAAGCTGTTTACCGTAAGCTGTACAGTACATGGAATATTCTAGGGGCCCAAAACCAGAAGGGTTAGATAGGCATGGTGTGAGACTAATTGATAAAATATTTCTCTGTATGTTTCTATATGTACTTCTCTATATTCATTTTTCATAAGAGCAAACAGATTTTTTTTTTAGGGATGCACCGAATCCATTTTGGATTCAGCATAAACCCTGAATCCTTCACGAAAGAAATACTGAACCGAATCCTAATTTATATATGCAAATTAGTGGTGGGAAGGGGAAAACATTTTTTACTTCCTTGTTTTGTGACAAAAAGTCACGCAATTTCCCTCCGGTCCCTAATTTGCATATGCAAATTCAGATTCCGTTCGGTCAGGCAGAAGGATTTGGCCGAAGCCGAATCCTGCTGAAAAAGTCTGAATCCTGGTCGAATCCCAAACTGAATCCTGAATTTGGCGCATCCCTATTTATTATATTTAATTTTTAAATCTGGCATGGGGCTTTCAGTTTCTCAGATGCCCCGAGTCATGTGCTTTGATAAACTTCAGTCACTCTTTACTGCTGCACAGCAGAAAGCAGTTCCATTGTGAAGTGCTAACTTTTTCTGAGAGCACATGACCAGGCAAAATTATTTGAGATGGCACCTACACACCAATATTACAACTTTTTTAGTTGGAATAGTCAATGAGTCAAAGTCCTAACTGTAACCCTATAGAATATTGAAGGAGCTGAAGAAGCCCTGAGATGAAGCTGTTCGGATTGCAGGGATTGGCTGAAATTCTTCCATGCCAATGTGCAGGACTGATCAACAGTTACTGGAAACATTTATTTGGAATTATTGCTGTTACACCAGTTACTGAAAGCAAAATATGTCACTTTGGATCAGTTTCCTCAATAAATAAATGAGCAAACTCTATGTTATTGGCTCATGTTTTCTCGTTATCGAATTTTTTGACTTGAGTGAAAAACAGACCATGTTGTCCCTCAAATTTACCCAGAAATACTGAAAATTCAAGAGTGTACAAACGTTTGAGCACCACTGTATAAACTGCCAACAGCAACTACGGGAAGCAATATGGCATAGGAAAGCTACAACTGTGTTAAGCTGGCCATAGACGCAAAGATCCGAGTATTCGTACGATTTTCAGACCATGTGTGGAGAGTCCCGACATTTTTTCACCCGGCGGACATCGGTCGTTTGGTCGATCAGACAGGTTAAAAGATTTACTTTATGTGATCAGAATGGTTAGTGGCAGGTCGGGAGATGGGGAAGTCCGATTGTTCAAGGATTCAAAAGATCGGATCTTTACATCTATGGCCAGTTTAACTCAAAAATTAGAAAAATAATAGGGCCTAGGGATCAACCCTTCTTACTACCTCCCCCCAGCAAATCATCTCATCGAGTTTACTCCACTCGCAGATCTAGATCAGCTGGGCTTATGTTCTTGAGTTTCCATATAATGAAGAAGAGCCTGTGGTGCAATTGAAGAGACATCTTCTGATGTGGGAAGACAAATCCACATACACGTTCATATTTTTAATAAGATTCAAAGCTAGAGCAAACCGAATCTTTATGCATATTCAGACGTAACCTTGAAAAAGAACAAAGTGTTAACAAGGATTTTGCCATTCTAGGCTCAACTGTACCCAACGGCGTCCGACCAACGGCGTTTTATAAGAGGAGCCACTCGCTTATGGGCAGCCAAGACTTCCATCGTTACAGAAAACTAGGCAGGCAAGGAGGTTGGCATTGCCAGCTTTTTTTTGTGTTTAGCTTAACAATTGGAACACTTAATCCTATGGTTTGTGGTGGAAAAATAGAAACCCTGTCTTTACACTGGAGCTTGCATTCATAACTTGGGGACAGGACGTAAAACAGCTATGTATAAAACACCCAAAATGTGCAAAACACCCAATATCTACTGTGGGTGTCAACTGTACACTAATAAAACATCAGTGACTATGAGGCACCTTGTTAAAATGTGTTGATCCCTAGTCAGGTTAGGACTATAAAGCAGTTCAGAACACTCTGAACAAAAACAGATTAAATGGGTTGCCTTAACTTTTATTATGATGTAGAGTGGGACATTCTTAAACATTTTGCAATTGGTTTCCATTTTTTATTATTTGTGTTTTTTGAGATATTTAGTTTTTTATGCAGCAGCCCTCCAGTTTGCAATTTCAGCAATCTGATCACTAGGGTCCAAATTCCCCTAGCAACCATGCACGGATTTGAATAAGAGACTAGAATATAAATAGGAGAGGCCCGAATAGGCTTGAATTATATAGTTGTAGTCTTACAGAGCATTTGTTTTTTTAGATGGGGTCAGTGACCCCCATTTGCTTTATTTTAAAATGAATTAACCTAAGAAAAATAAATGTTGTTTTGCTTACCTTTTACTCCTTCTCATAAACGAACAGCATCCCTCACTCGAGTGAAGGATTAGAAGGAAAAAAACTTTGAATTTCGAAGGTTTTTTTTTGGCCACTTCGACCATCGAATTGGCTACTTCGACCTTTGACTACGACTTTGAATCGAACTAAAAATCGTTCGACTATTCGACCATTCGATAGTCGAAGTACTGTCTCTTTAAAAAAAAACTTCGACCACCTACTTTGCCCCCTAAAACCTAACGAGCACCAATGTTAGCCTGTGGAGAAGGTCCCCGTAGGCTTTCCTAGCAATTTGTGATCGAAGGAAAATCATTCAATGGATGAATTAAAAAATCCTTCGAAACGTTCGATTCGAAGGATTTAATCGATCAAACGATTTTTCCTTCGATTGTTCGATCGAAGGAATTACGGTAAATCCTTTGACTTCGATATTCGAAGTCGAAGGCTTTAACTTTGATGGTCGAATATCGAGGGTTAATTAACCCTCGATATTCGACCCATAGTAAATGTGCCACTAGGTGTCACAGATGGATATTAAAGCTAATACAAAATCAGATTCCCAGTGCATAAATAAGAACCCCCCACTCACACATAATAGATTTCTGCTTATCTGTAAGATAGCAAATCAGGCACAACAAAGGGTGAAATGGGAAGATTGTTTATACAAAGCCCGTTTAGAGTTTCACTACAGGGATGTTCTCATAAGTCGGAAGCAAATCAAGTCACCATTACTGCTTCATCATAAAAACAAAACCAAGAAACAATGGATTTATTTAAGGTTGTAATTAAAAGAATAATCTGAATGTATTTTCAACACAAGTTCTATTTCTTTTGCTCGTGTTGAAAAAATGTGAATATCTAGGTGTTTTCTGCCCCTAAAATCTGCTTGCAGAATGCATGGCTATCCCTAAACGTAATGCAGGCAGCTACCCTTAGCATAGGAAAGGCAGTATACTGTATAAACTAATTAGCTCTGAAGTGGAACGAGAGAAAATGGATGGTAGAAAGCAAATGTAGGTTTTAACTGTAGCCGTGTAGAACTTTTCAATGTGTTATTTTTTTAACCATTTTACATAACAGTTAACTATGTCTTCATGCTAGACTCCCCCTCGCCCAACAGTATAGCGCTTGAGTGTAGAGCTGCAGTTGTCAAACTAAATTCATTACCTCTGTTGTACCCAGACAGAGACTTCAATTCTGAACCCTGGCATGGGCATTGCCAGTCTGCACCCTCCTCGGATCTGCAGAGAAAGCACAAACGATTCAGTCGAAAAGTCTTTGTAGAATAAAATGTATGGTACTGTACTGTGCCAAAAAATGCAATTCCCACTTCTGACAATTCCGCTTTGGAAGGAGCTGATAATTCAGGCAATGGTATTCATTCAGCACATACACAGTGAGGGGAAGTCTGGAGACGTTTTTAGAATGTGCAGTGACCACAGAAAGAATCACAAGAAACTGTGACGGACTGAGATGATAAGTTAGTTAATTAACGCAATGTAAACTAATTACCCACAAAAAAAAACCAAGAAAATGAGACCGTTACTGCCAACAAAGAGAAAAAAAGAGAGGCATGAAAGAGATTAAAGCAAAGGAAAGTTAAAATAATTGGGGTGCCTACCCCCCTTAGAGATTCTATCTTTTCCTTTAATCTATTCCTTGTTTCTCTTTTAATTCTCTTTGTTGACAGTAATGGATTCTAGTTGCCTACTTCAGACCCGGGCAGTGCTCCTCATTCTCCAAAAGTGAACAGGCCCAGGGTACTTTTCTTCTCAGCGCTGTGAGGCCCAGTGTAACGGTCACGTTATCAGGAACCTTGTTCAGTGGTTGTACCTTCAGACATACATGTGGACCCCGTGGGTTCCGGTGTTCACCGACGGCCTTTTGGGACCCCGGACTTCTTGCTGCAGAAGCCGACAAGGAAGTGCGTAGCAAGTCCGTAAACGAGGTACCGGCAGGGATAAGAGGAGACATAGTCAAGGTCAGGTGAATAGTTCGATGCAGGCGGCAGAAATCATAGTCAAGGGACGGGTAGTCAAAACCAGGATATCAGGAAACAGAAGTAACGCTTGAGCAGGAACAGTTAAACTGAAGCCAGCTTGGGCATTTAAAAAATGGAGGAGTAGCCATTTAAACAAAATTTGGCGCCATAATAGAAATCCGGCTCCCCTTGGTGACGTCATGACGCAGGCGTCAATCAGGGACGCGAACCTGGAAGTGCGCACATGTGCACTGTCAGTCTAGGAGAGAAGCGCCGGGAGGTAAAAGATTTCAACAATCTCCCGGCGAGTCTTACACCCAGAGCACCCTGCAAACTCTCCCTGAGCAAAATTGTGGGTAACTAGGGTTGCCACCTTTTCTGGAAAAAAATACTGGACTTACTATATTCTTGCTGTTTTTTCCTATTAATAACATTGGCATCAAGCATCATTTTTACCGGCCAGGCCGGTAAAATACCGGCCAGGTGGCAAAGCTATGGGTGACACATGATGAAAAAAAATTGCAGGTGACCAGGGATTTCTTATTTGTCATGGGTCACTCCCAGGCCCACCTACCGAGGAGACAGAAACAGCTCTCCACCCGACGGACATGCTTGCTCTGTAGATAAACCACTGGCTTTGCTCCCATACTCTTTCAGTGTCCTAGCATCATCTGCAAAGAACAGTTCAGTGCTTAGGATGACAGCGGTGGCCATTGGGTGTCTAGAAAGAAAGTACAGTACATAAATATGGTGCTATATATGAGAACACCCTGGCACACAATTTAATACAGAGGCAACATTGTGCTCAATTTATAAAAATAACACATTTTGGCATATCAGCTTCCGTTTTGTGATGCACACATCACATAAATCATAAAACATTGTATTTTAGGAATCTTTTTCGAATCATTCATTTTAAATGCAACAACTCTCACCCTTTTTCTAGGAAGACTCATTGAAATGTTTGTTGATTTGCCGCTGTGCAATTGTGTTCCCCATGGGGTACCCCTTTCCCCTTCTCACTCACGTTTCCTGGGAAATCACCAATTTCCCTCTGGGAAAAAAACTACAATACATATTCTCTTTAAAGAAACATTTGGAGGATGAGCATTAGTCTTGCAAGTGATTTGTATATATATATATATAATACACAAAAGTCATGAATATCCTGTAAATTATATCCTTATAAACGGTGAGTAGTGATGTCATCAGTTATAAACGGTGAGTAGTGATGTCATTTCTGTCACATGACTCACTAAAATTTGTGTATTATAATAAATAAAGTACCCCCAGTTGTAAAATGTGAGGATATTAGAAGTTACCTCGGAGTTCCATGACCTGTATAAAAACACTCGGCCTTCGGCCTCGTGTTTTTATATGGTCATGAAACTCCTCGGTAACTTATAATATCCTTATATTTTACAAGAGGGGGTACTTTATTCACTATATAATACACAAAAGTCATGAATATCCTGTAAATTATATCCTTATAAACGGTGAGTAGTGATGTCATCAGTTATAAACGGTGAGTAGTGATGTCATTTCTGTCACATGACTCACTAAAATTTGTGTATTATAATAAATAAAGTACCCCCAGTTGTAAAATGTGAGGATATTAGAAGTTACCTCGGAGTTCCATGACCTGTATAAAAACACTCGGCCTTCGGCCTCGTGTTTTTATATGTTCATGAAACTCCTCGGTAACTAATAATATCCTTATATTTTATAAGAGGGGGTACTTTATTCACTATATATATATATTTTTTTTTTTTTGGGGATGCACAGTCAGAGGAGGCCATTGCTTTGTGGCTGCGTATTAAATCCATTCTCCGTTAGAAAAGGGCTATAAAATTTCCACTCCCGAAGTGTAAATCTTCCTTTCTTTTTGCATAGTCACCCGCTAGAATGGGGCCTCTAGTGAAGACTAATCCTTTCATTTTGTGGGACTCTAGTGAAAAAGAAAATACGTGCACCATGGAAACAGCAGCGTTCTCTGGTCCTACCTAATGCAGAGGAAGAATAATCTGATGGCAATTTACACAGCAAAAGCATTCTTTGTACTCTGTTTTACAATAAACAGATCAGCATGGGCCAGTGAGCTAAAATTAATGACTAGAGCATTTGGTTTAATAGGCAGTGTTTGGGATTTTTCATGCTGAAGACTGGAGCCGCTTCATCCTGCATAAACTACAACCCTTTCCAAACACTGCCCCTTGTTTTACTCTGGCGCTCTACATGGATAGTGAAAACACAAATTGCTTCTATATGAAAGGGCATTTTATATTGCACTGTACGTGAGCAGTAAAGTAAAAGTTATCGTACCTGACAGTGCCCACGGATTCCAGAAAATTTAAAAAAAAGAGTTGACTGTTCTTGGGTCCGTGAGATATTTATGTAGTTTTTTTTAATATTTTGCTATTTCGGGGTTGCGTATTAATAGAAGAATGCCATCATTTTTTATTTACGTTAATAAAGGGGCATTCAAATCAACATCATATATCTGTCGGCAAATAGACAATCAATACCATATACCCATAGATATTTAAAGTTAAAGCAATCATGTGTAAAGGTGGAGCAGTGGAGGCACTTAGCTCTCCCCACAGCACAGTACTCCCTATGAGTGCATGTTACTAAAAAAGCCAAAGTTCCCAGGAGGCTTAGCGATAGGGTAGGAGACTGCGATACTGTAATAGTCATCAATAGACCCGTGTCTGGTTCCAATGTGGATAGGAGCCTGAGAGAGTAGTAAAAGGGACCCCAGGACAGCATGACGTGGTCAGGCTCTGTTGCCTTTGGTTTCAAAGTGGGTTACATATTCTTACAAAAGGAAGATGGCCACTTCTGCTCCTTTCTTCCATGGGAGTCTCCAGAGGTCAAACAGAGAATATTCTCATGTTTTCATAAAGTCCAGCTGCATGGAAGTTGTACCAGAGTATGTCCACAGATTCAGGCTGATGCTTAACATCAGGTCAACAATTATATGGTGGTTCTATGAAGACTTTCAAACAATGGTGGCTTACAGCTAACTGGAGCACAACCATAAACATTGGTGTTGAATGACTATAAATATTAGTAGGGGCTGAAGAACTATATTTATTGAGGGACTGCTGGGCCAGCAGGTGGTAAAGCTGTGCAGGGAGATGGTGTACTTTCATCTCCATTAAAGTTGATGTCATTGAATATATTAAGAGGGCCAATGAAAGGAATTTAAGTTGTGCAAATGTTGTTAATGCACTGGATTCCTTTCAGTACCTGCAAAGAGGTGAAATACCCTCTGTAGAAGTTCCACCTAGCACTGAAAGGGTGGAGGGAGTTTATGATAAAGGGCTTCCTTCAGCATTCATGGATAATATGAGGTTTGTACTGTTTATTCCATCCTCCATGCAAGTTGGGCCTTCTCCCTGTGGAATTCAAATGCAAGGAACTCAAGTTAAAGTCAAGTCCCGAGAGGCCTTTAGCGTTGCCTGTTTCACAATGAATGAGGTCTATTAAGAGGCTCACTCTATCCCTTTCCTCTCTTACAGAGGCTGGACACCAAGGTTGACATGTGTTCTGTGTTGCTTCAAACTGATGAAAAATGTGTCTATCTGTACTACGCCATTATTGGATCCATGTCTTTGCTTTAGAGAAATATTTTTCACCCTTTGGCTATTTGCTTTTCTGGAAAACAATCTTCTCAAATGCTGGTAATCAGGCTGTGCTAAAGTCTCCCGGAGCCAGACATCTCTGGTCTCTCACTAAGATCAGTGACCTCAGTTCTTCATAAAAATAACTATAACTCAGCAGGCCCGTTTAGCCCCTTATTGTCCCACTGAGAAAAGTACCTGGACTAGGCTCATAAAACTTTTCTTCCTTACCCTTTTTATGCAGCGTCAGTCTGCGTCCTGCAATTCCAAAACCATCTGGTTGGAGTTTCTGTTTTAACCACTTAATTGGTCTCATAAAACCGTGCTTCTGCAACAGCTTTCATCAATGGTAAGGGTAGGTTTCATCTGACTGGTTGAAAGTGATTGGTGCTTTCCAGCGCAAATAACTGTGCTTTGCTTATTATTTTAATGGGAAAAGGCAACTCGGCATTATCTGTGTGGCTGGAATCAAAAACAACAACAATAACAAGTCCTGAAAGGATTCAGAGGTAAAGTAGTAGAGTTAGGTTGGCCACACGTAAACCGACCCATATGCTTCTCCAACCAATGAATGAATAATGTACAAGGGCCACATACTGTACATTCACAGTCACCTTTGTATTGTTCAGGTCAGCTACCGGAATGATCAGAGCAGCAGCAGCTACGGCTCCTCCACAATTCCTTTTGGTTCATCAACAAAAAGTTTCCATCATACAAGTCCATATGGTCAAAACAGGTCAAACTGCAGCCCACCCAATGCAGCTGCATAACTACACACACCTAAACTCACACAAGGGGTGGCTAAGAGTTACTATTCAACAACGGCTGGAGGACTGCATGTCGGATATCACCAACTTGAAAGCAGTACCCAATTTGGTACAGGATTTTGCCACCTTTTCTAAAATCACAGACATGAAAATGAATTTACATTAAAGCAAATACTGAACAATGAATTAAATTTATATGGGAGATAAAAAAAAAAAATCTGTATTTTCCCAGCATATTTTTGACATAGAGCTAGTATTAGTGTTGGATCCCCTTTAAATTCTGAATTACTAGAAGACCATTTGCCATACAGGTATGAGATCTGTTATCCAGAAACCCATCATCCAGAAAGTTCCAAATTATGGAAAGGCCATCTCCCATAGACCTAATTTTATCCAAATAATCTAAATTTTTAAAAATGATTTCATTTTTCTCTGTAATAATAAAACAGTATCTTGTACTTGATCTGAACTAAGATATAATTACTCCTTATTGGAAGCAAAACCAGCCTATTGGGTTTATTTAATGTGTTTGTTATTATTATTTTAACTTAAAGGGATTCTGTCATGATTTTTATGGTGTCATTTTTATTTTATACTGTAAATAATCCACTCTACAATATAACATTTCATTCCTGAACCAGCAAGTATATTTTTTTTAAAATGTATTATATTGGTGTGTAGGTGCATCTCAGGTCATTTTGCCTGGTCATGTGCTTTCAGAAAGAGCCAGCACTTTAGGATGGAACTGCTTTCTGGCAGGCTGTTGTTTCTCCTACTCAATGTAACTGAATGTGTCACAGTGGGACCTGGATTTTACTATTGAGTGCTGTTCTTAGATCTACCAGGGACCTGTTATCCTGTGATAACCAAATTGATTGTGAGGACATACAGTGTATGTTAGGACATAATAATGTCTCTTTTTGATTAACCTGGTACTATGGCAGAACTACCAGTAGTACATTTACAGTAGGGGTCCCAATTGTGTTGACTAGACCCACATAGCAGACCATCTGGATGATATTTTCAATCCACATTGGATATCTGCCTCCAAAGTCAACAATAGTGGGCTGTTCTCATGTAGGCTTAGGAAATCATACAATGTGGTCTTGTAGGGTTTTTCAGGTACCTCTAAAGAGACATTTACGTGACCCATATGTTAAAAAATCTCTGTTGGGCCTGGTTTCTTTGTTTCTATTCTATTATTTGTGTTTCTTGTTACCATCTCCCAGTACCCATGAACTTCCAGTCAGAAAATGTGTTATTATAGGGAAAACGTTTGGCTATATCCAAGGTCACCTTCAGTATTTTTGAGATGAAAAATTTGAGATGAACCATTAGTTCAAATTAGTCAATTTAAATGAGTTCAAATTAGTCAATTTGAGATGAACGACATTGGAAATCTGCATCCAATGTCAACAATAGTGGTCTGTTCTTGTGCAGGTTTACCAAATCAGACAATGTGGTTGGCCTTAAGGTTTTTCAGGTACCTCATATGGGTACCTGAAAAAGAGTCTCTGATAATCAAGGTTTCTTTGTGTCTATTATATATTCTTGCTATCATCCCCCTTTACAATAAATGTCCAATCAGAAAATTTGTTATTATAGGGAAAAACGTTAGGCAATATTGCAGGTCAGCTTCAGTCTCTTGACATTAGTCAATTTGAGATGAACCATTCAAACCCACAGTAATATGAAAGGTGTAGCAGGGCTGTAACTAGGGATAGGTAGGGTGAGTGCATGCCAAGTGAAGCTGTAAATTGAGTTAGAGGGTGAGTAAATGAGTAATGTGGGGAAACTGTGTTAGTGGAATCAGCATCAGGCGAAGGGGGAGTTATTGGTGTGAGCTGGTAGGGGGCATGCTGCTAGGGCACTGGGTCTAGAAATATTGCCATGGGTGACTATACTACTTGCCCTGGATCTGATTTGGAGGGTTATTATCTGGTACCGACTAGATGTGATTGGTCCATCTCTGTAAAACTGAAAGTGTGTTCTGATGAGTTTATAAATGTTCCATCTAAATTATCAATGATGAACCCAAGCCAAGAGCTTAGAGAAGTAGGGGTGTAAATGCGTGACCTTTAGTGCTCATTTAAAAAGCACTTGAATGGGAGGGGGTGGGTGGCATTTAGAAGCACAGAGACCTATGGCAATTTAGAAAAGTTCAGAGAAAGACGCGGGTGTGCAAAAAGCATGATGACATGAACCTGGCTTTTGCACTTTGCCCTGCACTTTGTGATAGATTCATTTTATGGATGTGTGCTCTTTATGTCTCATATACAGTTTATAAGCAATTTAGGAAAATAGACAATTTTTCTAATATTCGCCCTCCCTAAAGTTATTTCCCATTTGGCAAGGTTTTGTTGAAGCTGGAGAATTGTTAAATTAATATTTAATGTGTAGGTGTGATGATTGAAAAGACAACTGCTAGATATGTTATTAATGTATTTTGAAATAGGGATGCACCAAATTCACTGTTTGGTACGGCTTTTTTTTTCAGCAGGATTGGATTCGGACGAATCCTCGTGCCTGGTCGAACCGAATCTGAATCCTTCAAATCGTGTGACTTTTCATCAAAAAACAAGGAAGTCAAAAAACATTTAACAGTGGGCATGGTTTTCTTTTTCCCCCTCACATCCCTGATTTTGAATCTGCATTGGATTTAGATCGGTATTTGTTGGTTCGACCAAATCCAAAATAGTGGATTTGGTGCATCCCTAGTTTGAAACATGACCAGGCCCAGATTTGTGGTAAGGCTACAAAGGCCCAGGCCTAGGGCAGCAGGAAGTTGTGAGGACCCTGCGGTCTACGGGTGACAGAAATCCAGGCATGAATATGACTCTTTGATCCCATCAGATTTGAAAGTATATTTCATATGAGGTGCTTCTGCTTTATATGCTTTCATTTTAAATCCTGTGATTACAGCTAATCTCCTACACGTGTTCAAGATTACTTGGATGTCCTTGTTTGTTTATTAATAGAAAAAAAAAAAAAGCAAAAACCGACCATCTTTGTTTTTTTGTTTTGAGATTCCTGATTTTGCAGTAAGTGTTTGAAAATGTGATCTATAGCTATACAAAATATGGGGAATTGCTCTAAATTGAAATTGTTTACCATAATAAAGGCAGAGAAGTAAACATATTAAGTCTGAAAAAATGTAAGAAGTTGATGGTCAATATTTAATACACATTTAAGATACAAGCACAAGCAATTGTAAATGCCCCCCCCCCCATCCCCAGTATTAAGTGCAAAAAAACAAAGCAGATTGAACCCATTGTTTCTTAACTTCTTTGAGTGCCCAGCCATCCATTTCTAACCATACACATATCCATATGCCGCATGTCCTTTGGAGCAGTACTACATGGTTGCAAAGAAACCCGCGCAATGTTGCAAAATTAAATGTACCACTTGGATAGATGGATTTATGAATAAGTGCAATTTCGAAATCATTTGGAGGCAATCATTGGAGCTAAAATTAGAGCAAACACATTGATTCATGTAGAGGCTTTACCTCTAACTCCCTTTATCATATTCCTTTGCTTCAATTAGGGATGCACCGAATCCACTATTTTGTATTCAGCTGAACCCCCGAATCCTTCGTGAAAGACTCGGCCGAATATAGAACCAAATCCGGATCCTAATTTGCATATGCACATTAGGGATGGGAAGGAAAAATTATTTTTTACTTCCTTGTTTTGTGACAAAAAGTCACGCAATTTCCCTCTCTCGCCCTAATTTGCATATGCAAATTAGGATTTGGTTCAGCCGGGCAGAAGTATTCAGCTAATCCAAATCCTGCTGAAAAAGGCAGAATCCTGGCGGAATCCCGAACCGAATCCTGGATTCGGTGCATCCCTAGCTTCAATATGCAGTAGAACTATATCATAAGGCAGCAGAACTATGTCATTAAGATATCTGATGTCAGAGATTTGATGTCAGTAGCTATTATTTAGCAGGCTTTTTTGGATTGGTAACTAGCTTAAACAACGTATGTTTCAGTTGTGTTCCAGCTACTTGATACAATACTCTCTCAAATTGCTTTATATGCTACCCTTTAATACTGTCAGGCTTTGAGACTGACAATACAGGGCCCCTGGCAGAAAGGCCCCAGTCTAAGGGGTATAATCCAACTTGCAGCACTCCAGTTCTCATTAAACTGTAACTTCTAGCATCTTAGGAGATGCTAGAAGTTACAGTTTAATGAGAACTGGAGTGCTGCAAGTTGGGGCCCAAGATAAATGCCCTTTTTTGCCAGCCCTAAAACCAGCGCTGAATATTTCCCTCTGTTCCTCTGATTTCTGGATAAAAGCCCTGATGATCATTTTGGGGCAGGCTGCAATTCAAGTTTGGTATTCATAAAGAAAAAACCTTTAATGGAGAACCCATAATTGTCCTGAGTGATGCCAGCCCAAGGGGTTGTTACCATTCTCGCCCTCCACCCAAACACTCCGTATTACCTGGCCCATGTCAGTGCTCTCTGCCTTTTACCCTTAGGTATTTCTTACTCTAGAAACTCAGACGCCTTTTTTGCTCACTGCCTCTGTCTGTTCAAACCAGTCTAATGTGGAATTCTGACTTCCAGCCATGGAAAAAAATATTCTGCTGCTCCATAAATGCCAGTAAACTGTACATTTTCCTGTAATTTCATGATGTCAGGATCCTGTTTACTTACTCCTCTCTGGACATGTCTCGCTGCTTTAGCGCAGTCTCCGAGCCCCTGATCTATATAGCAACATGTTATTGTTTCCTAAAAGATTTATTGAATTCAGTCCATTTATTGTGGTTTATTTATATGGTGCCTACATATTCCTCAGACATCATTCACCTTAGCCCCTGTTGTTGGACAGGGGAGGGAATCCACGCAAACCCAGAGTACTTACGGAGCCTGTAAGATTAATTTGGTTAGGTTAAAGGGGTTGTTCACCTTCAAACACTTTTTCCAGTTCAGTTGGTTTCAGATTGTTCACCAGAAATAAAGACTTTTTTCAAATTACTTCCTATTTTTTATTTGTCACTGTTTTTCTAATATTGAAGTGTAATTTTTCACCTTCTAAAGCAGCTCTAGGAGGGGTGGGGTCGCCAACTCTTTACCTGTTCTAAATTGATACATTTAATTGATACATTTGCGATCTTTATCCCTGCTGAGCAGAATCCCTGAGTTTTATTTAAAGCAGCTGTTAGAATTGATACAATAGTTGCTAATATTCCACGGATACTGCTAAGAAATGTATCAACTAAATGCACCAACTAAATGCAGCAAATTGTAACAGTTCATATTCTGCTCCTGGATCACTGAGCTGCCAGACTGAAACACCAGAGACACAAAAATTAAACTTTAAACTTTTGGGAAACTGGAAAAAAAAAAAGATGGAAAGTAATTGAAAAAAGTCTTTATTTCTGGTGAACACTCTGAAAACATCTGAACTGAAAAAATGTGTTTGGAAGGTGAACAACCCCTTTAAGCCTTGTCTAGTTATACGATAGAGTATCAGTTACATTGGACTCTAACACCCTGGATGGGCCTTCACTAAGTGAAGGGTATAAAGCGGAGAGGTAGCTGTACTACAACTCACTTAAGCTATATGACTTTCAATAAAAACAGAAGGAGGTTCAGGAGGTTCTTGGAAAACTCAAGCAGAATAGATTTACTGTCCAAGACAATATTCACAGGGTTATTATACTCACAATCCAATATGGCAGTTCAGTAATAAATGACAGATGATCAATTTCAGCACAGTCAGACAGATGAGACACAATGTGACACCACATCAGTGGAATAATCTAAGCCTGATTCAGTACTGCAGTCCCTTCACCTAAGCAAGCAGAGCCTAGAGGAGAGCTACTCCCTGCTATTAATTCTTGTTGGAGCACAGGCTGCTATTTCTATCTAAATCTGACTATCCACTTTCCCAGAATGTGCTATTAGGTGAAACAACCGGTAACTGACTAAAGCCTTCATTCATGGGGTCCCTGTTCCTTTAATAAAGGGCTTTACTAAATGCTTTGTTGATCCCAGGCTTCCTGGAGCACATCCAACTGAAGGCCAAAGAGAAAGGACCACCCCTAACCAAACAGAAAGTGGTCATAAACCTATGGGCCGATAATTAAAGGAGATGCATATACGTGGCCATCTGCCCAGCAACTAGACAAATAAGGTAGTTTAGGGATTTAAAGCCATAGGGGCTATTAACCCCATGGGTCCCCACATTTCTGACATAAACAGCCATTTTTTGTACTTTGTACCTTTGTGCTCTGGGGAAACTTCTTGCAGACAGATAGTGGCCTTGATGGAATCAGACCCCTGGGCATCAAGGCAACTAGGCCATCCACTGTACCACTGGTTTATCCAGTTAAATAAGGGGTGTCCGTTCTTGCGGTAGTGACATGTACAATATTTTCCTCGGTTACAGAAACTGTGTACCTTTAAAGCTGGTCATACATCCTTATAGGTAATTATAGCTCAGATTTAATTAGATGACTTATCTCCTTATTCAATTCCAAATGGGCCCATAGAACCAATGAGAAAAACATATCTCAGTGTTTACTGTATTTCATTAAAATCTATGGGGGAAAAAAGGCAAATGAATTAGGAGAAAAGTTTTTTTTCTCCTCAAATTGCATCTCTCCCATACATTTTCACTCGTTAAACCATAAAATAACCTTTTCTCATGGATGTGAATCTGGCTCACTGTGCATTTTGGCCAAACCACACTGATCCCATCTATTGAAAATGTCCTTTCCCCTGTGTGATTAGATGTGTGAGACAAGATCTGCATTAGTTTAGAGGAGGCAGAGGTTTCCTGCAGATTAATGACCATGTGCAATGCACTCTGTTGGGAGTCTGCCACGTGATGTCATAGTTGGCTCTGAATATGTCAGCTGGTGTATGTGTTGGCGCTCTATAAATACATGTTAATAATAATTATACAGGGCTCTGCACTGGGCATATAGTGAAGACATCACTGAGCTGCAGCATGGTAAATAGAAGTTAATAGAATTTATTTATTTATTTATTTATTTAATATATATATATATATATATATATATATATATATATATTTAAATATATATTTAAATATATATATATATATATATATATAAATATATATATATATATATATATATATATATATATATATATATATATATATATATATATATATATATATAGTGAAAAGGAGGATCGGCACTCACTCCTTTTCACTATTTGAATATTTTTGATCTGGCACCATTGGAATCGCCCAGATTTGAGTGCGGGTACTGTACTGTGGGAGTATATATATATATATATATATATATATATATATATATATATATATATATATATATATATATATATAGATACATACACTGAAATTATGCATCACTCAGGACCCCAGTGGGCCAACTGCATTACCCCCCCAGCATTCACATGGTCTGCACCTCATACACGTACACGTATGAGAACCTGCAACTAAATTGCACATCTCCTCTTGGCTCCTCGAGTTGTTGGCTGTAATTGGAGGCTGGGAATAATTCTTTAAAGGTGGCCATACACGGGTCGATAAAAGCTGCGGACAGACAAAGTCGCCAGCTTATTGGCCCGTGTATGGGGCCCTCTGACGGGCTTCCCCGATCAATTTCTGTTCGACCAGATGTTGATCGGATGGGACTAAAAATCCGGTTGGATTGAGGACTGCATCTGTTCATTGATGTGGTGCCGTGACTCGACCGCCCATTTACCCATCTTTGTGATCCGATTGTTGGGCCCTAGGGCCCACGATTGGATCAGCCTGATATCGCTCACCTCAAGGAAGACATACCAGGGACATATCTGCTCGTTTGGCAACATCGCCAAACGAGCGGATCTCTCTGTGTATGGCCACCTTAACGCAGCTTTAGTACAAGCATGGGGGAACTCACAACTCACATATAATGTTAAATTAAATTCCCAGAATGCTTCTGACAGCTGAAGGTTGACAGTGGGTGCTGGATGTTTAAGTTGTAAAACGGCAGCTATGGTGCGCTGGTTGCAAACAACTGATGTAGAATGTTCCTGAGTCAGAACTTGTTTTATCCCTTTAAATGATGTTTGAAACATTCTAGCAAATAGCTGCCATGTGTTCCTACTTGCGAGCCTTTGTTGTATGGTAACACAGTAACTCTGTTTACAAGCAGAACGTACATGTGCTCTCCAGACTTTCCTTGCACCGCATGGAGGGTTCATCCAAAATAGGTCGTTATTGCTGCAGGGTATAATTAAAAATGTTGGACTCAAGCAGCAGCGCATGTGTACAGTAATATCATCAGATTAATCCTGTCCAGGTTGTCCTATATATCTATAGTATGCTGGGAGGTATGCTGATCCACCTGCCCTGTGACGGAATTGTACCCACCCTGTGATGTTCCCCTGCAGCCCTATATACTCAAGAAAGTGCAATTATTATGGATTCCACTGAGTAGGGGTGGCCAATGTATTGATACAGACTTTTAAACCTCACTTCTCTTTTAAGATCTCTGTACAACTAAAAGGGACAATTTGTAATATGCAAATTGCTTACAATTAAATAATTTGCTAAATACAAATCTAAATTATTTAAAATGTTTTTCTTTATATAGATCAGTGATAATTCCTACATTAATAATTATAGCCAGAAAGTCAAAATGAAATTTTAATTTACCTTCTGTCTGTATGTTGCCCAAGCTCTTTAAATACATCTTGTCCTACATTACAGTTTGATGGCACTAAAACGTCATGGCTGGATGCTTTATCACTGAATTCCCTGACACGTGGCATTGGTGGCCTGGATTTCTCTAACAGACCTTGCTTCTCTCTCATTTTCAAACTGTTAATGTGTTAAGCTCCGTACCTCCTAAGCAATATCTCGGTTTAAAAATCAATTTCCCCCTTTGAAAACCAAAAAAAGTAAATATTATGAACCAGGAGACACTTGAGCCTTTCTAAGGGCATTTAACATAAACAGTAAATCAGCCCCCAATTTACAGTGCGGCCGTTAGAGGAGAAGGGGCCTCTTGCAACTGCGATGCAGGAAGAGGACAAATTACAGACTGGACACTAATGATGTATATTGAATGTTTAAAACAATTCTTTTGTACTGTAATACATCCTTTGTTCATTTGTGCTCTATTTCAATCAAACCTGTGGACTTTCTTTGTCGTAACCTAAAATATGCCTTGCCAACTTCCATTTTAGATTGTAAGCTTCCTAGAACACAGAGCACTTTCACCTAGATAGTGGCAATTGATGAATACATGGATAAAAACACACTTAAAAGCACCCCTTTTAAGTGTGTGTTTATCCTTCTTTAGTTTCAATTTGAGTATGCTAAAGAAGGCCCAAATCTAAGCAACTTTTTAGTTGGTCTTTATTATTTATATTTTTTACAGTTTTTTTTTAATTATTTGCCTTCTTCTTCTGACTCTCTCCAGCTTTTAAGTGGGCGTCACTGACCCCATGTAAAAACAAATGCTCTGTAAGGCTACAAATTTATTGTTATTGCTACTTTTTATTACTCATCTTTCTATTCAGGCCTCTCCTATTCTTATTCCAGTCTCTTATTCAAATCAGTGCATGGTTACTAGGGTAATTTGGACCCTAGTAACTAGATTGCTGAAACTGCAAACTGGAGAGCTGCTGCATAAAAAGCTAAATTAGCTCAAAAGCTCAAAAACCACAAATAAATAAATGAAAACCAATTGCAATTAGTCTCAGAATATCACTCTCTACATCATAATAAAAGTTTATTTAAAGGTGAACAAGCTGCAGGGCTTGCTTACTGGAGGAGTGCAATATGTGAAAATCAGTGCCAAGCCCGGATTTGTCACAAAGGTCTGGGCCTAGGGCAGCAAGGTTTTAGGGGCGGCATGCCACCCAGCAGCAATGTAATATAATCGGAAGTGCTATGGGTGCTCGTTAAGGGGGGGGGCACACTGGCGGGGGACCCTCTAGCCTATGGGCGGCCCAAATAGAAATCTGGGTCTGATCAGTGTAATTCACTTTTTCATACAATGCAGCATTCCTTCCTTGAATTTCAGTGTAAATGCTTAGCCAGAGTGGGAGCAGATACACATACCTCCCAACTGTCTCGTTTTTCGTGGGACAGTCCCAATTTTGACAGCTCAACCCGCAGTCCCGGATTGCTACTGAAATGTCCCAACTTTCTCTTTGATCTCCTGCACTGAACAGCCAGAAAAAGATACAAAGTTTCTAAAACTTAAATGGCTTCTAGCAGAGAGCCCAGAATACATGTCAGGTGCAGTTAGATACATTTGTTACAATTTAAGATAAGCAAAGATACAATTGTAACTATTTAAGATAAGCAGGTCTCCTGGGGAAACTGTGACTTGCAGCTTAAAGGTCAATTCACCTTCATTAGCAAAACTGTAATAACACATAAAAGCTGACCCTAAAACCATCAAATGTTTGTTCAAACTTTCCATAACCTGCCAAATTTTGTAAAATGGACATGGTAATAAGGGGGTGTGGTCATAAAATGGGTGTGGTCAAAAATCTGTCATGCTGCACATGCGGCAAAACTTTTTGTCTCTCTTTCTATGAATGTTGGGGGGTATGGATACAGAAAGAGCAAAGATTTGAACCAGTTTGTAATGGCAGCTGCAATGGGAGATGTGGGACTTGGCCATACAGGAGGGACCTTGTTTGCACTTCAGCTGCATGTGATGGAAAAGGGCCAACAAACAGATCAAACTTATAGTGAGCAGGATTGCTCTTTGGTCAGTATTTTTTGTTATCAGGGACAAATTAACAATATGGTTAGCAGTGTTTCAGAAAAGGACACATAAGTGTGCCCATGTCTTTGGAAAGACCACCTTTGCTTATGTATGTACAAGTAAGTGCATTTTGCTGAGCCCCCAGCAGCCGCAGGGTCTGTTTCTTGGAAAGGGTAAGCCCTTCCCAAGAGTTCATTGAATTAATCTCAAGGATAATTATACACATAACAGGTTGTGATGGTAACAAATGAGAGACTCATATTGATTGCCTTTCTTCCAAGAAAAAGCACAGTCACCAGCCAAACCAGGGCATTTAGAAGAATTCTACAGAAATCAAGTTGCTGTAAGAGCAATACACCCCATATATAACCCTATTTATGGTCTCAACTAGTCGACTTGGTTATGTTACCATCAGCTTATTCAACATAGTAACATAGTAAGTTAGGTTAAAAAAAGACACACGTACATCAAGTTCAACCTTAAGTCTGTATAAACCTGCTTAAGTTCTATTTGATCCAGAGGAAGGCAAACAACCGCAACAACTGAAGCCTCTCCAATTTGGACCAGTCCCTGGATCAACTTGTACTATGAGCTATCTTCCATAACCCTGTATTCCCTCACTTGCTAAAAAGCCATCCAACCCCTACTTAAAACTTCTTAAAACTATCAACCAGTACTGGTATGGGATCTGTTATCTGGAAACCCATTATCCAGAAAGCTCTGAATTACAGAATGGCTGTCTCCATTGACTCCATTTTAGCCAAATAATCAATTTGTTTAAAAATAGTTCAATTTTTCTCTCTAATAATAACGGTAGCTTGTACTTAAACCAAACTAAGATATAATTAATCTTTATTCGAAGCAAAACCAGCCTATTGGGTTTACAGAAAGGTCCATTATCTGGAAAACCCCAGGTGGATAATAGGTCCCATACCCGTACCACTGATTCATGGAGAGAATTTCACAATCAGGGAGAGAATTCCTTTAAAGGAGAATTCAACCCATTTGTAAAAAACCAAGTACCCCCCAGGCTAACTGCCCCCCCCCCGGGGAAATGCCCCATACTTTATACTTACCCCTCGGTGCAGATTCTGCCAGCGGAGTTCCATGCATCCATCTGGCTCCTCTGTAAGCTGACTGGTAGATCATTTCTGCGCATGTGCAGTTGGGGCAGTTTGCCGGTTTGCGACAACTGCGCATGCGGGGAGTTACAAGGCAATTGCTGATCTCATAGTCAGCTTACCGAAGACCCGGAAGATTAATGCGTGGAACTCCGATGGCAGAATCTGCACCATGGGGTAAGTATAAAATATGGGGCATTACCTCGGGGGGGGGGCAGTTAAGCCTGGGGGAGGAGGGAGGTCTACCTGGGGTGGGGGGTACTCGGTTTTTTTTTATAAATGGGTTGAATTCTCCTTTAAATGCTCACCAATATTTAATTAGTGTCTCATTCTCTGTATCTCCCTATTTGCCTGTGTGTTCCAAGCATGATGGCAATACATGACAAATGATGCACTGTGAATAAATCACACACACCTATAGACAGATAGATAATACATAGAGCGGTAGATAGATGGTGGATAGATGATATAGAGAAAGATAAATAATATATAGATAAACAGACAGAATGAAAGACAGACATACAGACTATACAGTAACGTAACTCCGTACGCTATTTTCTGCATGGAATCCAGTGGCATGTGAGCTGCCGGGGGGCCCTGAGGGGGTGCGGCCCCTGGCCTAATCGCACCCCCTGCTCCCCCCGGTAGTTACGCCACTTAGACTATTTAATAGATAATAGATAGATAGAAAGAAAGAAAGAAAGAAAGGGAGGGGGGGAGGGAGGGGAGGGAGGGAGGGAAGGGAGGGAGGGAGGGAAGGAAGGAAGGAAGGAAGGAAGGAAGGAAGGAAGGAAGGAAAAAGATGATAGATGATAGATAGATAGATAGATAGATAGATAGATAGATAGATAGATAGATAGATAGATAGATAGATAGATAGATAGATAGATGATATAGTGGATAAAAGAAAGAAAGAAAGAAAGAAAGAAAGAAAGAAAGAAAGAAAGAAAGAAAGAAAGAAAGAAAGAAAGAAAGAAAGAAAGAAAGATGAAAGATAGATGATAGATAGATAGATAGATAGATAGATAGATAGATAGATAGATAGATAGATAGATAGATAGATAGATACGATAGATAGATAGATAGATAGATAGATAGATGATAGATAGATGATAGATAGATAGATAGATAGATAGATAGATAGATAGATAGATAGATAGATAGATAGATAGATTATAGATATATAGATAGATAATAGATAGATAGGGCTTAGTCGTGATAGTAGGGCTTGATGTAGTTATGCATGTAGACGCTGGAATGATGTTGATAATGGTATAAAATTATAGACTTCAACTTTCATCATTTTATATTCAAGCACTGTATTTTTTTCATATCACATATTCAAAGGGTATATACATATTTTAAAAACATGGCATTTAGTGGCTTGCATAGAATTAGCAGCTGTCTGTAAACACAGGTCCCTGTCTTCTACTGCCATTGATGTCTTCCAAAAATGCCCGGGTTTGGTTGGGTAGTTTGGTCTTTTTCTACCATCCTGCCTGACCTTCTACTGGGTTTGTATGGCACCACTGGGAAAGCAGATTCAATAGGCCACATTGTGATCTATGCAACAGTTAGGGTTGCCACCTTTTCCGGAAAAAAATACCGGCCTTCCTATATATTTATCTTTTTTTCCCTATTAATAACATTGGGATCAACCATCATTTTTACCGGCCAGGCCGGTAAAATACGGGCCAGATGGCAACCCTAGCATCAGTTAGTCTGTCCCAAATTAAAATGTTATCTGCCTATATGCTTTCTTATTAGTTATGCAAGTGAAGCTGCAGAGAAGTTAGCAATGGCGAGAGGGCTGGCTTTGCTGTTGTCTGGAGCCTTTGCAGCATTGCCATTATCCGAATATGTTAGCAGTAGTGATGGGCGATTCTGTCCCTTTTTGCTTCACCGACAAATTCATGAAATATCAAAAAAAAATTGCAAAACAGCAAAGAAATTGAGAAAACATTGAAGTCAATAGGTGTCAAAATAAATTTGACGCGTGACAGTTTTTATGCACACGACAATTTTTACATGTGTAACTCTTTTGTCCAAAAGCATTAAAGTAAATGGGTGTCAAAATTCTTTTAACACGCAACAATTTTTACAAGCGAGACAATTTTTACACTTGTGACTTTTTTGTTCCAATGCATTAAAGTCAATGGGCATCAAAATCATTTTGACGTGCGACAATTTTCATTGCGCGGCCATTTTTAGCTGTGCGAGTCTTTTGTCCAAATGCATTAAAATCAATTGGTGTCAATATTATTTCAATGTTCAACAATTTTGTACATGTGCTGAATTTGCTGATTGCTAAAATTTGCCACGAATCCATGCCTGGTGAATAAATTCGCCCACCACTAGTTAGCAGAGGTTTGTATTTGCAGAATGCAAAAGATGCTACAAATAATATTTTTTAAGTTATGGCTTAGATTAAAATGTATATTTAATAGCACGAATGCAAATAAAAATGATCCCTCGAGGTGCCATTGGTCAGACAGTCGCACCACTACGCACGGAGCGTCTTGTCACGGAGAGAAGTGGTTCAGCCCTGCAGTCAATATAGCACTTGAATAAGGGAAAATAAGGTTTACCTTCCCCAACCCCTGCCACAATACGTGCATCTGTATGTGCATGTTCTTAGAAAGGAGAAGCGGTGTATTCTTGGAAAAGAAAAAAAAAACACAGGCGTCAATTTAGTGCTGTGGGTCAGGCAGGTCTGGTGGTTGCACGGATTTGTTTTGTTTGGTTTCGGGTCCCTGATGTATTGATGTGTATCTCTCTCTATACATACAGAAATCCAAGGCACGTAAACGGATCTCTAGAGGACAGCCAGATAATTAAGTGTATACAGTTGAAGTAGTGATGCTGGAAACCAACAACGCAAATAAGGCAAATAAACAGAAGAAGACGGGAGTTGCTTCACCGAATTCTCCGCTGCCAGCAAACATTAGGCCTTCAGTTCTCTGTACTAATAATGATAACCTGCTCTGAAGAGCGGTCTGAACTATTTTCGATTGGAGCCGTCATTCATTTGAGGGCCTGAGCAGACCCCCGCCGCATGTTGCAAATGAGAAGACAAAGATTAGGGCTGTTCAGTACACTAAACCAGCTCTTGAGCCATGTCACATACACAGGGTCAGAGAAACGGGGCTCCTGGGTGGCAACACAGCAAAGCTTGATCCCCAATGTGAAAGAAATAATAGGATAGTATGATACGTGTGAAAGCTCAGTGCTGAGTGCCACCAAACTCTAACACTCAGTAGAAAGAATTGCACTTGACTGCTCAATGTTAGTGATGGGCGAATTTATTCACCAGGCGCGAATTTGCGGCGAATTCCCTCGATTCGCCGCTGGCAAATAAAATCACGAAACCACTTTCGAAGCCGTTTTCTTTGGACAAAAACGAGACGCAGCTTCTTCTAACTTTTGGTTTGATGTAGAGCACGGGTGTCCAAAAGGTCTATCAGGATCCACCCATAGACCTTTAGCTGGTGATCACCCTCTTGTTTGATTCAGATATTTATTTCATTAAGCAGTGGCGGGCCCCCCTGCAAAAAAATCTATAAAAAATATATATAATATACATTTTGTCATAAATAAAGATATATTTTTCATGGAACAGAATGCAAACAATGTTATTATGGATGTAGATCATAATTGGACAACATCACTAAAATTAGACCTTGCATTAGTAAAGTATGGGCACCCCTGATGTAAAGATATTCTTTTAAAATTTGCAATTGTTTTTTTATTTTTTATTATTTGTGGTTTTTGAGTCATTTCACTTTTTATACAGCAGCCCTCCAGTTTGTAATTTCAGTAAATTGGTTGCTAGGGTCCAAATAACAAGCAACCATGTATTGTTTTGATTTAGACGTTGGAATATGAATAGGGAAAGTTCTGAATATAAAGATGAGTAATAAACAGTGACAATAACAATGAATTTGTAGCATTGTAGAGCATTTTTTTTAATGGGGCCAGTGGCAACCTATTTAAAAGTTGGAAAAAGTCAGAACAAAAAGGCAAATAATTCAAAAATCACAAAAAAAAGAAAAAATGAAGACCAATTGATGAGTTGCTTAAAATTAGCCATTATATAACATAAGAGTTACCTTAAAGGAGAACTAAACCCTAAAAATGAATATGGTGAAAAATATTTTATACACTGATCTTATTGCACCAGCCTAAAGATTCAGCTTGTCAATAGCAGCAATGATCCAGGACTTCAAACTTGTCACAGGGGGTCACCATCTTGGAAAGTGTCTGTGACACTCACATGCTCAGTGGGCTCTGAGCAGCTGTTGAGAAGCTAAGCTTAGGGCTCGTCACTAATTATCCAGCAGAAAATGAGGTTGGCCTGTAATATAAGCTGATGTTACAGGGCTGATTATTAAATTCTGATGCTAATTGCACTGGTTTCTGTGCTGCCATGTAGTAATTATCTGTATTAATGACTAATCAGTCTTATATTGTGACTTTTCTATTCTATGTGTACTGTATATTGTGAGTGGGTCCCTAAACTCAGTAAGTAACAGCAGCACAGAGCATGTGCAGTGAATCAGCAGAAAAGAAGATCAGGAGCTACTGGGGCATCTTTGGAGACACAGATCTTCCCTGCTAAAAGGATTTGGTTGCCTTGGGCTGATACAGAAGCCTAAAAACATAATGTACAACATTTCTAGCTACTTCTTTAGTTTAACTTTCCTTGTCCTTTAACAACCACCCTCTGTACCCGATCCTGTAGCCAGTTTCCTATCCATGTGCAAACAACTTTATTAAACTCAACAGACCTTAGTTTAGAAAGCAGTCGTTTGTGGGGCACGGTATCAAAAGCTTTGGCAAAATCCAAATAGATCAGAAATAGGGGCTAGTCTAAAACTGAACAAAGCTCTCTTAGAACCCGGGGAGTATGCCATCAGGCCCTGGAGCCTTGTTTACATTCATTTTTATTAAAGCTTTATGAATCATATGCTGAGTTAGCCACTGACTAGATTGAGTTGAGCCATCAGTGCATGAATTGAGTCTGGGAACTCAGACTCCTCTATTTTATACACATTTATATAAGCTTTTAAATCCTGCCTAACAAATAGACATACCCTCCTCCTTTTCTATTGCCTCTGTCCTTCCGAAACAAAGTATAGCCACTGATATTAACTGCCCAGTCATGTGACTCATTCAGCCATGTTTCGGCCTCACCAATCACATCATATTTTCCCTCCAGCACCAGTACCTCCTGCTCTCCCATTTTACCAATCAGACTCCTTGCATTTGAAAACATACATTTAATACTGGTATCATATTGAACAACAATAGTTGATTAATTTCTTACAGCAGCACCTTCACCCTGTACTGAGCATGCTCCCTGAGCTCTACTGAATTCCCACACTAGACGCTGATATTCTTCTGAAGCAATATCATTTTTTAGATTGCAAGCTCTTCTTTACCTTTTGCATTAGTTGCATTTTGTTAGGTTACCGGCACGACTCCCACCTACTCTATAGCAACACAGCATATGTTAAAAATAATTACAGAAAATACCTTAAAACAGATAAACATTTAAGAATAAAAAATAGAAAGTAGCTGAAAAAAGTCATCAT
This sequence comes from Xenopus laevis, assembly GCF_017654675.1. NCBI lineage: Eukaryota > Metazoa > Chordata > Amphibia > Anura > Pipidae > Xenopus > Xenopus laevis. The sequence continues at coordinate 112,207,776 of NC_054378.1, read as the reverse complement.
TTAGGGTGTACAAGGGAACTGAAGGATTTGGAAGGTGAACGTCCCCATTAATACTTGGATGTTGGGGCAATGCAGGCCAGTACATGGCACAATAAGGTGAGCAAACACGTACTATTCTATACAATTCACTAATACACTGCTTTGTAATGTAGAGCCCAGGTAGAGGGATCTGTTACCCAGAATCCCTATATCCAGGAAGCTACGCATTACAGGAAGGCCATCTCCAACATGACTCCAATCCTAATTTTTTTTAATTGATTTTCTTTTTCTCTGTATTAATAAAACAGTCCCTTGTACCTGATCTGAACTAAGATCTAATTCATCCTAGAGGCAAAACAATCCTACTGGGTTGATTTAATGTTTAAATAAATTTTAAGTAGACTTAGGGGGTTATTTTTCAAAATCCAATTTTTTCAGCTTTTTTTACAATCTAGAATTTTTAAAAACTAGAATCCATTATGGGACCTTATTTATTATTAACGAAGCGTGAATTAATCGGATTGGGGAAAAATTTGATATAATCGAGCGAAAACCCGAATCGTACGAGTTTTTCCCAGAATAGTACAATATTTTCGGGTTTCTTCCCAAAAAGTCCAAATATATCTGATTTTTGCCTGAAAAGTCCACAATTGCTGGATTTTCGGGCTAATTCCAGCACAGACCACAGAAACTTCCGAATAGGAAAGGGACCTCTCCCATTGACTTATTGACAACCTCAGCAAAACTGAGATATTGGATTTTTGGATTCAGATTTTTTACAGCATCGGGCTTAAATAAATCCTGAAAAATGTGAGTTTTTTTGCACTAAAAATTTGGATTTCCTAATAAAAAAAACATTTTTTTCAGGTCTTTTCCTTTTGGACTTTAATAAATAACCCCTATATGTATGGAGATCCAAATTAAAGAAAAATCCCTTATCTGGAAAACCCCAGGTCCTGAGCATTCTGGATGATAGATCCCATATCTGTATCATGAGACTGGATAGTATACTTGAGTGTATAGATAAATCTATCCATGCATAACTGTAGTCCATGCTGCAACACAATGTACAGACCTAATCATGGGATTTGCACTTTGGCCCAAATGAACAAGCTGATTAATGTGCCAGACATTTGATGGTTTGGCACGCACACATTACGCTGAAGCCAGTTTGATAGCTAGGATCAATGCATCATAAAGTCCTTTTTTTCTCTATGGATTTTAAATGTAGTAATTAAATGTATTTATTTGCATCTGGCAAGCGATCAGGTCTATCAGTCAACTGGTTATCTGAAAGTTTCGCTTTATGAAACAATGAAAGGGTCAGTTGTGAAATGACAGTAATTTTCCATCGTTTGCTCAGAGTTCAATAAAAGGAAATTCCCAACGGAAAAATGAACTGCAGTGATGAAGTCTAATGATTGAAATAGAAGACTACAAGCTGGATATGTGGCTCTTCTTGTTCTATAATATCTGTCCTAATGCTTAGTGAATGATATATTAAAGGGGAAGGAAAGCTACGGAGGCATTTTATTGCCAATAGATTAGCTGCAATAGTGCAAGCTAGAATGCTATATTTATTCTGTAGAATGCTTTACCATACCTTAGTAAAAAGCTCTAGAAACTCTGTTTGTTTAGGATAGGAGCTGCAGTATTAATGTGGTGTGACATCACTTCCTGCCTGACTCTCTCCCTGCTCTGGGCTCAGATTACAGTAGAGAAGGGAGGGGGGGAGAGAGGAGCAAACTGAGCATGCTCTTGCCCAGGGCAATGAGGTTTAAGCTGAAGGCAGGAAGTCTGATACAGAAGCCCATGTGTACACAATAGAAGGAAAGAAACTACTTTGGGGGTTTACTGGTATATTTAGATGGACCTTTCTGATAAGGCTTACTTAGTTTTAACCTTTCCTTCTCCTTTAAAGGGACATGGTGCAAAATGCAATAAACAAATACTATTGTTTTAGGATTTTTACCCTTGTGACAAAGCAGTTTGCATTTGGCACCCAGACACTCAACTCAGTCAAGAGACTAGTCCTAGTCCTAGAGCAAACACATTGGCGTTGTATTATCAGGTTATAATGCACAAGAGCCATGAATATCCTGAAATTACAGCAAAAAGGGCCCACACAGCACTAATTGACAGTGCTAAGCCTTTAGTTCTCAGCAAGAAATTCTACCTACACTAACTGTATAAACTGTATCTTATGCTTAGTGACCACTGTACCAGCCCAGAAGAATAGCAGCCCTATAGCAGGGAAGACCCCCATTCCTCCCCATAGAGCTGTAGCGTTCTGATATTGACCAGCTCTTGCCATGGCATCATGGTACATTTTTAGTACAGGTATGGGACCTGTTATCCAGAATGCTCGGGACCTGGGGTTTTCCAGATAACGGATATTTCTGTCATTTGGATCTTCATACCTTAAATCTACTAGAAAATCATCTAAACATTAAATAAACCCAATAGCCTGGTTCTTCTTCCAATAAGGATTAATTATATCTTAGTTTGGATCAAGTACAAGGTACTGTTTTATTATCACAGAGATAAAGGAAATCATTTTAAAAAATTTGGATTATTTCATTATAATGGAGTCTATGGGAGATGGCCATTCTGTAATCCGGGTAACAGGTTTCTGAATAACGGATCCCATACCTGTAGTATGCTCTAGGCTGCTCCAGGTTTTTCTTAAGAATAATCTGCTACGTATCACTGCAACCTGGTCAGTAAGGAAATAGACAAGGGGCCTATTCATAAAAGGCAAGAAAACACAGTAAATAAATATGCCTTACATTGCTGTAACATATCTATAAGGCTTCCTTAAACATTTTTGCTTGTGTGTAGCAGGACGTAAAAACACATGTACAAAAGAATCAGAATTTGGGTAAAACCCCCAGTACATTTTTTTTGGCCTCTTTTTATACCTGACATCCCTGCTGGAAAATGAGTCCACATAAACGAAGAAAAACCTGTGTAGTTTGCCTCTTTTTGAATTACTGGGAAATATAACTAGACAAGAATAGTGTAAGGTCATTTATATTCAGGAAACATTAGGAACATTTTTATTTGTTTCCAATGACGAAATGACACGATAGGGAAGCTTGAGCTTAAACACTGTGAAGGCAAGTATCTCTATAGTTACAACCCCCTGGGTTTCCCTAGGAAGGAACCTCTAGCCCAGGGGTCCCTAACCTTTTTTGGACCGGGGCAGTGGGGTCGGGGATGGGGACGGCGGGTCAGGGGTGGGGTCGCGGTCAGCAGGGGTTGGCGGGGGGAGGGGGTCCGGCAGCAAATTTGGACGTTCTGGCGTCCAATTTTGTCACATCGTCGTCCAATTCAGCAGCCCAGTGCGGGAGTGTCCGCAGCCCGGTGGTTGGGAACCCCTGCTCTAGTCAATTCATTTGTAGGATTTGCTCTTTGTATCTACCAGATCTCAAACAGATTGTGTGAGTCGGCCAGACTGAACCTCTGATGAGCCAATAAAGGTTCAGGGATAGAGAAAGGTAAGACCCATGGGTATGCAGAAAGGCTTGAATTCCTAATGAGGAAACAACGGTATGGCTGTCTGCAAGACTGTAGTTGCAAGTCAACAACACATGGAGAATCAGAAGTTGGACATCCCTGTTGCTTATACAGGCCTGTTATCCAGAATGCTTCCAGATGTTTTCCAGATAACGGATCTTTCCTTAATTTGGATCATCATACTGTAAGTGGTAGATTTACTATGCGGCAAAAATTCACCAGCGACGACTTCGCAACCATCGCAACACTTCGCCAGGAGAAAATTCACTCATGCAATGAAAATTAGCGTTGCCTGAGCGAATTTTCGCCTGGCGAAGTGTTGCGATGGTTGCAAAGTCGTCACTGGTGAATTTTTGCCGCTTAGTAAAAAATGCAAAGTTGCGCCCAGGGCGCCAAATGCTGGCGAATTTTCACTAGTGTTACTTCGGCAATCAAAGAGAAGATGTGCTAGCGTTCAACTATGCCTAGTACAACTTCGTTAGAGGTCTTCGCTCAGGCTAATTTGCATACGGCGGGAAATTTAAAGTTGAATGGATGTATATGTTGCAGCAAATACATTACATTACACAAGTCCAGGGAACCTTAATAAAGACAATAGAGTTGTTATAATGCCCTACACATGAGCCCACTGTATAGTTTATGTTCCATATGTTAGAAAATGTATGGGGGAACCCGGTTACCCCCAAAAAAATTTAAGGACTTTTGCAGGCTTTCACTCTGAAAAAAAGGAAAAGAAGTGAGCGTTTTTTGGACTTAGAAGCTTTTTCCACTAAAAAATATGATGTAAGTAACAGAAGATTGAGGAAGATCTATACACTCAATTGCACTTCGCCTGGTCTGAGCTGGAGAGGGCAAGTCTGGTGAAAGAGGTAACGTTCAGTAAAATCTGCATCTTAGTGAATTTGCGGAGTAAAGTCCATTCGCCAGAGCAAAAATTCGCCTGGCAAAAGAGTGCAAATGACCGCTAGCATCTGTCTCTTTCACTAGCAAAGTTACGCATGCGCCCGTTAGTAAATCGGCGAAGTAGCAATAACAAAGAGAAATTAGATGGCACTCACCATGCAAAATGTGCTGAATTTTTATGATTTATTCAGATCTAGTGCAGAGATCTGAATAAATCATAAAAATTCAGCACATTTTGCTTGGTGAGTGCCATCTGATTTCTCCTTGTTATTGCTTCATGTATGGAACTGAAGAGCAGCAAAGTTCCCAGATAGAGCACCACAGTATTTAACCCATGGAGGTAGGATTCTATTGAAGTTAAATCGGCGAAGTGCCTGAAAGCGGTAACGCTAGCGAATCATCGCCATCTTAAGTCACTTCGCCCTTTAGTAAATCTGCCCCTAAGTCTACTAGAAAATCATGTAAACATTAAATAAACCCAATAGGCTGGTTTTGCTTCCAGTTAGGATTAATTATATCTTAGATGAGATCAAGTACAAGGTACTGTTTTATTATTACAGAGAAAGGAAATCATTTTTAAAATGTTGGATATTTGAATAAAAGGGAATTTAATACTCCGTTCAGTATATATATATATATATATACATCCATAGCAAAAAACCGCACTACCAGGTCTTTATCCAAGTGAAAAGAAAATTTATTAAATATACGACGTTTCGGCCCTGTTGCTCGAGCCTTCTTCAGGTGGATATATCTATATTTCTCCAGGGGAGCCCTATGATTTATACTCTCTGAGAGTTATTAAGAAATATGTGTAAAGCATCAGGTTTTAATATTTATGTATTATTAGGATAAAGGTGGTTGCTCTAAACTCCTTGGCTGGGTGCCTGTAAGTGCTGCTGTTACTTAATGTGACACTTAATAGCCCCGGCTGCCAGCTGTCTATGTGTTGGTTAGTGCCTTGTTATTTAGATACACAGTCAGATAGGAAGCATCAGTCTATGAAGGAACTAATTGCGATGGATATATGAAGAATGCGATGGATATATAAAGTGACAACATATTCTGAAGAACTGTTATTTGGCTTTCAAAACATAAAGACAGATTCCTGCAGTACATAAGTATGTACTGTATATAATCCTCTCACTTCAAAATGAAAAGATTTCTGTATATTTTAATACTTTAGAAGGTGGGGCTCAGTCTGAAGGCCATTTGAGGTGAGGGATGCCTAATTGTTCTTATAGATATTCCTTGGAGGCAAGTGGTCTTATATAAGTGCAGCGTCGGACTGGCCCGGCGGGACACTGGGAAAAAACCCAGTGGGCCCGGCCGGGCCAGACCCCCTCTACCAATATAAAAATTTTGAAAAAAAAGCCTTTTTGGCGATGCGCCTGGCCGCTCGCGCATGAGCACCGAGAAGTGTCGCTCGCGCATGCTGGCCTTCAAGCGGCACATACGCACAGTCACGCCGAGTTTGGCGCGTCGCAGAAGGGGGGCCCTAGACCAGCAGTTCCGGTGGGCCCCGGGCCCCCCAGTCCAACCCTGTATAAGTCCCTAACAAAACATTGGGCTGCAAGGTGTTTCTCAAACCCAAAATATCTGAAGACCTCTGTAATAAAATATGATGGGCTAATTTGACCTGTCCTACCCCATCAATTAGATCATGAGTCTGATCTGAAAGAAACATGACTGATAACTCTAAGCAAATGATCCCTGGGCAATATGACGTTGAAGAGCACAGTGGGTGCCAACCGGGTCATTCTATATGCCTGAATGCTTAAAGGGGAACTATCTCGACAATGAAAATTTAGTATAAGCTTCAACATACTGAAATAAGAAACTTTTTAAATACAATCAATTAAATATTCTGCATCGTTTCTGAAATAATAAAGTTTATATTCACTATTCCTCTCGCAGCATCTGTTTCTCTTCATTCTGTCTTCATTCAGGAGTTGGGTGTCAGATGAATGATCCAATATATATTATAGGGGGGCTCCTTTTGCCTAGAAGATGTATTAGAGCTCACTATTAAAATCACCAGAAATATTGTCTCTCTACATGCAGAATTTGTGCAAAAGGCAGTTATTTTGTTAGATTTTGTTTGTACTGGAATCAGTTGTTTGAGTGAGCTCTAATACATCTACTAGGAAAGGGAGCCCCCCTATAAGATATATAGGATCATTCATCTGACACCCAACTGCTGCATGAAGACAGAATGAGGAGAAACAGATGCTGAGAGAGGGATAGTAAATATTAACTTGATTATTTCAGAAACAATGCAGAATTTGTAATTGATTGTATTTAGAAAGTTTCTTACTTCAGTATGAGGAAGCGTATATCAAATTTTCATTTTTGCAATCGTTCCCCTTTAAAAACTGCTTGTCCTGCAAAGGGTGAAATGAGCAGATTTGTAAGTCACCTTTGCCAGTTGACCATTTATTTGTAGTTGAATTTGCACTTGACTTACATTATTGCCTTCTGGCTAAGTAAGCCATTTGCTTGATTCTCATTGGCTCCTTGATTTAATCCAGTGATCTTTAACCAGTGGCAACATGTTTTAGCAACCCATTGGATGTTGCTCCCAGTGGCCTCAAAGCCACACTGGAATTTTTCTTATGCTTGTGTTGCTCCCCAACTATTTTTAGATGTGAATGTGGCTCACTTGTAAAAAGGGTTGGGAACCCCTATCTAATCCAATGCTGCTTAATATGCCTAATTATCTTGCTATTTCTCGTGTAGTGGGGATTCTTATAAAACAGGGATGCACCGAATCCATTATTTTGAATTTGGCGGAACCCCCGAATCCTTCATGAAAGATTCGGCCAAATACCGAACCAAATCAGAATCCTAATTTGCATATGCAAATTAGGGGTGGGAAAGGGAAAACATTTTTTACATCCTTGTTTCGTGAAAAAAAGTCACACGATTTCCCTCCCTGTCCCTAATTTGCATAATAGGATTTAGGATTCGAGTCAGCCGACAGAAGGATTCGGCCGAATCTGAATCTTGCTGTAAAAGGCCTAATCCTGGCCGAATCCCGAACCGAATCCTGGATTCGTGGTGCATCCCTATTATAAAACAATGAAGTTGTACAAAAATGTCTGTGGAAATCATGGACACGCTTGGGACCATTGGAGGGCCACAACTGGCTCATGAATGGCTCCCTTCAGTTGCTAGTAGAGTTATATTGATGACATAGGTGGGATGTGGGCCATGTCCTGGCATGTACCTGCCTTGCAAGTTATTCTTGATGCCTGAGGCAGTAGCACACAATTGTGCCCTGTACTTAACATTGAGTATACTGTAGGGCAGAGGTCCCCAACCTTTTTTTACCCATGAGCCACACTCAAGTATAAAATAATGTTGGAGAGCAACACAAGCATGCAAAAAGTTCCTGCAGATTCCAAATAAGGCCTGTGATTGGGTATTGGTAGCACCTATGTGGACTTGCAGCAAACAGGAGGCTCTGTTAGGCAGTATACAAGTTTTTATGCAACTAAACCTTGCCTTTAAGCCAGGAATTCTAAAAAGAAGCACCTGCTTGGAGGCCACTGGGAGCAACATCCAAGGGGTCAAAGAGCAAGATGTTGCTCATGAGCTACTGGTTGGGGATCACTGCTGTAGGGCTTCCTCATGGCAGTGTGAGCTGCACCTACGATAGATACAGGAGTAAGTGCTCTGTTCAGTATCCTGGTCAAAGGTGGCTGCTAGGAATCCATTACTGAGCTGGTTAATATTTATTTATTTAAAGAAACCACTGGATGTGCAAAAATTCATGTTTAAGAAAGAAAAAACTGTTGCCTAAACACTCTGCTAGTTAAAAAGCAAATCAACTATTTTTGTGTGTCTGACTATACAGTAAAATGGTTGAGTTTAATATTATTTTTGTAACGCTTCTAAGACTTTAGGAAACATTTACTGAGACCCCAAAATCCGACGTTAGGTGCAGAGCACAGTGAGGATGGGATCAAGGCAGTCCTGTCATTACCACTTGCCAAAGAAATGGCAAGTGATGGGCGAATAAATTAGCTTGGCACGAATTTGCTGCAAATTTTTGAATTACATGATTTTTTTTGTGACAACGTTCGAATTTCACAATTTTTTTCTGAAAAAGTTAGAATTTCACTATTTTTCGTGAAAACTTTCAAATTTCACAATTTTTTTCTGTGAACTTCCGATTTCACGATTTTTCTGCAAAGTTTTTCGGGAGAAATTCGCCCATCACTATTTAAATGTTTTCAGTTTATTTGGGCTTTGCTGTACTGTACAACAGACTACTTTCAGTGAACTATGGCAGGACAAATTTAGAAAATGTAACCATTTTATTATTGATATATAAGGCATCTATTTAGAAATAACTTCCTATTTGTGTAGAAAATAAGTTGGCAGAGCCCATTCCAATTGTTTTCCCAAGGCTTTGTCTCTCTATATTAGGCACGTATCTAGTGATGCCAATCTATATTAAAAGATAAATGAAGACAGAGCAGGCAGTAACCCTCCAACCTATTTTTTTTTTCATTTTATTTATATATTTTAGATACCTATCTAGTTCTTTCCATGATCATTTCTGTAAGAGAAATTCAAGCAGAACAGGTAGTAACACTTCCAACATGCCTCCCCCTTGTCTATGTGTCCTGCTCCCTGTGTTTCACCCTATCACTCCAACCACTGCGACCCAAGAAGGCTCTTCCCCATGCTCTTTCTAGTATATAATGATAATTGCAATACAGTTACCAACATTCTTACTAAAATCAGGGGCCATTTAATGAATCACTTCTTTCTAATGTTTTTGGCACCTTTTCAAGCATTTCTCAGAACGATCTGTAAAGCCTTTTCACTGAACGTCACTGCAACAATTTTTTCAGTCATTGACAGTATCTGCACATTATTTCAGCAGGACTGACCCACCAAAATTGTAGGACTGCAAAATTTGCTAAGGAAATGGCAAGCTGCTCTTTATGAATGGAATGTAGCCACCTCCAACTGGAAGAAGATGAAGTAGCAGAAACCAGAGGGTTTCCAGTTGTCCAGTTGCTGATGAGCTTATACCATGTTGTGGGCGTGGCCATTCATTTCTTATTGATATTGTTGACATGACAGTTGCAGACCCTAGCCCAGAATTTTCTGAATCTCAAAGTGTGTGGTCTCAATAATCAGATATAATAGTCAATATTTCTTGTCACTTGGGAAGCCAAAAGTTAATTGCCACCAACCAGACTCATCAGTGAGTGAAGCATACGAGCTAAACCACTCTGATATTCTGAGTTTAGCTCCTCTTGGATCTAAAGGTGATGAAAAATGAAGATGCACCTTCCCAATAAAACAGACCAATTGATCTCCAGTGGAAGACTTTCTATTGGAATCTGTCCCAAACAAGTATGTCTCCCTCTTCCTTTGCTTGGATCAATATCAGTGGTGGGGCAAAAATGATCAGATTTGAAAGTTCAGCGCTTGCTCAACAATCATATTCCAATCAGATACATCCTCTAGCCGAATATCTGATTGCTGCACAGTTAGATGTCGATCATGAGGGCATTGTGTTAGCCTTATGCATTTCGTGTGTTTCCACCAGTGACCTATGATTACGGGTGGAAACACACAAAACACGTAAGATGTTACTTTATGTGAAATAAAGTGTTTTTCTTTGATTTTACACCGTGTCCGAAGAGTTGCTGGAGTGCGTGTCCAAAGTGGAATCATGAAGTAAAAGAGTAGTGTACATTCTCCACCCACCCCAGTATCCCGCCCCTGCCCAGAGAAGGCAGCCATGTTGGGTCCTCCACTTTGCTCATTGTGTGCATGCCTGTGCCATATTATTAAGGTATGTGCCTCGAAGAAATACTATTGTTCCCCCAAACAAAAGTGCTTTTTTAGCACATACCTCCAATGTTATGTGATTTAAATGTTAAACACTACTAAATAAACACTCAGATATACAAATAGGGGCCTTTATAAGATTTATCCCCTCCAGTCCATGCTTACCCTTTAAACACTGTATAGCTGATAACAGAAAGGCCCAATATTTATTCATCAGAGCCAACAGAGCAGAAGGTAAATTGGTGCCTCCAGAAACCCTTTTGCCTTCAAGTAATATATCATCAGTAAGGTTTGAGAAGCGGATCTGTGTACTTTATATTTAACAGACCCTGGTTATGAGCATCTAACAAGGCTGTAATTGTTTGACTAAGAGCAAGCGTTCTGCTGATGAGGAGCCCTGTAATGTTAATACAAGATTACAGTCAATGTTTAAACACTGTACTGTTGCCCAGCTCCAGACTGGGGGGCTGCACTAATGTTACTAATCTCATACATACAACAATTTACATGAAGAGCCTGTGCTGAGCCAAAGGGATGGTGCCATGCACCGAACGGGGCTGTTACAACAGACCTACAGAAGTTCTGACAAGTCTCCTTGTGTACCTATAGCAGCCACATCTGGAATTGCCCAGATTCTGCCCTAAGCAGGACGCCTGCAGAACTATTTACATTCTTGCTGAAGTTTCGGATGTTTTCAGATTTTCAGCACTCAGCTCAAACACATGGCGAGATGCCCAGACCTCCTTCATGCCAAACTTATTTGCCGTCCTAGAGGAATTAAAAAAGGAGGCATAGATCTTGTTCTTTTACCGTAGGCCATGTTTATGGGCATGAGTATAATTGCAGGGTTGGTTTTCAGATAGGTGAAGTTTTCAGTGGGCCTAAATAAGAGGGCCTTAGTTCTTACATATTTCATTTATGTCCATCATTTATGGACCCCCTGCCAATATAGCTTAAATTAGTGATGCCAAATTCAACCAACCTACTAGTCTTACTTGATTCTTTGGATTTAGTCTTTACATCTCATGTAGAAAAGTTATAGAAGCATGACTGTGCTACTTGCTGAGGCCAGCCCTACAAAGTGGAGCATGTGTAGACAACTAAAGGAAGGGAGTGGGATTCTATGAAAAAGAATCCATTATTATATGTCAACGCAGTATGGGGCAGGTCCAGACTGAAACTGAAAATAGGCCCTGACATTTAAGGGACACAAAGGCCCAGGTCTAATAAATAGTGACTGCCTATACAGTCTCTGGTAGTTGCTGCAAGTGCAATACTTAGTCTCAAAGCTGATTGTAGTCATCCTTGCTCTACTGTTTTGTCTCTCTACATGAAGAGCAAAGATTTGTACCTGGATATTGAAGGTACTACCGTGAAAACTTTATAAGCCTGTCCAATAGATTATTGGGACAATTTTGTTAGAACAATATGATCGTTTGCACGATCATCAATGTATCGATAAGTAGACTATTTTATCAGATTGTGCTGAAATCAGTTTCACACAAGGTAATCTGCCCGTGTATGGCCATCTTTCGGTTGTAACGACAAGTTAAGAGGAACCCCGTTGAGGCCACTGGTATAGCCTACTCTTCACTGAACTACATCACCCCTGACAACCCAGGTCTTCACTGACACCCTTTTGGGGCCCCGGTACTTTCAGTGGCAGGGTCGGCACAGAGCCAGAACACTTCAGAGATAAACATAGCACAGGCAAGGAGGAGGTGAAAATCGTAGTCAGGGCCAGGCGAAAAGTCAGGACAGGCGGCAAGTATGAAGACTGTATGACATCATCATGTTCGACACTATGCGCAAAGTCTGGCACGAATGAAGGCATGTGCATACGTGCTGGAGTCCCTTTCCCTGCCCCCGCCGTTTGGCACGCCCAGAGGTGAGGAGCTGTTAGTTACATAGGCAGGACATGGACATTCTCTTGGATACTACTTACTATTTACATGTCATTCACAAGGTGTTCCTCCAATTGAGCACCTTGGGAATAACACACAGTAGCATTATAAGGGACTATAAGGGACCTTTACATTCTACTGAGGATCCTGCCTGACTTACCTTTATTTCACTCAAACATCTAAATTGATTATGTATCACCTTTTAATTACTATTTATATTATATATTGATATCACTGTATTAAAGAGGGGCATGAAGACACACCAAAACATTCATAGTGACACAGTTTGGAGTGCAAACCCATAGGTTAACTAAGAGATTTTAGTATACATTGACCAGTTTTATTCCATCAGGTTATGTCAAGAAATCCCTACTTTTTATTATGGAACTAATTACCTCATCAGCCATATTTCCTAGGACTGGGATTCACATTTTAGAAAAGTTCCTTCTTAAACTCTACACTGGCTCTGTATGCTATTTCTACACCAGTATGTGCCTTTCTATTTGAGGAGGAAAATCTCCAAGAGCAATTCCTATTAGACACATTAAAACACTGAAATATTGAACCAAGAATGTTAAATATACAGTGTTCCTGCTGCCGTCAACCATCTGTCAACTTTTTTTCAGTAAGCCAGTAGGCCACCGGTTTAAACTAAGCAAATCCAGCCTTCTCTTGGAATCACATCTGGCTGCCAGACCAATTGCACTTCACTGAACCCCCTTCCCAATCATGGGCTGGCTTGACAATGTGATATTGATGAATAATTATGTCAATATAAAATCATCAGTACCATACTAAGAAAGTAATATCTTTGGATAATGGCCACAATGAGCTAGCAATTATTTTATGTAAACAGACTTTAAATGTACATTTCAGTCCTTTAAGGGGCAACTGAAGTCTTCTGCAAATGTCAGGGAAATAAGGATGGACAAAGCCGGCTGCTCTGCACAGAAGTGGAGGAACACTAACAATGTTGCCCTGTCATTACTGCCTGCCATAAGGGAGTTAGAGGACGGGTAGGGGGTCACCTACATGCCTATCTACATGTCCCTCATGGACACAACTGACGAATGCAGGCGGAGCTGTATTTATCATTTAAATGTAGGTAAGATAAATATGGTGGATTGCACCAATATTTTGCTGTTTGCACCCTACTCTACATGAACAAATTACCCACATTACTTGCTTGATTACCTAGCGGCAATATAATAATCACATCATATATATCACAAAGTCTGCACCTGCTCTAATAACTAAGGCCACCTGATAATTGGTTGCTCTAGGCTACTAGACCTGATGCAAACTGTACAATGTATATTACAATAACATTAGTGTGGTTTAGGTTCCAATTCCCTCTTGGAAGACAAAACAAGCCTATTATATACTAAATCGTTGATGTAGGAGTCATTCAGCCATAGTTCATCCGAAATCTCAACCTGACTGACTTTGAGACGGGTTCTCATTTGTATCTAGGAGAGCCAATAGATATTACTCCCAATTAGCACACTGGTAGTCCTTCAAGCCAAATCCCCCTACTACTTCTCCAGGCTTCCCCAGGTGGGACAGCCCTATAGTTTGGGAGCAATTATCAAGCCCCCCATGTCCGAAAAAAACAGAAAGAGAAGAACAGTCCAGAGGCTGGATATGAAGAACAGTTAGTCAGACAGGTTCTTTCACACTAAACTAGGTGTAGGGTCTATCTTGTAAATAAAAAATCCCTTGGAAGTTACTCTGAGTTAGCTATCTCTCTCTCTCTCTCTTCATATTACTCTTTGACAAGTAGAGTTTAATAGATGACAGAATCATCTCAGTTCTATGAAGCTCATCAAAAGCAATTCATTTTGAATCAAAGAGAAAATGCAGAGAGTGCAGTTTTTTTTAATTACAATAAATGTCTATGACCTCCATAGCATAGAAAGTGCATCAGTGCACTTTCCCATTATCTATTAACAGACTAATGACCATGGGTTACAGCTAATATCCTTAGGTGGATGTCAGAAGCTATCATTTAGGTGAGGAATGACAGGTAGACTATAACAGGTGTCACCCAAGTGAATAAGAATGTTCAAAGAATGAGGAAGTTCTACAAGAGGATCCATAAATGTCACATGAGCAAGGCCCAAGAACAGCTGGAGGGCACAAGGAAGAAGATCATTGGTTATAGAATTTTAAGAATCCTAACTGTGATATGCAGTCATATCATTAATGAAGCAACTCCATGGCATGTTGCAATTATTTGCAAGTCATTTCTATTGACTGGCAGTATATGTATAAATACATTAAGGGATACTGTCATGGGGAAAAAAAATGATTTCAAAATGAATCAGTTAATAGTGCTGCTTCAGCAGCTTCTGCACTGAAATCCATTTCTCAAAAGAGCAAACAGATTTTTTTATATTAAATTTTGAAATCTGACATGGGGCTAGACATATTGTCAATTTCCCAGCTGCCCCAAGTCATGTGACTTGTGCTCTGATAAACTTCAATCACTCTTTACTGCTGTACTGCAAGTTGGAGTGATATCACCCCCTCCCTTTTCCCCCCAGCAGCCAAACAAAAGAACAATGGGAAGGTAACCAGATAACAGTTTCCTAACACAAGATAACAGCTGCCTGGTAGATCTAAGAACAACACTCAATAGTAAAAACCCATGTCCCACTGAGACACATTCATTTACTGTACATTGAGAAGTAAAAACAGCAGCCTGCCAGAAAGCATTTCTCTCCTAAAGTGCAGGCACAAGTCACATGACCAGGGGCAGCTGGGAAATTGACAAAATGTCTAGCCCCATGTCCGATTTCAAAATTGAATATAAAAAAATCTGTTTGCTCTTTTGAGAAATGGATTTCAGTGCATAATTCTGCTGGAGTAGCACTATTAACTGATGCGTTTTGAAAAAAACATGTTTTCCGATGACAGGATCCCTTTAAACTGTGTCAACACAAGCCTATTTGATAGATCGTTCTAAATATAACTCACCAGACGTCTGGTTGGAGTAAAAGAGGAAAAAATGCTTACTTAGTTGTTCAAAATGTGAAATTTTGGCTCAGGGACTGGAGGTCTGCCCTTGGGCAAGATGTGGGGTGATTGAGACATGGACTTTGGAATTTATATGACAATGTCTCTGATCAGAGTCCCCTGAATACATTTAACCCTCTCCAAAATCTGAGGAAACAAGTTCCATTTAGAAGCTGGGTGCCTAGTTAATAATACAGTATTTCACGGCTAAAGGGACAGATGCTGCACAGAGCTTTTCTACTTGCAACATTCTACATGTAAATCACACAAATTTGTAAAAAGAAACCCTTTAATTCTATTTTATTTAATTCAGCCCTTTATCCTGATGAGTTGTTTGCAGAACAAAGTGATTGAGATAAGACAATCAGCAATACACAGGTTTAGTGTATCTCTTTCCATTTCCATTGTCCCAATCCATTTATTATCCCCCCCACCTGTAAAACCATGATAAGTAATTTAGATCAGACATCGTTTTCTAATATTCCGACAGATAGAATCCTACAACATGAAGGAGATTCAACTAAATATATTGACTTGTAATATAATATATATTATAATACTATATATAATACTGATGTTTTCAATGCTTTGATTAAAGTAGAATTAAATGCTATACATAAATAAGGCGAAGAAATATCATATTATGATATATGTTAGGAGAAAATAAAGGTTACTTGTCATAGATGCTGATGCTAAAGGGTCAATACCCTTCTATACTTGCTATCCCAAAGCCTTATTTCTCAGAGACGTTTATCCCACTGTTACTATAGGCACCATCTCTCCCTACTATACCTGCTATCCCACAGTCACACTCTCTTCCCAGAGACTATTATCCACTGTTACTATAGGCACCATCTCTCCCTACTATACCTGCTATCCCACAGTCACACTCCCTTCCCAGAGACTATTATCCACTGTTACTATAGGCACCATCTCTCCCTACTATACCTGCTATCCCACAGTCACACTCCCTTCCCAGAGACTATTATCCACTGTTACTATAGGCACCATCTCTCCCTACTATACCTGCTATCCCACAGTCACACTCCCTTCCCAGAGACTATTATCCCACTGTTACTATAGGCACCATCTCTCCCTACTATACCTGCTATCCCACAGTCACACTCCCTTCCCAGAGACTATTATCCACTGTTACTATAGGCACCATCTCTCCCTACTATACCTGCTATCCCACAGTCATACTCCCTTCCCAGAGACTATTGTCCCCACTGCTACTATAAGCACCATCTCTCCCTACTATACCTGCTATCCCACAGTCACACTCCCTTCCCAGAGACTATTATCCACTGTTACTATAGGCACATCTCTCCCTTCTATACCTGCTATCCCACAGTCACACTCCCTTCCCAGAGACTATTATCCACTGTTACTATAGGCACCATCTCTCCCTACTATACCTGCTATCCCACAGTCACACTCCCTTCCCAGAGACTATTATCCACTGTTACTATAGGCACCATCTCTCCCTACTATACCTGCTATCCCACAGTCACACTCCCTTCCCAGAGACTATTATCCACTGTTACTATAGGCACCATCTCTCCCTACTATACCTGCTATCCCACAGTCACACTCCCTTCCCAGAGACTATTATCCACTGTTACTATAGGCACCATCTCTCCCTACTATACCTGCTATCCCACAGTCACACTCCCTTCCCAGAGACTATTATCCCACTGTTACTATAGGCACCATCTCTCCCTACTATACCTGCTATCCCACAGTCACACTCCCTTCCCAGAGACTATTATCCACTGTTACTATAGGCACCATCTCTCCCTACTATACCTGCTATCCCACAGTCATACTCCCTTCCCAGAGACTATTGTCCCCACTGCTACTATAAGCACCATCTCTCCCTACTATACCTGCTATCCCACAGTCACACTCCCTTCCCAGAGACTATTATCCACTGTTACTATAGGCACATCTCTCCCTACTATACCTGCTATCCCACAGTCACACTCCCTTCCCAGAGACTATTATCCACTGTTACTATAGGCACCATCTCTCCCTACTATACCTGCTATCCCACAGTCACACTCCCTTCCCAGAGACTATTATCCACTGTTACTATAGGCACCATCTCTCCCTACTATACCTGCTATCCCACAGTCACACTCCCTTCCCAGAGACTATTATCCACTGTTACTATAGGCACCATCTCTCCCTACTATACCTGCTATCCCACAGTCACACTCCCTTCCCAGAGACTATTATCCACTGTTACTATAGGCACCATCTCTCCCTACTATACCTGCTATCCCACAGTCACACTCCCTTCCCAGAGACTATTATCCCACTGTTACTATAGACACCATCTCTCCCTACTATACCTGCTATCCCACAGTCACACTCCCTTCCCAGAGACTATTATCCCACTGTTATTATAGGCACCATCTCTCCCTACTATACCTGCTATCCCACAGTCACACTCCCTTCCCAGAGACTATTATCCACTGTTACTATAGGCACCATCTCTCCCTACTATACCTGCTATCCCACAGTCACACTCCCTTCCCAGAGACTATTATCCCACTGTTACTATAGACACCATCTCTCCCTACTATACCTGCTATCCCACAGTCACACTCCCTTCCCAGAGACTATTATCCCACTGTTACTATAGGCACCATCTCTCCCTACTATACCTGCTATCCCACAGTCACACTCCCTTCCCAGAGACTATTATCCACTGTTACTATAGGCACCATCTCTCCCTACTATACCTGCTATCCCACAGTCACACTCCCTTCCCAGAGACTATTATCCCACTGTTACTATAGGCACCATCTCTCCCTACTATACCTGCTATCCCACAGTCACACTCCCTTCCCAGAGACTATTATCCACTGTTACTATAGGCACCATCTCTCCCTACTATACCTGCTATCTGACAGCCACAGTTGATGTCATTAATACTAAAAGTACATAAGTATTACATAATTCTCATGGGTAAATGTATTTCTAATTCACATGTTAATATAAAATAAAGAAGGCACTGCTCTCTAAAGCACAGCATCCATTCCATTTACAGATCTGCTCTTCCATAAACCTTACATTGAAATTCACTAGAATTCTTTTCTTTTATTTCAGTGTGGGAATTCCTGGTAAAGTCACAGGCAGTATATTTTGCATTGTTGTTTTACAGAAGCTCTCACATTCGCAGACCTGAAGATACGAAAACAAGAACAAGGGGTTAAATGTCTGTTTTTAGCCAAAAGCATTTGAATTTACATTCTCTGCTTACAGTGATGTTTATGTTTAAGAATGGTCTGTTCTCAGCATTGATACAGTAACCAATAAAGAAACAAGATGCAGAGTGCAGTTTGCACCACCAGTCCTATGGGTGCATGTAGTTTAGATGGCCCTAAATCTGGCCATACATAGACAGTTAAAAGCTGCCGACATGGTGCCCTCAGACTGAGTTTGCAGTTATTGACCTGTGTATGAGGGTTTCCTGATGTGCTCATCATCCTATATGTATTGTTCATGTAGAATATCCCATTAGACTAGAACCATTGGTGTGTTGATCCAGTCCTTGACTGATGGGTCCCTGTAGGATTGTAGCATGATCCCATTGTTGCAGTATGATTCAATCATTGGCCCCATTTAGCCCACCACCAACTCAACAAAGATATGATTGTTCGTAAAACAAGGGGATGGCCATCTTAAAGGAGAACTAAAGTCTAAAAATTATCATTATTGAATCAGCCTAAATGTTCGGCATCACTATAGAAGTAATGATCCGGAGCTTCAAATTTGGCACAGGAGTTTTCCATCTTGGATTTTGTTAGGAGTGTCTGACACATGCACATGGGCTCCGAGCAGCTGTTGAGAAGCTAAGCTTAGGGGTCGTAGCAAATTATCAAGCAAAAAATTAGGTTGGCCTGTAATATAAGGTGATGCTACAGGGTTGATTATTAAATTCTGATGGTAATTGTGTTGGTTTCTGGGGCTGCCATAAAATCCAGGTCCCACTCAGACACATTCAGTTACATTGAGTAGGAGAAACAATAGCCTGCCAGAAACCAGTTCCACAGTGCAGCACTGGCTCTTTCTGAAAGCACATGACAAGGCAAAATTACCCGAGATCCTCCTACACACTAATATAACAACTAAAAAAAATACACTTGTTGGGTTAGGAATTACATTTTACATGGTGGAGTTAATTATTTTCAGTGTAAATAGTGTGATTTAGAAAGAAAAACTACACCATACAAATCATGACAGAATCCCTTTAATTTCCTTTATGGTGTCTCCAATTAATTATATTAGCTGTACTACCGTAATATCTAGAAAACTAGAAAACAATAAATGTAAATGGCAAAAGTGCTGAGAAGAGCACCCAGAGCAATTTCACATTCATTTTGTTTTGAGGGTTCACATTTCCTTTACTAAATCAGTTTCACAAATATTCAATATGATTGTTTATGCATATAACAATCAGAGAATTCCTCAACCTAACTTGTTTCTTGCAAGGCAGCCAACACTATCATGCTATGAGTCACTGACAGAATTTCCCTGCTTGATTGGAACATGTGTTTGGAGGCAGCAGTGAGAAGCCACAACACTGAGTCTCAGTTTTGCACTGGATTACCCATAATGCTAAAGAATCCAAATCATTTAAAAGAATCTCGGAATATACGTGAATTCCATACTGAATGCTAGATTTGGTTTTTGGGAAATTTGTACAAGACACTGAATCGTGGTAACGAGGGAAGGGAAGCATTTTGATTCTATTTTAGCAGTGTGATTTTAAATGATCTCAGGATAAGGGGAAAGAAAAAAAGACCCTCATTTCAGATATCATTTCTCACATTTAATGCCGTTGTATTAAGAACTGGGGAAAAGCTAAATAAAGGCTTGTTGTCCCATGATTATATCATTCTATTGATTATATCATTTCCTTTAGGTAATCTGTGACTTCCAGGAACCTCAGAGCTAAACCACATGTGAGATTTTATGATTGGATACAGATGTTAGGATTCAACCAAATTCAAATTGGAGGGGGGGGGACTGCTTTCAGCTGCAGCTTGTTATAGCTTGACTCCTCATAGCCACAAGGATTTGTTATGGTTTTATTTATTACTGGGACTGTTCTATTCTGCATACTGTACATTCGATTCGCTGTACTGAAAGAAGAAATTGTATTTCCCTAAACACATGGATATTTATAAGCTGCTATTTTATGCATTCCTCCTTGAGACTAGGCTTTAGTGAAATTTTAGTATGTTATAGAATGGGTCATTCTAAGCAACTTTCCAATTGCCCTTCATTTTTTAAATCTTTTACAAATTGATATATATATATTGCTCCTTTTTATTACTTATCTTTCTGTCTGGATCCTCTCCATTTCATATTCCAGTTTCTTTTTCTAATAAATTTTTACCAATTTAAAGGGATGGTTCAACTTTAAGGGGCTTAAGGGGTTAATTAACCCTCGATATTTGACTAGGAATTAAAATCCTTCGACTTCGAATATTGAAGTCGAAGGATTTAGTCCAAATACTGCGATCGTACGATCGAAGGATTATTCCTTCGATCGAACGATTAAATCCTTCGATTGGAAGGATTTTAATCCAACGATCGAAGGACTATCCTTCGATCAAAAAAACTTAGGAAAGCCTATGGGGACCTTCCCCATAGGCTAACGTTGACTTCGGTAGCTTTTAGATGGCGAACTAGGGGGTCGAAGTTTTTTTTAAAAGAGACAGTACTTCGACTATCGAATGGTCGATTAGTCGAACGATTTTTAGTTTGAATCCTTCGATTCGAAGTCGTAGTCGTAGTCGAAGGTCGAAGTAGCCCATTCGATGGTCGAAGTAGCCCAAAAAATACTTCGAAATTAAATGTTTTTTTACTTCGAATCCTTCACTCGAATTTAGTGAATCGGCCCCTAAATGAACCTTCAGTATGTTGTAGAGATTGCTGTAGAGAGGAATGGGTGATAAATAGGAGAATATCCTATTTACTTGCATGTCTGAATAATGTGCATGGTAGGAGAAAGGTAGGGAGTGGAACGGGAGGCGCCTCGTGAATTCAGTGCATCCATTTTTTTTCACTTTGTACATCTGTAAGGTTAAAAGAAATCAGATTTACTTGGAATTGATGGTTAAGTGCACTAATATAACAACTAAAAAATATATATAAAGAAGAAGAAGTGGATATATTTCTGGGAGATTTCTAAATCAGAAGTAACTGCAGATGAAAAGGTTGACGATGAAAACCCTTGCCCTAGTGGGCCCTGGCCAAATGCCATTTTTGCCCATTTTGTTTGATTTGTTTTTGACCCAAGCGCAGAAATCATTAGGAAACTGAATCCTTTCACTCTTAGCCTAGTTTCAAGACCAGTTACTCAACACAGAGTCAGCTTTTTAGTATTACCAAGGCCACCTTGTGTAACCAGCAATTAAATGCGTCCTGGGAAAAACCGCAGTGGAAACACACTTTATTGTAAGCGGCCTGCATGAGCGAGTTAGGCTACATTTCTCTCACACATTAGAGAGAATCCTTCAGCAAAGGTAGAGCTTAAAGAGCAGCCCAGTGCGATGCTTGGAAGGTTTGGAAAGGCGACAAGTATGGGCAGATTTGTAAAACGTATCTGATTAATTCATGAATGTACAGAGCGCTGTTTGAGTTGGTTATGCAATCTGTAATAGTTAAATAATTGCTTCATGCTCTGGGACTCAGATCTGATCTCCACAGTACGGATTAACTTTTATTGGTAGATCAGTAATTATAAAGTACCATTGCCTGGGTTTAAGTTAAGTCAAAGACAAATCATTTTAGAAAGGTTTAGAAACTTTATTTTTAGTTGGGGTTGCACAGAGAAGGTGGCACAGTACATTTGGGCAGAGTAGTTGCAAAAAATGCCAAAAATGCTTTTCTGTGGCCAACGGCTCATGTATGGGTTGTCTCAGGTAAACAAAGTGTAAAAGAAACGGATCCGCACACACTCCGTTAATGCAGTCGGGGAATATCCCCTTTTATTCAGCCACCAAACATCAACATTTCGGGGGGGAACACCCACCTTCATCAGGATCCTGATGAAGGGTGGGTGTTCCCCCCCCCCGAAACGTTGATGTTTGGTGGCTGAATAAAAGGGGATATTCCCCGACTGCATTAATCGGAGTGTGTGCGGATCCGTTTCTTTTACACTTTGGTTGCTAAGGGACCCTGCCGGGTCAACGGAAGGAACGCACCACCAGCTTGCAGGATTGGTGAACTACAGGTGTGCGGTAGGAGAATTACAATGTCTCAGGTAAAGCAAGGTTTATACATTGCTTATACATCATTGTAAAATTAATGGGTTTATACAATCAACAAGAAAAAAAAACCTAAACAAGCTTACAATCTAAAAAAGAAAAGGGGTATGAGACATAAGGGATCACTTATAGTTGATACCTCAGTTGCATTCACACAAATCTCTCTGCAGTCATTTGCACAAAAAGTCCCATTTAATTACCATTTAATGGTACATGCATCAAAGGGCACTCGTTGCACCGCTGTATACTCTCAAATGGCCGGAAATGGTGCCCACCGAACTTGGAAAATATTCCACGCAATTGCGTCTGATTCACGGCAAAGTGTGGGCACGATTGAACTAATATTAACACAACATCTGCAGTTGTGTTACCCACAGCTTCCATGATGAGCACAATAGAATTTTGCGTAAAAAAACATGCTGGAGAGAATGTGGAAAAGAACATTGGTGTTTCCTACCAGGGCAAGTAGAAGCAAGAGGGCATCTGGGTGAAATAGTCAGTGAATTACTTTTCTTTATATCCTAAGGAAAGCCATGATCCCTTATTTTTGCATGAAAATCTATGGCAGTTTGGGAAGGGTGACTTTTACCTTAAAGTTGGCCATACACTTCAAGATTTTCTAGTTTGTCGAGGTCGAGCTCAAGCTTGACAAAAGGCTGCATGGCCTGAAACGTTGCGGTGATGCCTAAAGCTGAAATAAAGGCTTTTCAAACACTAAAGTTTCACAGTCTGGTGCTGTTCTACATACAAAGGCTGTTGTGATATCAGTGGAAAGTGGCCACTGAGGAACGTGCAGCAATTCTCTACAGGAGAGATAATCGTTGTGCTGACTACTTTTCCAAGATTCTTATTTGTCGAGGTCACCAAATGAGGGAATCTTTTTCTTTGAGATGCTCTCCTTGGGTGGGCGATATCATTCGAATATGATTGTTTGGCTCTAGGGAGTTACAATCAACGGGATGCAAAAAAAGTCGGAGTGAGGACCTCATCAATAAGTTGGTCCTCAATCCGACAGAAAAATCAAGCCTGCCTGAATGAGATCTGGCCAATATTTAGCCAAATATCGATCAGTGAGGCTTGTCAGAGGGCCCCATACATGGGCAGATAAGCTCCCGAACGGCCACATTTAGGCTGGTCATGTTCCCATTTATTTTAATGGATGAGGGATGGACGACTTTTACCCTAAGGTAGGCCTTGTTATCTTCACTGGGAAGGAACTGCAGTTGAGAAAGGGTTTTTTGACTGCCAACACATTTCTCCTTGAGAGCCCCATGGCAGTCAAATCCCTCAGTGACAAAAGTTCAAGACATTTTTTAAGGAAGTCTATGAATTTTTTTAATTGGATTTCTCTGCAGTTATGATAATGTAGAGATGGAGAGCCACAGGTTCATTGCTTTCAGGGCCAGGCCAAGCCAATCGGGCACCCTAGGCAACCAGGTTGGGTTGAGTATACTGCTTAATTTTCTGTTACATGTAAAGTCAAATATACCAGTAATGAATGTACATTGGCATCTGGGAACCACATGCGAATTGGACTGTTAAGTATGAGTCAAGCAGAGTGCAGAGTTACTGTAGACCCAATAAGGCTTCTATAGATGTGTATAGTGCTTGTTTAGGTGACACTTGTTGTTTGGATCCTTTTTCCCCAAGTTGCTTATGAAACTTACTGGAATTCTCTTTACCTGCAGCCAATATTGCACTATTTTCCTTAGGCATGCACCGAATCCAGGATTCGGTTCGGGATTCGGCCAGGATTCTGCCTTTTTCAGCAGGATTCAGATTTGGCTGAATCCTTCTGCCTTGCCAAACCGAATCCGAATCCTAATTTGAATATGCAAATTAGGGACGGGGAGGGAAATTGCGTGACTTTTTGTCGGAAAACATGTTTTCCCCTTCCCATCCCTAATTTGCATATGCAAATTAGGATTTGGATTCGGTTTTGGTATTCGGCCGAATCTTTCTCGAAGGATTCGGGGGTTCGGCCGAATCCAAAATAGTGGATTTGGTGCATCCCTAATTTTCCTACATACTGTATAATCCCAAGGTAGGCTGAAGTCCTGGTTATATGAGGAATTCATCATTTCATGAAGAATCCATTTTCCGCTTGGAGCATGACACTGGCCGTGTGGACAGAATGAAACCAGTCGCTAGGTACAAAAATATACTGGCCATTAGGATGTGGAACAAAAATATAAATTGCTATTTCCTGACAGCCAACATGGAGAAAATAGCTATTTATACAAATTAAGATGTTGAAACAGCAACAACTGGATGAATACAGTGCAATATTTTAGCTGATCCTTGTTGGGAAATTCCACCTTTTTTCCATATAGTCAATGTTTGTCTCAGAGCGTCATAGAGATGATAATCAGATAGTTCACTCTAAATTCTAAGAAGGCTTTCAAGAAAGGCTGATTCCCTATTTCATGCCACATGTTGCCAGAGAAAGTGTCTTTGTACAGTTTCAGCTGCAGCAGAGATGATGTGCCTTCTGCCAAGGAGCTTACGCCTGTTTCCAGAGTATAGTAATATATGAGCGGCAGTATAAATATTGTTTATTCTGCACTGTTAGTAATTATCCTGTAGTTATAGGTCTGCAGGTGTAATAACAAAGTACTTATTTAGCTCGTTTTTAAGCCTGGGGCTCTACGGTACAATTTATGAGCAATTACAAGCATATATACTCATTATAATGATATGACATTAACAGCAGTCAAAAGCGTGGATAGAGAGAAAGGCTTTGAGTGTTAAGATGGTTCACGGTGTGGCAAAATCTGTAGTTTCACTGTACTAAAAAATAAAAAAATAAGTAGGTTGTGGTAGAAGGGAGACAAACTATCTCTGCACTCCCTGGGGCCATCGATATTTAGAACTTTGAAGCCATCAGGGTAATGTCACATGGCACTACCATGGTCTATTTGCAGCTGCTGAAATGGGAAGCAACATATTTTATTGCCTTATCTTTGCAATTTCTTTTCCCATTATCCCCAGGGACCTGCAATTCGCCAGATTGGTTGCAACTATATCCCAATATCTCCAACTATATCCCAATATCACCAACTATATCCACAATATCTCCATGAAAAGAGTGGAAATGTACCCAAAGGAGAGAAACACTTTACCACTCTAGTTTGTACACTACCAAATGGATGGAGGCCAAAATACAAATAAATATATACGAGCAGCTCCTTGGTTGCCCAGTTGTACAGATTATCATCCTTTAGGTTTTAAAGGTGGGAAGGGTTGCTAGAAATTTAAAGTGGAACAAAATAGTAGTTATGCTACTGGGTGTAACTGCCGCAAAAGACTACATCTGCTAGTACAGGAATGAGTACGAGATAATCCAAGAGCCACATGCCAAGCTAAAGACACAATGAATGCCAGCCATTGTGTGTTGATCATTCAAAAGATCACTGCGGTGAATTTATGGTCAACGGTTTACATTGGCTTTCACTGAGCTCTTTCTAAACTATGGAATAATAAAAACAAGCTAAGATGCCATCCAAGAAATCTCGTGCAGGCCCAGACTGTGAATAAGTCAAACTGAAGGCCAGGATCACAACATCAACTTATTAGCCAGACAAGCTCAATCAGTTGAGGCACACACAGTATGATAGCAGCAAGAGTCTATTGTGAAAACCCTTGGCAGGCAGAGGAGGTCACTTGGTGTCTCACCAGCTGGAATACTCTTTCAGGAGATTGTGGAGCCAAGCTTAGGGACTGTGTTGAGTGCCAGCTGTAGGCCTCACTCTCTGCCAAAATCCATTACGAATAAGGCAATGGAATGATGAAATGTATAGCACCAGTGACCTTTCAGTTGGCTTTCTTTCCAACATGCAACCTTGATTTAGTAGTCATGATATTTTCTTGGACAGGGCTAGTGTATGGGAAGATGTGACTTGTGAGTGCAATTAATATGGAAGGATAAGGCCACATGCAGGCAATGTGGTGGAAGCATCATGAGCTACAGCATGTCATGGTGTCATATTCCAAAGGCTGACGTGCAAAATTCGTAAAGGAAAAGGCAGGTTCCAGTTACCGCATTGATGTCGGAGAATATTGGTGACCATCCATTAAATCCTTGAGGCCACATTCAGGGGAGGAGGGTGAAATTTGTGCTTGGTGAGGCTACCAATAGAATATTTCCCATAAGTAGCCTTCTATGTACAGTAGTAGATGATTTCTAATGTTGAGGCTTATGCCTCCTATCATTCTCCACCTATGAAATGATTCCTCCTAATTATTTGTTTTTAGGTACTAAAATTCACCAGTTCTGTAGCAATGATCTTTTTTTCTGCTATCGTTTTTTTCTGCTATCGTAGACTGATCGAAACTATTGACTACTATTTGGTTTCTATGGGCAGTAAATGAGTCCTAATATACATAGAGAAGAAAATTGATCCATTTTATTGGGCGTTTCTTATGTGATTATACAGTAACCAAATGCAATTAAGCTTCTCAGGGACCATCTTCTCATCCACAAGGATTTTTGGTTAAGGAAACCTTTGGCTCCCACTAGCAATGGCCCTATATGTCATGACTCAATCTCTTGTCAATTCAGATTACCAAAAATCATTCATTTGGACACAAATTGCTGCAAAACCTTTTAAGGGCCTTCTGCGCATCTGGGGAACAGCAAATTACTACTTTTGGTTCACAAAACATTGGCACTTCTGCCCACAGCAGGTCCTAATTCAATCTGACCAACTCCATTTCAGTTTTTCATATGCTACAATCGAATGAAACAATACCTTTACAATTTCCAAAGGTAATTAGCTTCAACCGGCTACCCATTTACCCCCAAATCTCATGCCTAGTCATCTTACCAATTAGATTGCATCATGTCCAAATTAGTATCTAACAAATACACAGCAGCACATTGTGGCAAAGGACAAAACATTCACTGAAAGGTGTTTAAAGATGTTATACTTCAGCCTTCCATCCATTTACTCAAAAATCACATGCCTGCCACCTGACCAAAAAGATTGTTCTGTTCCAAAGGTGCTGAACTTCAGCCTTCCATCAATTTACTCAAAAATCACATGCCTGCCACCTGATCAATGAGATTGTGCTGTTCCATAATATAACGCATTGTGGCAAGGGAAAATCATATATATAGAGTTTTTACAGTTGACGAGCTTGATTATGGGGTATTTTTTGATGAAAACCTGATTGGCTTACTAGCAGATACTGGGTACAGGCATGTTCACCTATCTGACCAATGACATTGCATAGTTTGATGGCACTGAAGAACTACTCAGCAGCTGAAATGATTTGTAAGCCAGATGACTTTTTAAAAACGTATTTTAGGGGGCTTTGACCTCCCTGTATTGCATTATTTTGCAGTTTAATAAGTAGTAAAAGGAATAAGAAGTAGACATAAAAAAAAAAGAAAGATGCCCTAATCCACCTACCAGAGACTCCTGGATCCGCCTGGTTAACTCCACTACTCCTCTCATTAAACTTACTTATGAGGCCAGAGGTAGTTACAAAAAAATTGACAAATCTGGAGCCCCTGGTGGGAATCTGGACTGGGAGCCTCAGTAACTTTCAATCTACCAAAGTCAGAACTGCCAATGCCCTTTGAGACCTACATGGGTATTAGTAGACCTGACTCTCAATATGCTTCCTAGATTCAATTCAATGACCAAGACCTTTTGTATTATATAACACATTGTATCTACTGCATACCTGAAATATAGAACCCTCGGGTTCTAAGAGAGCTGAGTTAAGTTTTAAACTAGTCTCTATTTCTGATTTTCTCAGATTCTCTTTCATCTGGTATGATACAGATACCTAATGATTGGAGGAAAGCCCCAATATTTAAAAAGGGATTACAAATCTCTCCCTGAATCGGGCGTACAGGCTGCTACATTAGATAGCTTTAAGAAGGGGTTGGATGGCTTTTTAATGAGGGAATACAGGGTTATGGAAGATAGCTCATAGTACAAGTTGATCCAGGGACTAGTTCCGTTGCCATCTTGGAGTCTAGATCAACTAGTAGTTAGGCAAGTTATATATAGATTTAAAAGGTTGAACTTGATGGACATGTGTCTTTTTTGACCTAACTTACTATGTTGCTATGTTACTATATATAGGGAGGGAACTGGAAACAAGTATCCAGAAACCTTACAGGAAGCAGCCAAGGCTCTTTATGGGGTCGGAATTGTTACTGGGCAGGCACAGTAATCTGCTAATTTCCTGAAGGCCAGATTTTTTAATGCTTCACATGACTTGAGTCGGAGGGCTAATAGAACAAGGCCCGGATCAACCTCGTCTATATGGATCCATCTATGAATATGGTGAATTTGACTTGCTAGGAAATAATGAAAACTCCATGAAAAGTGGGGAGGGGGAAGCTTGTTTGCCCATAGGAAGGGAATGAGAATGGAGTTTGCCTTTTGAAACTTAGCCTTGGGATCCCATAACAGAAGGCTGTGATGTTTATATAAAATGTAGGTAGATATATCATCTTAAAGGAGAAGGAAAAATTAAAACTAAGTAAGCTTTATCAGAAAGATATATATAAATATATCAGTAAATCCTCAAAGTAATGCTGCTCTGAGTCCTCTGTCAAATGAAACACAGCATTTCTTTCCTTCTATTGTGTACACGTGGGCTTCTGTATCAGACTTCCTGCCTTCATCTTAAACCCTCTGGGCTAGGGCTTGAGCATGCTCAGTTTGCTCCTCTCTCTTCCCTTCCCTCCTCTCCTCCCTGCTGAAATCTGAGGCCAGAGCTCTGAGTGAGCTTGGGGAGAGGGAGGGGAGACTTGGGCAGGAAGTGATGTCAAACCAAGCTAATATGGAGGCTGCTATCCTAAAGAAACAGAGAGAGCTTGTAGTACTGTTTACTCAAGTATGGTAAAGCATTCTGCAAAACAAATATAGTGTTATAGCTTGCACTATTGTGGCTAATCTTTTGGCAATAAACTGCTTCAAAGCTTTCCTTCTCCTTTAAACAAATTCACTAATTCCCAAAATGTAAGGTGGAGCCTGTACCAGACAGTTGCTGCATTCCTAAATTGGCCCATAACAGGCACAATAAGGTCCTAAATGTAAGTAGATAGGTCAGCTGAAATAAAGATTCCAATTTATTTAAATGTGGTACCTCTTTGAGCCCTTGTGTAGCAGAAAGCTGACTTGAGGGTTCCCATATACTGTATTTACACAATTTAGAAACACAATCTGCATTCTCCTTATTAATGTGCTGTTTAAAACCGGTGAGTATAGGTTGAATCAGCTTATATCTTTCTTTTTTTTAAGTGGGGCTGCCATATTTGCCAAGATAATTTACGTACAAGCAATTGGCTACAATGAAACCATGTCACAAATTATAATGTAGCATAGTACAGAGTTAATTGGTTTTACCAATTGCTTTGTTTCACCCTGATAATAATGAAATATATCTATTATCTTCAAAAAAAAAAAAACTTTCCTTCTAAAGTGCTGAACTTTATAACATCCTGGACTGCACAGTCACTCTATGACAGACTTCTTGCTGTGTATTCTCCTTGACCTGCTGGGGCCATGTTACAACAGATTATTTGGCAAATGCAATGTTATCATTTTTTGGCAATTCCTCGATTTAACCCACTGAGTGTCTGAGAGGTAAAGTCACATTAACCCCATAAGCAGCCACTGGAGACCCTCCAGCCTTTTGCATTTTGCTATAAAACCCAACAGTAGCATGATTAGAGGTTTTTTGTCATGTGAAAACATCTTTTTTACTCTTTTGTGTTTTGGGATACATTCCTCTGTAGTGATGGGTGAATAAATTCTCCAGGCGCTAATATCTGACAAATAAATTTGCGAAACTCCCGCGAAAATTCACTAGCATAAAAAAATTTGGATGTGCGTTGGAAAATTCATTAGCGTCAAAACTGTTGTGCGTCAACACTATTCAGATGCCCTTTGACTTTAACGCTGACACAAATCAGCGCGGGCATCAAAATTGACATGGACGTCAAAATTCGAGTTTCGAGAATTTTCGCCTGGAAATTTTTTTCGGCGAAGCAAAATGGGAGAAATCCTAATGAGGACGGCCACATGTAGAAGAATTGACTGCATGTGGACCTGCGCTCCTATGCACCTAAATGCACTGAAATGGAACGCAGGGGAGCACAGTCCAAAATGCTCACGAGTAAGCCTTAAATACAGAAAAGGCAAATGTGTTAAATCAGTTCTTTTTTTCAGTGTATACAATAGAGGAGTCTGGGTTCACAGGCTCACTTTATAACTGCACGACTGGTTCAGCTCAATCTAGTCAGTGGCTGACTCAGGATATGATTCAAAAAGCTTTAATACAAATGAATATAAACAAGGCTCCAGGGCCTGATGGCATACACCCCCGGGTTCTAAGAGAGCTTAGTTCAGTTTTAGACCAGCCCTTATTTCTGATTTTCTCAGATTCACTGTCATCTGGTATGGTGCCTATGGATTGGAGAAAAGCTGATGTTATTCCAATATTTAAAAAGGGATTACGCTCTCAGCCTGGCAATTATAGGCCAGTAAGCTTGACATCTGTGGTGGGCAAATTATTTGAAGGCTTGTTAAGGGATCACATTCAAAATTTTGTCCTAATGAATGGCATTATGAGCAACAATCAGCATGGGTTTATGAAGGATAGGTCATGTCAGACGAATTTGATTGCATTTTATGATGTGGTAAGTAAGATTCTGGACAGTGGGGGGGCAGTAGATGTGATCTATTTGGATTTTGCCAAAGCGTTTGATACTGTGCCCCACAAACGACTGCTTTCTAAACTAAGGTCTGTTGGGCTTAATGAAGTCGTTTGCACATGGATAGGAAACTGGCTACAGGATCAGGTACAGAGGGTTGTTGTTAATGGGACATTCTCTACTTGGAGTAAGGTCCTTGGTGGGGTCCCCCAGGGCTCAGTATTGGGTCCACATTTATTTAACTTGTTCATTAATGACTTAGGGGAGGGTGTTGTAAGTAATGTATCAGTGTTTGCAGATGACACAAAATTATCCAACCCAATTAATTCCATCCAGGATGTGACATCCTTGCAACATGATCTTGACAAACTGGCAATCTGGGCAGCTAAGTGACAAATGAGATTCAATGTTGATAAATGTAAAGTCATGCACCTGGGATGTAAAAATATCCAAATCACGTATACCCTTAATGGGACTGCA
The DNA here is from genome assembly GCF_017654675.1 of Xenopus laevis. NCBI lineage: Eukaryota > Metazoa > Chordata > Amphibia > Anura > Pipidae > Xenopus > Xenopus laevis. Next base: position 112,176,187 of record NC_054378.1, on the reverse strand, counting down.
CTAGGCAAATCCATTATAGAAAAGGACCTTGGAGTCCTTGTAGATAATAAACTTGTCTGTAGCAAGCAATGCCAGTCAGCAGCATCAAGGGCAAATAAGGTCTTGAGTTATATTAAAAGGGGCATAGAGCCACGGGAGGAGGGGGTCATTCTTCCACTGAATAGAGCACTTGTAAGGCCCCATCTAGAATATGCCGTACAGTTTTGGTCTCCATCACTCAAACAGGACATTATTGTATTAGAGAGGGTACAGAGAAGGGCAACTAAGCTGGTAAAAGGTATGGAAAATCTTAGCTATGGGGAAAGACTGGCCAAATTGAGGATGTTCACACTGGAGAAGAGGCGCTTAAGGGGTGATATGATAACTATGTATAAATATATAAGGGGATCATATAATAATCTCTCTAATGCTTTATTTACCAGTAGGTCCTTCCAGCTGAAACAAGGTCACCCATTCCGATTAGAAGAAAAGAGGTTCCGCCTAAATATTGGGAAGGGGTTTGTTACAGTGAGAGCTGTGAAGATGTGGAATTGTCTCCCTGAATCAGTGGTACAGGCTGATACATTAGATAGCTTTAAGAAGTGGTTGGATGGTGTTTAGCAAGTGAGGGAATACAGGGTTATGGGAGATAGCTCATACTACAAGTTGATCCAGGGACTAGTCCGATTGCCATTTTGGAGTCAGGAAGGAATTTTTCCCCCTCTAAGGTAAATTGGAGAGGCTTCAGATGTTTTTTTTTGCCTTCCTCTGGATCAACTGGCAGTTAGGTAGTTAATATATAAAAAAAAAGGATGAACTCAATGGACATGTCTTTTTTTCAACCTTACTTACTATGTTACATCAGTTAATGGCGCTCCTCCATCAGAATCCTGCATTATAATCAGTTTTTCAAAAGAGCAAACTGATTTTTTTTATATTTAATTTTGGAATCTGATATTGGGCTAAACATGTTGTCAGTTTCCCAGCTGCCCCCAGTCATGTTACTTGTGGGAACTTCAGTCACCCTCTGCTGCTGCTTTGCAAGTCTGTGTGATATCACCCCTCTCCCCCCCCCCGTGCAGCCCAAGGTAACCAGATAACAGCTCCCTGACACCTGCATTGCTAAAAATGCTCCCATGCCCCTAGTACCTAGTGGTAGAAATTGGAATAGCACTCAATAGTGCTAACACAAGCAGCAACCCCTTCAGTAACAGCTTACCCTGGTGGCCTAGTGGGGGGACGGCAGGGACCCCTGCTGCCCCTGCGGGGGGACGCCTGCCGCGCCAGTCTTCACCGCAGATGCCTGTTTCTTAGGGTGCGCATGCAGCGCCTCTTCCTGGTTTAAAGGCGCAGGCACGCTGGCGTCATCATGCCATCGCGCATTGGCACAAAAATTCAAATGTATTTAAAGGGACATTTTTCATTTTCACATTGCACCGTTGGTGCTTCTGTGCTATTGAGCTTCTGTTTATTCTGTGATTGATTCCTGTTTTTACCCCTGCCTGGCTATTGACGATCCTGAACTCCTGTATCCTGACCCTTGCCTGATTACCGATTCTGCTTAACCTTCTGATTGACTTCCTGGTTTGACCCTTGCCTGTCTGACTACGTTTACTCTCTGCCTGCCTCGACCCGGCCTGATCTGACTACGATTCTGTCTAACGCCTTGTACCACGACCTTCTGCCCAGAGACGTTCGCTTACAGTTGTGCCCCTTTGTCTGCCCAGAACCCCTCGTCTTGCACCTCTCGTTATTAAGACCTGGCGGCATCTGAGTAGCTGAGGGCTCCTCCCAAAGCCAAAGGCGGCTGCTACAGGCAGAAGCACGAGCCGAGACCAGGGTGCTTGGCATCGGTTCTGGGTTTAGGGTGCCAACCATTACAAATGAATTACATGTATACAATGTATACAATGTCATTTGATAATAAAACTATACAATACAAAATATGACAGAATCCCATTAATTAAAGTTTAATGAAGATAAGAGTTTTTTTAAAGATACCATACAAAAATATAATAAAGCACACACACATATTTAAAGGAGAAGGAAACCCCCTGGGCGCAAAACCCCTCCCCCTCCCTTGTGTTGCCCCTCCTCCCTCCTCCCCCCTGGCCTACCTGTCCCCCTGGGCAAATGCCCTTAACTTGTTACTCACCCCTCTGCTCAGGTCCTGTCTACGGAGTTCACAGGCGCCATCTTCTCCCACGCGGTCTTCTTCCTGCTTTGACCGGCGTCTTCTGGCGCATGCGCAGTAGGAAGATTTACAGGTACGGATCTACTGCGCATGCGCCGAATGTCACGAAGTGAAATTGGAAAACTTTGTGACATTCGGCGCATGCGCAGTAGATCCGTACCTGTAAATGTTCCTACTGCGCATGCATAACTGGAGTATCCTGCCTAAGATATCACAAGACAATTATTTTGCACCAAATGCATTAAAATCAATTAGGTGTTTTTTCTTAAGGCGATTTTTATGTCCAAATGAATTAAAATCAATGGGCGTTTTTTTTTTCTTTTTTTTGTGGCAACTATTTTGTTGCAGTGAATTTTCCATGGTGAATTTTTTGCAGCAGTTTCACTAAAAAAAGCGCAGATGGCGAATGCGGAAATTGCCATTGAATCCATGGCTGACTAAAAAATTCACTCATCAATAGTCGTGATGGAACCCCTAGTGAATCTGGCTTTCCTTTTCCTTTAAATGCGAAATGGCGAAAAAATTCACGAAATGGCGAAAAAATTGCGAAACACATTGAAGTCAATCGGCGTCAAAATTATTTTGATGTGCAACAATTTTATATGCGTGCAACAATTTTGATGCCATTTTTTTTGTTGCAGTAAATTTTTTGCAGGCTGATTTCCGCCGCAGTTTCGTGAAAACATTCTCTCGTATCCATGTCTGTCGTATTTATTCGCCCATCACTATAAATGATGTTTTATTTGGTCTATCCAAACAGTGACTTGTATGTGCATTTTCTAGACCAGACCTTTACCTGGCCTATAGGGGCACCCTGCTTAAAGAGCTTAAAGGAACAGTAACACAAAAAAAATGTTTCAAAATTATGAAACTACAGTATAATGTACTGTTGTATTACACCGATAAAACTGGTGTGTTTGCTTCAGAAACCCTACAACAGTTTATATAAACCAGCTTTCAAATATGAGTCACTGACCCCATCTATAAAACAAAAGCTCTGTAAGGCTACACATTTAATATTATTGCTTATCATTGCTAATCTTTCTACTCAGGCCTCTCCTATTCATATTCCAGTCTCTTATTCATTTCAATGAACGGTTTCTAGGGTAATTCAGACCCTAGCAACTCGATTACAGAAACTGGAGAGCGGCTGAATAAAAAGCTCAATAACTCAAAAACCACAAATAATAATAAAAAAATGCAAACCAATTGCAATTTGTCTCAGAATATCGCTCTCTGCATCATACTTAAAGTTCATTTAAAGGGGAACAACCCCTTCAAAACATGTAGAGGTAAAATGACTTCTGTTACATTGTTTTAAGAGAACAGATCGGGATAAACTTCTATCTGCAGTTACGTTTACATTTTTTTAATGAATATATGCAGAAAATTTGTTTAAAATCAGTTTTTTGGCTGGAACCCCTGCAAAGAGTGAACAAAGGATGAACAGGCCCTTTTAGGGCAGACATACACGCTCAGATTTGGGGAGATTTAGTCGCCCGGGAATAAATCGCCTCTTCTTTGGGGCGACTAATCTCCCCAAACTGCCTCCCGCCGGTGATTTAGATTTAGTAGTTGGACTACTTTAAGGGTCAGGGCACACACTCAGATTCGGGAAGATTAATCGCTCAGCGACAAATCTCCTCTTCTTCGGGACGACTAATCTCCCTGAACTGCCTCTTGCCAGCTAGAATCTTAATCGCCGGCGGGATGGACCTCGGAACGTTTCGTTATCCGAAGTCGCCAGAAGTTTCCTGGTGAGGCAACTTCGGGCCTCTTCGGAAAACGATGGCCACCGATTGCCATCCCGTCTGCGATTTACATTGCAGAAGGCAGTTCGGAGAGATTAGTCACCCCATAGAAGAGATTTGTTGCTGGGAGACTAATCTCCCTGAATCTTAGCGTGTGTCTCTGCCCTTAGGTATTGAGATCCAAATTGTATCCAGGTCCCAAGACTAACAGGTCCATACCTGTATACTATTAGCACAATACCGAGTGATTGATGGGTTGTTTTCTGAGCAGGCAAAGGAGAGATACTTCAGAGATGATGTGCTTTGAACTTTCTCACTGTTTCCTTCAGGTTTCTATTGATAATTTCTTGTTGACCTGACACTTTGACCTGTTATTAGAAATTTGAGCAGCAAATGACATGGGCCCCAAGTGAGAAAAGTTTGGACAGTGAGGAACCACAGATAATGGCTATTGTGCAACATGTGTGTCACAGGGATTCTGCTTGGAGACTTCTGTACAATCAGATGTCACATTCAGGAAAGAGTCTTGTTTTTATGTTTATTAGTCTTCAAAGAAAGTTTAATTGCGCCCCCTGGTCAAAGGGCAAATAAGTTCATGCAGGCCTGTGTGCTTTTACTCATGGAGCAGAGAACCGGCTATAACTGACTTGAGTTCCTACCAAACAAACTGGGAGGATTAACTCTGAACTGGAACATGAAAAATAGATTTAAATAAAGACAACAGCCATATTGTCATCATGAGTGTGTGCAGACAATTTTCCAGGAGGGGAGGCAAGTAAGCTAATATGACATAATATCTCCCACTGGAGATTAACTATCCATGACAATGCAGAAGATAACCTAATTAAGGGATGCCTTTGGGTGGGAAATGTAAAAAAAGTTTTGTGTTTTTGGGAATTCAATTTACAAACAATTTCTTGGAACTAGCTGGAGCAGTAACAATGGCAGACACCCATATTTCTGCTCACTGTAAATTCAAAAGGTGGAAGTAGACGGTGTAATCAGGTAATAAATGCAGATCAAATTTCATTCCAACTTTCTCGGTTCCTCCCAGTTGCAAGGTCATGTAGTAGAAGTGGATAAAAAAGTCCCAAATGCTTTAAATTCAACCTTTTCTGTAAGCAAAATCCTCCTAACTTCTAGTTGATCCAAAGGAAGGCAAAATAATTCCTCCTGAATAGTGATGGGGAGCTCATTATTTCCCCTGCCTCTTTGTCTTTCTAATATCTTAATTTCAGGTAGCTCTGACCAGGGGCCTTTTAAAAGTCTGTCCAGTGAGGACAATTGATTTTTTTTAAGTTAAACATGGTTAAGCTACTCAGTGATTAGTCTTTGCAAGGTAGATGATTAGAGTCGTGGTCTATAACCCACCTCCTAACAGGAATCCATTATACGGGGGAAGGATTATCTGTGCACTGGTAATATAATTATTTTCCTCACAAGGACTAAGGGCAGAGACACACGCTGCAATTCAGGGAGATTAGTCGCCCGGTGACAAATTGCCTCTTCTTCGGGGGCGACTAATCTTCCCGAAATGCCTCCCCTGACTTCCGGCCGGCTAGAATGTAAATCCCTGGCGGGATGGAACTCGGAGCGATTAGTTTTCCGAAGTCGCCCGAAGTTTCCTCATGAGGAAGGCAGGGGAGGCAGTTCGAGGAGATTAGTCGCCCTGAAGCAGCTGGGTGACTAATCTCCCAGAATTGCAGCGTGTGTCTCTGCCCTAAACATGGAGTAGCTTCCGTTTGCTTGTTTGCCCTGTTTAGCTCAGGAAATAACAAAAAACTGTTTTTTTTTATTCATTGCACTCATGTTGAACAATGCTGCCCCTTTAAGTGAATTGACTGGGTCCCCAAACTTTTTTACCCATGAGCCACATTCAACTGTAAAAAACAGCTGGAGAGCAACATAAACATGAAAAAAGTTCCTGGGCTGCCAAATATAGGCTGTTGGTAGCCCCTATGTGAACTATCAGCCTACAGGAGTCTCTGTTTAGCAGTAAACATTGTTTTTGACTAAAACTTGCCTTCAAGCCAGGAATTCAGAAATAATCAGCTGCTTTGAGGCCACTGGGAGCAACATTTAATGGGTTGGTGACCCATTAATCCCCCACTAGATGGAGATCACTGCCTCTGCTGAATATATCCTCAGCAGTGAGAGATAATGCAGGGACTATTGATAAATGTACAACGTTACAAAAAAAACTGAATTTGTGAGCATTTATGGCTCATTTAATTAAAAACAGAAAATCGAGGGGAGGTAGAAAGAGCAATTACTGGACATAGACCCAATGTCTTTCCCAACATTCCTTGAATCCTATATAAAACTGGAAGCAACTGTCGAAGCTGAGCCCTTAGAAGCCTAGGATCTGCCATAAGAATTGTCCTTAAGTGACCTCTTCAAATGTAACACAGCAGTGTAATAATCTCAATGGAAGAAGGGATGCAGGGTCCACCACTGAATCCAGTGAAGTAAGGCCAGTGAAGAAAGGGAGGCAGACAGTTGGGCTCATTTATAAACAGTGGGCAAATTTGCACCTGGGCAGTAACCCACGGCAACCAATCAAATGATTGCTTTCGGTGCTCAACCTCCATCCAGCTGGCTGAAAAAAAGCTAATCACTGATTGGTTGCTAAGGGTTACTGCCCAGGTGCAAATTGGCCCAGTGTTTATAAATGAGCCCCACTGTCTGTTAAATTTACGTTTATTATATTACAGAATGGCCAGTTCTTAGCAACTTTCAAATTGGTCTGACTTTTTTAACTTGTATAGTTTTTAAATTTTGAAGAGCTTTCAGCTTTCAAATGGGGTCACTGACCCCAGCAGCAAAAGAAAGAAAAGAACTATTGTCCTTTGAGGCTACAATTTTTATTTTTAATTTTTATTACTTATCTTTATATTCAGACCTTCTTCTATTCATATTCCAGTTTCTTATTCAAACAACCAGGGTCAGACTGGGGGGCTTGGGGCCCACCGGAGCTACTGCTCCAGGGCCCCCCTCCGGCCGCCCCTGCCGCTCCGTAGTATGTATGGTCAGTGCGCATGCTCGCTGTGCCTGGTTTGTGCGCACACACAAAATTGTTTGTTTTTTTTACTGCGACTTCCAGACGCCGGTATTAAGAAACGGATCTGGGTCGGTGGGGTGCCCACAAGAGCCTGGGGCCCAACAGGTTTTTTTCCGGTGTCCCGCCGGCCCAGTCCAATGCTACAAACAACTGCCTGGTTGCTAGGGTAATTTGGGCCCTGGCTGATAAAAGTCCAAACTGGAGAGCTACTGAATAAAAAAGCTAAATAATTGCAACCAGATTACTCAAATTGCAAACTGGAGACCTGCTGAATGAAAATGAATTTAAAAATTTAAAATTAATTTGCTGTGGGGTCTGGTTACATCTAGTTATGCCACTGACTACAAATAATAAAAAATGAAGATCAACTGCAAATTGTCTCAGAATATCAATCTACAACATACTAAAAATTAATTTAAAGGTGAACAACCCCTTTAATGAATCAAACCACTGAAAAGCTGATCCAATCATTAGTCATTATATTCAGAACCTAATGAATAAACTTCCAATCTTGGTTAGGTCAGGGAATACATATGCTGGCACACCATGGCAGTCTTATTGTTGGTAAGGACAAGGTAAAGATTCTTTGTACCCCAGTCATAAAAATGGTCTTTTTTAGGCATTATGAGTTTTACCCAGAAATCTCAGGACCTGAGGTTTTCTGGATAAGGGATTTTTCTGTAATTTGGATCACCATGCCATACCTTAAACACTAATTATACCCAATAGGATTGCCTTGTCTTAATTATATCACAGTTGGGATCAAGTACAAGGTTAGATAAAGGAAATCGCGTTTAAAAAAATAATTTATTTAATTAAAATTGAGTCTACAGGAGATGGCCTTCCTGTAATTCTGAGCTTTCTGTATAATGGATTTCTGGATAATGGATACCATACCTATAATGTAACTATTGAGAGAAATTAATCATTTGTTCCCATTTTGATCTGTTGGATGTTTAGTTTTAGTCGTGTCCAAATTTCCACTTTGAAACTGTTGGGCAGCAATCTTCCTTGTCGCTTATATTCCCCCTTATATACAGTATAACCCCGAAGGGGAAGGCAGTAAGGATTAGAGGTATAGCAAACCTAGGTTGCAGCATCAGATGTAGTTGTTAGGATAACTCTATTGCGGAGTCCTCTGCTTCCTGGGCAAGTTGATGGTGCCCATTGGCACACACTGACGTCACCACAATACGAAATTTTTAAATAGAAGAAAGCCAGAGACCCAAAGAGGTCCAATGCCCAAATATACGTAGATCTTGCTCCTAAATTGTTGTTTTGCTTTGATCCATCGGTTCCTAACCTCCTGCCTTGACTTTGATTTTGTTACTTGCTGCCTGCCCTGATCTTTTGCCTGGAAAACAACTATGAACTTTCTTAAGCCTACTAATTCCGCAAATAGGACTTGGCTGCATACAGCTTCCTCCTCGGTCCCAACTCCAACCTACAAGAGTTGTTAGGCCCCGACAGTAGTAAGGGGAGTAATGAGATTTGATGATCTGTATAATGGGCAATAATTTAGCCTTTCTCATAGTCTGAGAACAGGGGCCCATTAATTAAGGGTTTAAGGGCAATAATCTTACATGCCATGCACATTCTGAATTTGACTTCTGCTATGACTACATTGTACAGCTTGCATGACTGTGCAAGACTGTCAGACTTTTACCCCTGCTCTGATTTATTATGAATGTAAAAAACCTTCAATTTGACATAGCTCATAACCCATCTGCTTCCCATTATGCATATCAGTTTTTGTAAACCTTTGTAATGTATTTGTAATCGTAGCCTGACAGGGTCTAAAGGATTAAATGTCTGCTTGCATGCTGAAGGCCAGCAGTAACATGTTGCAATACTGTCATTAGCCCCATAAGCAGCAATAGAACACGGCCAAATGATTTCTGCACAACAGCAACCTTGGGAATACCCAGTCCTGGAGCCTTCATTGAAGAGTATATTTAAGATTTTCTAATGCTTGTTTCTTTCCCTCGTTGGCTGGGGCACCTTGGTTATTCTCTCTTCCATAATTACATTTACTTTAACTGGAGAATAATCAAAAACAAGTTCAGGATAAATTGGGTTTTAATGACTCTACAGAAAGATAAACACAATGGCTGGTAGTGCCACCATAGTGATAGCTGGTGCCACTAGACTACAAGTATACAAGGCTACAATGATCTCAAGATCTACAACTAGTTTAGTACAGTATATATATAATATATATACTGTTACTGTTCCTTTAAGAACTGATCTTGAACTGTACCGTTTGTTGACTAATTCACTGCTATTATTTACACTCTATAGGGCTATGCAACACAGGGTTTTAATCAGCCCTAACTTCGGAGGGCAGTAAGTTAAAATACGTGGGGTAGTGTTAGACGATAGCCACTGTCTAGGGCACATATTAGCCATATTCTTTGCCCCTGGTCCTGTAAATCAGTATAGTACATAGTACTCCTGTCTGAAGCAGAGTAAAAGATACACAGTGTGGCAACAACCTTAAATAGTACATAAAGACATGGTTGCCTTTAAATAAAATAGCTACAAACAGGATTACAGCCTGCAATGGCTTGGATCTCAGAGGGATGGCAGCTGCCAATACTTCCTATAATAATAAATAGATAAGATCAGCCCAGCTCAGCACAACCTGACATAGGGCCCGGGAGAGAACGTTGGCCCAAACAGTATTTATATCCATGATTATTCTTGTAGTTTGCTCTTTCAAAAAGAAAACTGTTATCAGCATTCACGGTCGGATTGTAAATGGGAAGCCCAAACCTGTAATAAACCATACAAAATAAGCAATAATTGTCATAGTCAGCACTTGTGGATGCAGAATGGAGTGAATATGGATTTGGTAGTATTGGTAGCTCTCCCTGCATTTGTTAGTACTGTATTTATGAGGGGCGGGGGTCCCATATATGTAGGTATACCCCCTCCCATGACATGACTTTAAGGGGGTTATTAATTAAGCTCCAAATGTTTCTAGTCGGCCTTTTAGAGGGGAAGATTAAATTTTTTTGTAGAAAAGAAAACTGGATTTTGCCTTCCTCTGGATCAACTGGCAGTTAGGCAGGTTAAAATAGAGTTAAAAGGTTGAACTTGATGGACGTGTGTCTTTTTTCAACCTAACTTACTATGGATTTATTAAAGTCTGATTGTGTTAAAGTCAGATGAAAAAAGTACTCAGACCTGCCGAGCACAAGTAAAAAAACCAATGGCAGATATCCCGTTAACAATTGGAAGATTCGGAGTTTGATAAATAACCCCCTTAAGTTTTCTGAATCAAATCCATAACCTAATTTGAAACCCTGCAAATATGTTGTGAATGATGTATAATCTCTGTATAGTGCTGCAGATTATGTTGGAGCTATACAAGCAAAGGATAATTACATTAGTGCCAATTATAAATAATTTTGGTGGCTTAAGGTTCATTCCTCTTCAATTTACTTGTAAATCTATTGATGCATGTGTGTGGCCAGGGGGGAGAGGCCTTATATTGTAATAACTGGTATTTTTACAATAATTCTCTTTCTCTTCACCCTCCTCCTCCTGTGGCCACAAATCTACTCTCCTATATGTCATCACTGGAGCCAAACAATATAAATCAAATATTATTTGTTTACACTGTACACCCTTCTCTTCTAGAGCAGAGACACACGCTCAGATTCGGGGAGATTAGTTGCCTGGTGACAAATATCCTCTTCTTCGGGGGTGACTAATCTCCTCAAACTGCCTTCCCCCGGCTAGAATGTAAATCGCCAGTGGGATGGCACTCGGATTGCTTTGTTTTCCGAAGTGGCCAGAAGTTTCCTCGTGAGGCAACTAGAATGTAAATCGCCGGCGGGAAGGAAGGGGAAGGCAATTCGGGGAGATTAGTCGCCTGAAAAAGAGGAGATTTGTCGCCAGGCGACTAATCTCCCAGAATCTGAGCACGTGTCTCTGCCCGTAAACCCACGAGCCAGTGCCTGCACCGTGTGGGGCCTCATGGTGGAGGTTCAATAAAGCCACATGTACAATGACTGGATATCCTGTTCCTTAGCACTCTTTAGATGAGGAACATAAAACAAACTACAAAATAAATGAATGGTATAAGGTCTGTACTCATGAGTGGAAAGATAAAATCACGTACATGGTCTCATGTTCCAGCGAAACACATGCCGTCGTTGGGGAGGAGGGGGGCAAACAGTATTATTATTAATTCTTTGTTGCTATTGTGGTTGATTTGTCAAGTATAATAGGAAGGGATTGGTTGTTTTAGAATTAACCAAAGCACAGTTTGTCCTGCCACAGCAATCATTATTAAAAGGGCCACTGACACATAAATGGATTTGTGCAGCACAGGCATTCACCAGTATGTCTGAAAGTTGTATTTACCTTAGCAAAGATATTCTGGGATTGCTACTCCTTCCATATAACTACTAAATACTCTTCCTCTGATACTTTCTATATTACAAACTTGGTATTGATCCATCAGGGAGTGGTTAAGGCTAAAAGGAGTATTATATCTTTAAAGGGATACTGTCATGGGAATTTTTTTTTTTTTTCAAAATGAATCAGTTAATAGTGCTGCTCCAGCAGAATTCTGCACTAAAATGCATTTCTCAAAAGAGCAAACAGATTTTTTTATATTCAATTTTGAAATCTGACATGGGGCTAGACATATTGTCAATTTCCCAGCTGCCCCAAGTCATGTGACTTGTGCTCTGCTAAACTTCAATCACTCTTTACTGCTGTACTGCAAGTTGGAGTGATATCACCCCCCTCCCTTTTCCCCCCAGCAGCCAAACAAAAGAACAATGGGAAGGTAACCAGATAACAGCTCCCTAACACAAGATATCAGCTGCCTGGTAGATCTAAGAACAACACTCATGGGTTTTTAACCCATGTCCCACTGAGACACATTCAGTTACATTGAGAAGGAAAAACAGCAGCCTGCCAGAAAGAATTTCTCTCCTAAAGTGCAGGCACAAGTCACATGACCAGGGGCAGCTGGGAAATTGACAAAATGTCTAGCCCCATGTCAGATTTCAAAATTGAATAAAAAAAAAATCTGTTTGCTCTTTTGAGAAATGGATTTCAGTGCAGAATTCTGCTGGAGCAGCACTATTAACTGATTCATTTTGAAAATTCTTTTTTTCCCACGACAGTATCCCTTTAAGCATAAAGCATAAAGCCTTATTCAACTAGTTAATAAGATGGAACAAGGGTCACATTGGATCTCTCCCATTAAATGAGCCTTCACTAAGTGGAAGTGTGGTGCACAGGGGCCACCATCAGAAATAATAGGCCCGTATGACAACATTTTCTGGGCCCCCATGGGCCACCCCAACCCGTAGTAAAAAGTCCACACAGGCATAAGCTCTAAAACAATAAAAACACGTTTGGTCTAAGGATTATAAAGTCCGCCAAGTGCCAACCACGACAAGGTAGAAGCTTTAAGACGTTACCTCCTCTAACCTAAATTACATTTAAAGTGGCCATAGACGCACAGATAATATCATACGAAAATAATTTGCGTACAATATGCGTGTATGGCGGGAAACGAACCGACCGATATCGGCAGAAGACTTGGATATTAATTAATTGGGCACCTTTGAAGACACCCGAACATCTGCCATTGTTAGTGCTGAATCGTCAGATAAAGGTAGAATTCTATTGTTTCTCTCTGTATATCTGACGATTCAGCTCTACACGTGTTTATTGAAATGATAAACATTTCAATAAACAAGTATATTTTGAGATCAGAGCTGAGATATGGGGAGAGTTTGGGTTTTAAACTGGTGGTTCACCTTTAAATTAACTTTTAGAATGTTATAGAATGACCAATTCTAAGCAACTTTTTAATTGGTTTTAATTATTTATTTTTCATAGTTTTATAGTTATTTGTCTTTTTCTTCTGATTCTTTGCAGCTTTCAAACGGGCGTCGCCGTCCCCGTCTAAAAAAACAAATGCTCTGTAAGGCTACAAATGTATTGTTATTGCTACTTTTTATTACTGATCCTTCTATTTAGACTCTCTCCTATTCATATTCCAGTCTCTTATTAAAATCAATGCATGGTCGCTAGGGTCATTTGGGCCCTAGTTACCAGATTTCTTAAAATGCAAATTGAAGAGCTGTTCAATAAAAAGCTAAATAACTCAAAAACCTTCAATAATAAAAAATGAAAACCAATTGCAAATTATCTCAGAATTTCACTCTCTACGTCATACTAAGGGGCAAATTCATCAAGGGTCGAATTTCGAGGGGTTAAATCCCTCGAAATTCGACTGGGGAATAGAATCGAATAGAATCGAATAGGCAATTCGGGCGAATTTACGCACTGGCGAATAGTCGAATTGGCAAATATTCGCCAGGCGAATAGGCGCTCGATCGAATATTCGCTCCAAGGATTTTCATTCGATCGAATGCCTTTTTATTTTATCAAAAACTTGGTAAACAAGCCTATGGGACTTTCCCATAGGCTTTTAAAGCAATTCGGTATGTTTTAGGTGGCGAAGTAGGCAGACGAAGTATTTTTAAAAGAGACAGTACTTCGACTATCGAATGGGCGAATAGTCGCAGCGTTTTTGCGCTCGATCCAGTACTTCACTATCGAATGGCGAATAGTCGCAGCGTTTTTGCGTTCGATCTATTCGAATCATTCTACGAATTTACGCCAATTTGATAGTAGAGGAGCACAAAAAACCACTCGAAATTCAAAGTTTTTTTACTTCGAATCCTTCACTCGAGCTTGGTGAATTGGCCCCTAAAAGTTATCTGAAAGGTGAACAACCCCTTTAAGGGTCTTTAATGTGAGTGCTGGTATCTCGAATTTAATGCAGGATTTTGAATTTAAAGATGGAATTGGGAGTTGGTGAAGGGGTTTGCCTGTACATTTGCGCAGTCCTCCTTGAAGAAGAATTTAGGGAAATAAATAGGGAGATTCACAAAGGCCAGCTATTTACTAAAAAGCCAGCAAGATATTATCTTAGCAAGAGATTTTATTTATAACATACAATGCTGAAAGATATGAATCGGGGTCCTGTTTACAAAATATAAATGCAGAAGCATAGCGCATATTCATTGCAACTTTTCCTAATCAAGATTGTTTTGTCAGCACGTTCCCTGCATTCAACTTCAGTTAGGTGCAAGTCACACGCTGGCCACCTCCATTACTTCAATGTAATGTTCACAGACAGCACCGACAAGAAGAAATCTTCCATTTAAAACGCCTTTATTTGAATATGGGCTCTGACCTAGACACTCTGCAATGTTTCAGACCCCCATCGGCCTTTATCAAGCTTGATGAAGGACTGATGGGGGTCTGAAACGTTGCTGAGTGTCTAGGTCAGAGCCCATATTCAAATAAAGGCGTTTTAAATGGAAGATTTCTTCTTGGCGGTGCTGTCTGTAAATGTTATACAACTTTTCTTAATCACTGCATCTGATTCAGGAGGTGTCTGACATTTCAAGATGATTCTTGAGGATGAAAAAGTATTGATTTGATTCCAAGATGAAGGGCCACTGTACCCTTAAACTGTACTGCATAAAGTGTGCTGTGTACAGAGAGATACTGATACGGCACATGACATTCTTGGGATATTTTATACTCCCTTATATTTAATTTATGAACAGCTTGACTATTACCAGTCTGTCCTATTCAAAAAGACAATACTCCTGCGTAATAAAAGGATAAATAGTTAAATGGTTAACATATAAATATACATACCTATACAAATCTATCAATACACTCACATGTGTGTGTGTGTGTGTGTGTATGTGTGTGTGTGTGTATATATATATATATATATATATATTTGTGTTAAAAAGGAATGACGCACTCCAGGACTTCATAATGAGATCAAGCAAAGTGAAGTTTATTTATCAACGTTTCGGTCCAGTCTGGACCTTTCTCAAGACATATATACATATATATACACACACACACACACACACACACACACACACAGGGCTGCCTTCAGAAATCATGGGGCCCTGTACGCCAACATTTTCTGGGCCCTCTGGTCCCCGCCCCCAAGCCCCACCCCATTTATTGCACAGGCACTAGTGGCCAGGCACCTCCAAAATTAAAAAAATGCTTGCCACGGTCCCCCATAAGTTTGACACTTAAGGGGGGGCTTCACTTACTTAGGACGGGAGCTCTGCTATCAGCATGATTATTCTCCTATTCAGTTCTTTGTACCCTCTTTGTACCCTCGATGGTCGTTTAAGTCCCAGTGAAGCTGCATTGGATTTGATAGGCTGGAGGGGAAGTTCCTACTTCACCTATCAAATCCCTGTACTTATCCATAAAGGACCAATGAGGGTACAGAGAATCTGTATAGGAGAAAAAGTATGCGTGCACGGAGCTCAAGTTCTATTTTCTGCAGCTGGCTGCATACTGACAGCAAGGGGGCTAATCAAGTAAGAGAAGCATGGCTGGGTCCCCCCAAGACAAAAAATCTGTCCCGCCTGTGCAAAAACAGAAACAGTACTTGCAATGCCCAGGTCATTGATAAATAGAGTTGCCACCTTTTCTGGAAAAAAATACTGGCCTTCCTATATATTTATCTTTTTTCCCTAATAATAACATTGGGCTCAAGCATCATTTTTACCAGCCAGGCCGATAAAATACCGGCCAGGTGGCAACCCTACTAATAAACAAGTTAAAAAGTACAGCTCTGCGGTACTCCACAACACTGGTTCAATTAGAAAATGTTCCATTTGCCACCTCTCTCTATAATATATCCTTCAGCCAGTTCTCTCTCCAAGTACAAATATTATGCTATAATATACTGTATATACTGTATAATATATAACTGATATATAATATAGAACTATATATACCTACACATTGGATCACAGGCCATCTGTCTCTAAAAAGAACAGTTCCCACAAATAGCTCCGTTTGGGTGATTTCAAAGTAAAGTTTGGCACTGAGTTCCTTCTATACCCCATAGGAAACTTTGCCTTCCATATGCCTTCCGACCTCTCCCTTTAGTTAACACACGTGCACCTCCATAGCAGACCCAGATACAAGACCTGTTCCTAAATAGTTTCACACAAGGGTATCTTGGTTGCTATGGGGCTGGCATCTTCTCAGTGGTGGCTTACTGACTGGGGCACTCTCAGGGGCTGGCTCACTGGAGATCACAGACAGACCTGCAATGCCAACACTCTCACTAGTGGCGTCAATCAGTTCTTGGGCATCATTCAGCTTGGCAAACAGCAGGTCCATCTTTCTGCATGGGTTGGAGCTTCAAACCTTTCGTCCCAGCCAAGCCACCCACTGGGCACCAAATTCTTCTTTCATGTCTTTAAAGCTTGCCAGCAATCTGCTTTCATCCCAGCCATCTACAATAGAGAGCACCAGCTTGTGAAGACAGCTAGAGGCAGGGGCAGGTGGCAAGTAGATACCCTATGCCCCCAGCAATACATTTCCAATATTCCCTGTGATAGAAGGGCCTGTTTGCACTAGCAATGCCTCATTTTCAACATTCATTTCAAGCACTTGGCTGAGATATTGGGCACGCGGCATCCTTACTATTCCAAATCCAAATGCTGCTTTTCCTCTGATTTTCCTGGAAATGACAACTAAACTGTTTAAAGTCAAACACAACCCTTTTTTTGATTGCACAGATCTTCAGTGGTTGGTTATTTGTGAGGATTTTTTTTGTCTCTTTTGTCTTTTTTTGGTCTATGGCTGCTGTGAGCTCAATTAAATTGTATCTCTATTTTGTTTCTATTTTAAAGAGGCAGTTCCATTTAGCATTTAGTTTGATACAAATAGAGATATTCCAACACAGTTTTCAATTGGTGTTCATTTTTAAGGTATTTTTAATAGGGATGCACCGAATCCAGGATTTGGTTCAGGACTCTGCAAGGATTCTGCCTTTTTCAGCAGGATTCGAATCCTTCTGCCTGGCTGAACCGAATCCGAATCCTTATTTGCATATACAAATTAGGGGCGGGGAGGGAAATCGTGTGACTTTTTGTCACAAAACAAGGAAGTAAAAAATGTTTTCCCCTTCCCACCCCTAATTTGCATTCGGTGCATCCGTAATTTTTAAATTATTACTTTCTTTTCTGTGTCATTTTTAAATGATATCAGGGGTCACTCCTGGGGAGTAATCTTGAGGCTGAAGTTTAAGTTGTATTATTATATTTTATTACTTATCCTTCTACTCAGGTCCTCTCCTATCCTTCTTCCACACGTGTCTGGTTCTTAGAGTAAATGGGACACTAGCCAGGACCTCCAGTACAATGGACACTTCAGTCAGTGAACTCATAGCATAGGGGACCCCATTAGATGCAAAAGTGTAATATGTAGTGCTTGCAGTTTCGGCATAAAGAAACATAGCCATGGGCAGATCAGGGTTGTGACCCTACCTCCCAACTGTCCCATTTGATGTAGAACAGTGCCAATTCTAACAACTCAGTCCATAGTCACAGATTTTTATTTAAAAAGTCCTGAGTTTCTCTTTGATCTCCTGCACCAATGCCAGAAAAAGATAAGTTTCTGAATCTTAATTAAAATAAGAGGCTTTTTGGCAGAGAGCTTAGAACACGCAGCACCTGCATTTATATACATTTGTAGTAATTTAAGATAACCAAAGATACAATTGAACTATTTAAAATAAGCAGGTCTCTTGGGAGAACTGAGACTTGCAGGACAAGGACAATTTCACCTTTATTAGCAAAACTTGTATAACACATAAAACATAGCCCTAAAACTCCCAGAAATGTGCTCAAACTTTCCTAACCTGCCAAGTTTTTTAAAATGTACATAATTAGGGGTATGGCCACAAAATGGGCATGGTCAACAGGGACCCCATTCTATTTGTTGCCCAGCTGACACAGGGGACCAATGTGCTAATATTCATAGGGAATAAACAGTTTATGGGGTTTAATGGAAATTGGCAAAAATGATGGTGTAAAATGCAGGAAAACATATTTTATCGACAGATTTAGAAGGAAATGTTTTCATCTTTCTTACAACTGTGAACATTTGGAGTTATGGCATTTTCTTGCAGAGCAGATCTGGCAGGTTGTGTCAATGTGCAGAGTCTCTAGTAAATCAATCATTGACCTGTTGACGGCACATTCAAGTTACATTCTTGTACCCAGTAAGGAATTGTTATTGTTTTTAGAACTGTGTCATTGACACTGATAACAAGTGTTCTATACTTGTTTGTTTGCTCCTGTTTATGTTCAGTGCCAGTCAACAAGTCTTAAAAGAGGCATATGTCGTTTATATATAGTATGTCTCATATAAAAGCAGAATTTTGTCTGGTAGTTCTTTATGAATCAGACATGACCAAACACAGTGATTGAGTGAGAGCCCACCTTATCATACATGTGGTCATCAACAAGTATTTTTGGTTCCAAAACCCATTGATCCCATGACCCTGCATATACTCCCATTTCATATATTAATTTCACGGTAAACACAAATCATTCATTTGTTCTCAGATTGGTACAATGTTGTTCAGAGACCGTCCTCTATAAACTATTAGGTATTATTAGTACTTTTAAGTAGGTACTGTACTACAAAACAACAGTCATCCTGCCCACAATAGGCCACTTTCTGCCCAGTTCATCATTCTATAAGGAAGGACCTAATGAGCTTGCCAGTGTCGGACTGGGATGCCAGGGGCCCACCAGAAAACCTTAGACTGTGGGCCCACCGTAGACCATGGACTCACTTTCCAAACTATTATTCCTCCTCTCCTCACTCAACCTCTTTATTATCCCAGTCTTTTATATCTACTTAATATATTCTTCCATTATTAAGCATTTGTTTCCCATAAAGAAATAGGGAATGACCATAAAATATGCTAAATGGTTAGATGCAAGAGGGCCCACCGACAGCTGGGCCCACCGGGAGTTTTCATGGTATCCCGGTGGGCCAGTCCGACACTGGAGCTTGCTAATGCTCCCATATGAAAATAACAAATTCTTTATATCTAATTTATAGGTTCGAGCTCTGCATTACTAAGCCATTTAATAAGTCTGGGTCCAGTACAGCCAAAAGGTCAGTTCCTTTTCAAAATAAATGAAATCTTTCATTAGTACATAAGGTTTACCTATTATTATAGAGTCACTAACATAACCAGAAGTAGTTAAAGTAAAAGCACACTAACTGAAAAGACTTTGAGCCTTAAAGGCATATGGTTTTAAAAGCCTGTCATTATCCTAAATGCACCCTTCTGTGTTGTCCTTAGGTAACGTTACCAGATCATAGGAGCAACTTAGGAAAATAAAGTTATGGGGTTTGTTCACCTTCCAAAGACTTTTTTCAGTTTAGTTGTTTTCAGATTGTTCAACAGAAATAAAGGCTTTTTTTTTTAAATTTTTCAATTCCTTCCCATTTTTTATTTTTTATTGTTTTTCCAAAATTGACATTTAAAATGTAATGTTTGTGTCTCTAGTTTGTCAGTCTGGCAGCTCAGTGATCCAGGGGCAGTTACAATTTGCTGCATTTAGTTGATACAATTAATTGGTACATTTCTCAGCAACTATTGTATCAATTCTAACAGCTGCCTTTACTGAAACTCAGGGATTCTAAGGACTCGTTCAGGGACAAAGATAACAAGTGTATCAATTTTATGTATCAATTTAGAACAGTTAAAGAGTTGGCGACCCCCCCTCTCCTCCCAGAGCTGGAGAAATTTTACACTCCAGTATTAGAAAAACAATCACAAATAGAAAATAGAAAGGAATTGCAAAAAGTCTTAATTTCTGGTGGACAATCTGAAAACAACCGAAATGGAAAAGTGTTTGAAGGTGAACGACCCCTTTAAGAGAGCTGCACTTGCTACATTTAATTTAAATGCAATCAGTTTGCAGTCCAACCACTTGTATTTATCAGATGTGCCCCTGATTTGCCAAATCATCTAGTAACCTTATCCTAAGGACTCGTTCAGTACTTTGCATCATTGTATTCCCCCAGGGTAGCTGGAACTCTGCACGACTGCACACCCAACAAATTATGCCATTTCATTGCTAAAGTGGAAATACCAAATGTGCCTTCTTTTTCTGAAAATAGATTTCCTGTTCCAATGAAATACTAATTATTATCAAGAAATACTGTTTTTGTCAATGTTAATGTTCCACTTCCCTACCCCACCCTAAATACACAGCTCAGGGGCAATATTAGGTGTCTTTCCCTGGCTCTAGTTCATCTCGTGTTCAGCTTGATTGCCTGTTAATTCAATAATAGTTGCAAATAGAACAGAATGTGTGATTGTTTGTCTGTTTGATTATGAGACATTAGGACAATACTGGCCTTTAGATTCACATTTGATTCTATATTTCTATTCTTTTGCTGTTGCTTTTCATTTCATCTATTACTAAAGCTTTGCCTTGACTCATTGGTATCTCATTGTGCTGCGGAACTGTCCTTACAGGTTTAGTTTTCTCAGAAATGTCTTTTTCAGTTCAAGAACCTTGGTTTAATTCTACGATTTAAGGACTCAGGGCCAGGTCAGACCGGCAGGGCGCCCCAGGCAATCCAGCCGGCCGTGTCACGCCACCCTCATGTTGCTTAGGCGTGAGAATGCACACGTGCACACAGAAGTATCATTGCACTAAATGCTCCTGTCACATAGGAGCACGCACATGCACACACAGAGCGGGACCGAAGACAGGACGGGGGTATGCAGCAGTTAACGGTACGTGCAAGGGCGCCCCCAAAGCTTTGCACCTTAGGCACCCCTAGTTCCGGCCCTGCTTAAGGTAGCCATATACAATAAGATCTGCTTGTATGATGAGGTCGCCAAACTAGGGCATCTTTCCCCGATATACCCACTAACGACAGGGCAATATTGGCTTAATTAGATCGTTCAACCGTAGGGCTAAATCTGTT
The DNA here is from genome assembly GCF_017654675.1 of Xenopus laevis. Taxonomy (NCBI): domain Eukaryota; kingdom Metazoa; phylum Chordata; class Amphibia; order Anura; family Pipidae; genus Xenopus; species Xenopus laevis. Next base: position 112,155,354 of record NC_054378.1, on the reverse strand, counting down.
TATCGATTGGATTTTAACAAAGAAAATGGGCGGTAATGGGATGAGGACCACATCAACTAGCCGATGCAGTCCTCGATCACATAGGAAAATCAAACCTCCCGATTGATCTCTGACCGAATGGGTCTAAAGGAACGATATTGGCATCTTTAATCTGCCCGTGTTTGGCAGCCTTTAGGCATCATGTCCTTGCAATCAATGTCCCTTATCTTCCCCCATGAATCCCAACCTCATGGAAAGCCTTAGGACAATGTTGATACTCACCCAGGCATATAGTATTTCCCCTTTGAGTGACAAAACACATTTTTATACAATCACTTGGACCCACATGGTGCACTTGTGGGACAATTGATTGTCCTTAGAAATGATGGCTTCCCACTGCTCAGCCATGCAAGTGATTACTGATGTACAGTCTATGTCTATTTGAGTTTTTCCAGCCCTTCCATTAATACAAATGATAGGAATAGGCATAAAAAAAAAAAGGCAATGATCTTTGCAGTTTCCAACCCCTTCATAACAAGGTTACAGATATGTAGAAATATTACTGGTTAAGGTCAATCTGCCATTTTAAGAAGTCCTCGGGTCAACTAGAGTTTTGAATTGTAGGCTTATATTGTTTCAGATCAGATGAAGCAATTCTTTTGGTCGTTGTCCTGGTGGTTTGGTCAGGAAATTAGAGATGATTGAAATTATTTGCCTATTTTAACGTTGGAGCAGTCAAAATATGCAACCATGTCGGGCAACTGTAAGTAGAAAACCCACAACTTAGATAAAGACCTCTGATTTTCTCTTTCAGGACTCATATAAGGACAATTACCATCATTCTGAATTTCAATGTGTTGCCTACAGCTCTGGAAAGCAAAGTATTTGTGCATTTTAAATGCCCTTTTTGCTGTCTTCTCTCCAAGCAGAAGCATGTGTGGACTTTCTCACACAAATGATCACATTTCTTTTCCAATGGAAATGCAAAGCAACCGGCCTATATGTAAACTCTCTGCTTTACATCCACCACTTACACCTGATCAGATTTCTTTATGCTTCTGGATTTCTGGCCCAAATTACCGTAGCAACCATGGATAAGATGGGGTCAGTGACCCCAATTTAAAAGTTAGAAAGAGCCAGAAGAAAATAATTAGCAAACTATACAAAAGAAATAATGAGGACCAATTGAGGACCACTTGAATTGAATAGAATCAGCCATTCTATATCATACCAAAATTTAACTTAAAGGCAAACCACTGTAGGATTGTTTTACCTCCATTAAGGATTCATTATATCTTAGTTGGATCAAGTAGAAGATACTGTTTTATTATTACTTTTGGCCTCTTCTCACCTTGATCCTATTCCTTCATAACTTCTCCACAATACCAATCCTTGTCTAATCAAAGCCTTAACTCCCCTATTTAATCTCTCGCTTTCAACTGAAATCTTTCTGTCTCAACTAAAACATGCTCTTGTCACCCCCATTCTGAAAAAAACCCTCTCTTGATCCCTCCTATCTTAACAACCTCCGACCTTTCTCTCTGCTACCTTTCATCTCTAAACTACTGGAGCGCCTAGTCTACAACCGACTAACCTCTTTCCTCTCTGACAATAACCCCCTACAATCTGGTTTTAAGCCACAACACTCCACTGAAACTGCCCTAACCCAACTAACTAATAACCTTTTAACAGCTAAAATCAACAATCACCTCTCACAACTAATACTGCTAGATCTCTAAGCTGCATTTGACACTGTAGATCACCCTCTCCTACTCTAGCCCCTCCATTCACTTGGCCTTCGTGAGACAGCCCTGTCCTGGGTCTCTTCTTACCTCATTAATCGTTCCTTCAGTGTCTCCTACAATGGAGTAACATATTCTCCTTCCTCTTTCTGTTGGGGTTCCTCAAGACTCTGTCCTGGGCCCCTTATTATATACTCCCTCTATATTTCCTCCCTCGGCAAACTAATCAATTCGCATGGTTTCCACTACCACCTCTATGCTGATGATACTCAGATCTATCTCTCTTCACTCTGATCTCAACCCAGAACTCCTAACTCGGGTCTCCTCCTGCCTGTCCACTATCTCTACTTGGATGTTGCAACGCTACCTTAAATTAAACCTCTCTAAAACTAAAATGGTTCTCATTCCTCCAACTAACACCAGTAACATCCCGGAAGTATCCATCATAGCTAACAATTCCACTATCACCCCATCTCCCCCATCCGCTACCTTTCAGAGTAAAATTCTAATTAATGACCCTGACATTCAAAGCACTTCATAACTCTGCCCCACCCTACATCTCTATATACTCACCCAACTGCTTACTACGCTCCTCTACTGACCTGCTACTCAACTCTTTTCTCATTACCTCCTCACATGCTCGCATTTAAGACTTTGCAAGGGCTGCACCCCTCCTCTGGAACTCTCTCCCACGGTCTGTCCCCAAACTTTCTGCCTTCAAGAAATCTCTTAAAACCCACTTATTTAGAGAAGCCCACCCTCACTCTGCTTAACTACCAAATGCAATACCACATACAGTACTACATCTCTCACCAATTAATTCTGATCTTGTCCACTCCCACACCTTGTGTCTTATTCCCTTCCCTCTAGATTGTAAACTCTGTTTGCACAGGGCCTTCCTCACCTTTTGTACCAGTATTGGTTATGATGTATGTAACTCCATATGTTCTATGTATGTAATTCATGTGATTTAGTTGTATAAAAACATTTGCTTAACAGCGCTGCGAAATATGTTGGCGCTATATAAATACATGTTAATAACATATAATAATAACTAATTTTTATTAATGTGAATTATTTGATTAAAGTGAAGTCTATGGTGAGATGGACTTAATTTGGAGCTTTCTACATACTGGGTTTCCTGATAGCGGAATCCATTTTTTTTTTACATACTGGGTTTCCTGATAGCGGAATCCATTTTTATATGTATGTCTCATCATTAAATAACCAGCCTTGACAGTCACTAACATGAGGTACTCAAACTTTCCTTATTCATTGTTATATACTAAGACAAAAGTGGGGAGCTTAACCTTCACCTTTCCAATCTATTTTGATTGCACGCGGATATTTTCCCATCCCTGTTCATGCAGATAAAAACTACAACAAAAAAAAGTGCAGAGCAAAACAAATAACAAGATGAAAGGAAACTGAATGGAATTTGCAAAACAACCTGCTGTTTTCAGAGAGTGACTGAGCAAGACGAGTAGGAAAACAGCAAAGGGTCGGTGTAATCATTAACTTCAGAGGCTTTGACACCAGTATTGCTCTTGGGTAGGATCATCTGCTTGTTTGGACAAACCATGACTAGACTAAAGTGAGCAGAGGAAAACACTTTGTTTCAAAAACATGTGTACCGGTTCCTTATACTATGGGTCAGAGGCCCTTAGTGATACCCACAGGCATACTACACATTCCGTGGCAGTCCTACAAGATACACCAGTTTTCACAGTGAAACCCACGGAGAGAAAAAAAATGAATGGCTTACACACAATGGCCTGGTAAAGTGGTGACATGTTTGGCCTCATGCCTTTCTTCATATTTAGAATTCCTTTTAAATTGCATGTGATGTCATTGGTTTTAGAAGCTGAAGTTGCAGCACTGGATCTTAGAGGAGTAGAATAGATTATGCCAAAGATCTGGCTATGAGTATAACGTAACAGGCATATGATGTGGTGCAGGTCAGTGATGGATTAAGGACATGTGAGGCACCTCGGCTACACTTTCCACAGGGCCCCCTTCTAGAGTACCACTTTTTTTTTGTGCGGTCCGTGACATTTTTTTTTTTTAAAAAAAGCATCGCGTAAATACACTATCGGTTTCAAGCTTAGGCAATGGCACATGATAGTAGCGTATTTACGCGGCGGTCAGCTTTATTAAAAGCCGTGGCTCGGATCGCTCAAACCCGGCGATGATCAGCAATTAACTTCCAAATAATCAAAAATAACAAAAATAATGACTCAAAAATAGCAGATTAGCAGGTACGTACGCACAGGGGCGCTTCGCCAATGAGGCAACTTGAGGCTGTCGCCAGGCCCGGATTTGTGGCGAGGCCACATAGGCCCGGGCCTAGGGCGGCGAAATTTTTGGCTTAACGATCCCCATCGCTTCTGCCTCAGCGAGCGCCACAGCCGGCACTAGGACCCTGCGGACACAGGGTGGCGCGACCGGAAGCAGCAAGGGTATGGATCGTGCGGCCTTGGGGCGCCGCTTCATTAAATCTGGTCCTGGCTGTCGCCTCAGGCGGCAGCGACTCACTAGGTATCAGGGGAGGAATTTCTGTTTTTCAAATTGTAAATTCAGCTCTTCTGGCGCAGAGATCACAATTAGGCTCTCTGCGCTAGCGTACTGGCCCTCTCTGCCGCCCTCGTGAACCCCCTCAGGCGCAAAAAGTTAAGCGCACGGGGGAGAGGGGCGGCAGAGGGGCCAGGATCACCCCTGCGTACACAGCTACTGCCTGGGAGTGGGACCCCAATGCAATGCTGATCCCAGTGGAGCACAGCCACTGCCAGTGGTACCTGCTGATTCAGCTTGTGTTTGCTTTGCTGGCCTGGCTGAAGTTTTTAATTTCCAGAGTTCACACACTGTGACGCACATATAGACGTGACGTACCTGACCTGCCTAAATTTTCCCAGCCAGTGCTGCAGCGCCCATCAGCACGTGGTGGGGGGGACTTGTTAGTGGACCCCCGTTGGTGAAAATTTTTTTTTAAAGAAAAAAAAATTGTCAAAAAAACCCATGGCCCCCTGACCACTATGGGCTCCTATACTATAGCCTAGGAGTTAATCCGCCCCTGGTGCAGGTACAACACACACAAGTCTAGATACTGAGCTTCAAAACAGGTTCCCATTCTATTTTAGGACATCAGCTGTCTCCTTCCATCAGCTGACTATAATGCCTTCCTTTATAAGTCATACGAGTGACCTAAATCCATACCGTATTCCAAGGTCCCCATTCTAATGCCACTGAGTATTCCTGGGTAAGACTTCAACCTTGGATTCCTGTTTGCACATACACCTAGATTTCACTTCCCAACTGTCCTGACTACTGTTTGTGGTTCCTCCGTGTCTCATTAGTCCTTAAAGGAGTTTATTTTTAATATAATGTGATAATAGTGATAGTCCGAGACAATTTGCAATTGGTTTTCATTTTTTTTATCCTTTGTGGTTTCTGAGTTATTTACCTTTTTATTCAGCAGCTTTCTAGTTTGCCGCTTCAGCAATATGGTTGCTAGTGTCAAAATGACCCTAGCAACCATGCCTTGATTTGAATGAGAGACTGGAATATGAATAGGAGAGAATAGAAACATGAGTAATAAAAAGTAGCAATGACAATACATTTGTAGTCTTACGGAACATTTGTTTTTAGATGGGGTCAGTGACCCCCATTTGTAAGCTGAAAAGAATCAGAAGAAGAAGGCAAATAATTGAAAAGTTATAAAAAAACTAAATAAATACATTTAAAAAAATGACAGGAATTGAGAGTATCCAAATTGCACAAAGAGTTGTATATTAAAGGAAACTATACCCCCCCCCCCAAACTGAATATTTATTGGCAGGCTGTTATTTCTCCTACTTAATGTAACTGAATCAGTCTCAGTGGAACTTGGCTTTTACAATTTCGTGCTGTTCTTAGATCTACCAGGCAGCTGTTATCTTGTGTTAGGGAGCTGTTATCTGGTTACCTTCCCATTGTTCTGTTGTTAGGCTGCTGGGGGGGGGAAGGGAGGGGGTGATATCACTCCAACTTGCAGTACAGCAGTAAAGAGTGATTGAAGTTTATCAGAGCACAAGTCACATGACTGGAGGCAGCTGGAAAATTGACAATATGTCTAGCCCCTTGTCAGATTTCAAAATTGAATAAAAAAAAATCTGTTTGCTCTTTTGAGAAATGGATTTCAGTGCAGAATTCTGCTGGAGCAGCTCTATTAACTGATGCGTTTTGAAAAAAACATGTTTTCCCATGACAGTATCCCTTTAAAGTTGAACCACTCCTTAAAGAACATATTAAAAAAAAAAAGGCTGGGGGCGTGGCTGGCCTGGTCTGCTGGAAAGTCGCATCTCGTGGCGCTCCTGGGGCTCCAACCACCTCGGCGCCCCATCCACCCATAAAGGCTCCAAACCCCAACAGCTAAGTAAGCCCACTAGGGCTGGAACACTGTCCGCCACCCGCTGCCTCAATCCCCAGTCTCCCAGCACGTCGCCGGCCAGAGTTCCGGCTGAGGCCTAGTAAAACGTGCGGAGCCGCGGCCTCGCGTACTTGCGACTCCCGCCTGCACGATACCTTCAGCGCGGTTCCCTACAAAGCCACACAGAGGGCACAGCGGACTCTACAGCTGATCCGGCAGGGGACACCAGGAGTGGGGTGAGTGGAGTTGGAGCCCTGGGGACCCCTTTTACCTAGGGCCCTATATAGTAATCAGCCACAGGCCTGTGCTAGTGACTTTGACCCACTGTTAATGTGGATGTGCACCCAGGTGAACCCCAAAATCAGCACCCATAACTGAACCCTGTTTTACCACATATGGCAAACAGTTTGGCACCTGTTCAACCGTTACCCACAAGTCTGGCCGCAAATTAACCCTTTAGCTGGATCGACTGCCTATTGACCCACTGTGTTGGCACGGCGGCAGTATAAGGGCAGCACAGACAGTGACTTTCGGATCTTGCATATTCAACCCAATTTCAGGAATTCCATCTGAGCAATGGCCTAAGTAATATGGCAGTGCTATAGCCTGACTTAGTGCCCGTGCCCTCATTATCCTGATTATCATCCTGCACTCTACCGGGAACATTATTTACTGTCTCTTATATCTACACGGACCCACCTGAATCCGTCTTCATAGGGGTAGACATGAAAAGAAACAAAGCTCCGACCCACAAACCAAGTGCGGGGTCCTCTTCCACAATATCCAAGAAAAGTGCGGAAACAACCTCCCCACTCACATCATCCAGTAACCCCGACCCGCATCACGTCACTACCAACTCTGCGGACAGGCAGAAAGTGGGCTCAGACGTGGCAAAAAAACTGCAACGTTACGCCAGGGGCCAAAGTGAGAATACGGAGCGTCTAGGCGCACAGATGGCAGCTTCTCTGGGATGCTCCTCAAATACCTCCCCTGTGCCTCCCCTGCAATATACACCAGAAGACGTACAGGAGGTCTCACCTCCTCAGCCCACACTTGCTGAAATTATGCAGCTAATAGCCAGCAACCACACAGTTACCATAAGCAAGTTCGATGATCTGAAGTCTGACCTGGCACTCCTAAAACATGATGTGCAAAATGTCAGGGACCGCACTACTGAAGCAGAGCGTCGTATCAGCGAGCTGGAAGATCTAACTGCACCTATTCCTGAGACTATAACCTCTATGACGCGTAAGATCCAAGCTCTAGAATCCAAGGCAGATGATCTAGAGAACAGATTACGCAGAAATAACATTAGACTTGTTGGTCTTCCTGAAAGGGCAGAAGGAAATAACCCGGAACTCTTTCTTGAACAATGGCTACGCAACCAATTTGGCAACGACAACTTTTCCCCTTCATTTGTCGTGGAGTGAGCTCATCGCATACCAAGCAGACCTCCACCTCCGGGAGCTCCCCCAAGATCCTTTATTGCCAGGCTCCTTAACTACAGGGATAGAGATAAGATACTATCGGAAGCCCGGAAAAAACAGCAAATTCTTCATGAAAATGTGAGAATTTCCATCTATCCTGATTTTTCTGTAGAAGTTAGGAAATTACGCTCGAAATTCTCCGAAGCCAAGCAGAGTCTCCGCCAACAAAATATGCCCTACGCCATGCTCTTCCCCGCCAAATTGAGAGTTCTAGAGGGAGGAAGAGCACACTTTTTTGAAAGACCAGAAGAGGTTTTTTCATGGCTTGAGTCAAGGAGGAGAAATTCTCCCAGAAGAGAAATGTAACTGATAATGTTAGTTAATCCGAAATCCATTATTCCCGACAGGTGTTGTTCTAATAGGCACGGGACACCTACAGGCAGGCACTGCCGGACTTTTATCTCCCAGGTATTCGGAGATTTCTACCTAAATTTTTGAAAGTGGTCTCATCCACGCCCTGATTGCAAAATGTTTGGTTTGGGAAATATGTATCTCCAGGTTGGGGGGGGATACGGGGTGGGGGGGAACCTTGACGGGGATTTGTATTTCTGGCTTTTTCTCTTTTTTCTTATCTGCATCTTTCTCTTTTTGGAGCTTAGAGAGAAGGGGTCATCAGCACTCTACTACTGTACAAAAAAACATGCAAAGGTATCTCTGAGACGCGCTGCTCCGGGCCTGAAACCCGTCTCAGTAACCACTATAACCCATACATGTCCAAACTTTGCGGGAGGCGGCACCGGGGCGGCTACTCTCACCACCAAGGTAAACATGTTTTGTCTTTCAAAATGATTGAAGGTAAAATTGTTTTATTATCCTGGAATGTCCGGGGATTAAATGACAAAATCAAAAGATCAATTGTAATGGGACAGTTAAGGAAATCAGGGGCTGATCTGATTATGCTTCAAGAAACCCATTTAGTAGGTCTAAAGGTTAGAGCTTTAAAAAGATACTGGGTAGCTAAGCATTACCACTCTGAATTCTCTACATACTCTAGGGGAGTGGCCATTCTAGTTAGGAAAACCTTAAACTTTCACTTTGAACAAATCTTTACTGACAGACATGGAAAATACATAATCCTTAAATGTAGAATTAATGACACTCCCCTCATTTTGGTTAATGTTTACCTACCTCCACCTGCTGATATCCAATTCCTCAGCGAGGTGTTTCAAAAAGTAGCTTCTCTGGGACCTCTCCCCACGGTGTGGGGCGGAGATTTTAATATGGTCCCGGACCCATCCAAGGATAGGTTAAAACCTAACGATAATGACACCAGGATATTCCAAAACTGGTTAGACTCCACTAGTTACACGGATGTATGGCGATGGAAACATCCTGACCTCAGGCATTTTTCCTGTTATACAACTGCCACGTCGGCCTTATCCAGAATAGATATATTCCTGACCACCTCAGATTTGCTCAAGGTAGTTTCCAATATATACTTTGGCTCCCGTATCTGTTCTGATCATGCCCCCCCCTTTTGATGACCCTAGAAGGCGGGGACCCTAACCCCCCTACCAATTGGAGACTTTCCCCTAAATGGATTTTCAACCCTAAAGTAGCAAATCCTTATGCTACACAATTGGGAGATTACTGGGAACTGAACACAAATTCTGCCCCTGAACAAGTAGTCTGGGATGCCTGCAAGGCTCACACCAGAGGTCTATATACCTCCCTTATCGCAGCAGCCAGGAAAGAGACTGAGGCCACACTTGTCAATGCTAAAGCAACTCTCAGTGTGGCTGAGCAGGCACTCATTGACGACCCCAATGAAACAACGAAAGCTGACATGAAGAATGCCCAAATAAATATAGACCTACTATCTGTAGAAAAATTTTCCCAAAAGGAACTCTATCGCTCAGCGAATTGGTTTGACAAAGGTAATAAAAATGGCAAACTATTGGCAATACTTGCAAAAGCAGACACCCCTCATACGGCAGTGGCCAACATTGTTGGGGTAAATGGAGATACAATATCAGATAGAGTAGGGATAGCTAGATGTTTCAAAGAACATTTTTGTGATACGTATGCAGCCCGCCCCTCACCCCCGCAAGCTGAGCTCTTAGACTACCTGGGTGTTATAGATTTCCCAACTATCCCACAAGACATGTTGGAATACCTAGACAGTGATATCTCTGAGGAAGAGATCGGTGGAGCAATAGCAGAGATGCCCACTGGCCGTACTCCAGGCCCAGACGGTCTCCCCTCCGAGTGGTACAAAGCTAACTCCCCAACACTAACACCCAAACTCAAATCTCTGTTCAACAATATTTCAGAGGACTTCTTACTACCCGAATCATGCTTCATGGCGCATATTACTTTAATACACAAAGATGGTAAACCCCCCCACAGTTGCGACTCTTACCGCCCCATATCCCTCCTAAACTGTGATATTAAATTATTTGCAAAAATACTTGCAAACAGACTGAAGCGGACTGTGAGGGGAGTAGTTCACCCAGATCAAACGGGCTTCATGCCTAATAATGCCACAGATATAAATATCAGACGACTATTCAATAATCTGGAGACTAATCATGAAAATAAAGGTAACAGAATTATAGTATCACTCGACACCGCCAAAGCCTTTGATACTGTTTCATGGCCTTATCTCTGGGAAGTTCTTCGATTGTTTGGCTTTGGGTATCGCTTTGTCACCTGGGTTAAGGCTTTATACCGACATCCCTCAGCTAGAATATCAGTAAATGGTATGCTCTCTGACCCATTTACGCTTCATCGGGGCACAAGGCAAGGTTGCCCTTTATCTCCCCTTCTCTTCTCCCTAGCTATTGAACCTTTGGCTATACTAATCCGTAACTCACCCACCATAATAGGATTTCAGGTTGGTAAATTGATGGAAAAAGTATCACTATATGCCGACGACATGCTACTGTATCTGGCCAACTCCAGGGGGCACTAGACTCTGCACTAAACTTGGTGGAAGAATTTGGAAATTACTCTGGATTGAGAATTAATCAAACTAAGTCGGTAATTTTCCCTGTTGACCAACTCCCTGTTGATCAGACACTTAATATAGGCCAACTAAAGGTGGTGCACTCTTTCAAATACTTGGGGGTTATAGTTACACGAAACTGCAAAGATTATGAGGAAACTAATCTTAAACCCATAGTTAGAGCTTTATCCACAAAGATTGATATCTGGGAACAACTTCCCCTCACCTTACCTGGTAGAGTAAATCTCTTTAAAATGGTATTTCTCCCCAAGTTTCTATACGCCCTGCACAACTCTCCGATAACCCCGCGATCCCACTGGTTCAATTACATCGACAGAATAATTAGAAGATTCCTTTGGGCTGGGGAACACCCCCGTCTCAATTTCAGGATTCTACAAGCCCCAGTTACACGTGGGGGTTTGGCCCTACCTAACCTAAAAATGTATTTTCTAGCTAGTCAATTGACATACGCACACTGGTGGTTATCCCCCCACCTTGACAATACCTCCATTATTCTAGAGGCAAATATAATGGGATCACTAGAAGCCTTGGCCAACCTCCCATACCGGGGACCTCCAACACTCCAAGCCTGTACTACTCCAATGTTAACTGTGATCGCAGCCTTTCAAAAGGCTCTTAAACTAGCACAAGGGCGGGCTTTGGTGTGGTCCAAATGGGAACCCTTATGGGGTAACAAGTCTCTGCCCCATTTTTCCTCTCTCCCTGACATTAATGTATGGGCCTCGCGGGGCATCAAAATGTTGTGTGATATTGTATGGGAAGGAGAGATAAAACAATTCCAGGCCCTCAAAGATACTTACCATTTACCCCAATCCATGTTCTTCAGATACCTCCAGCTATCTCATGCCTTCCGAGCACAATTCCCGAACAGGCCGATAACTACTCTAGAGACTACTCTAGAAATTTACCTCAGGAGAGAAGACCTCACCAAACCCCTATCCCGCCTATATACTATCCTAGGGCAGACCTCCCAAGACCCCCTGGCAAAAACTTTTGCGAAATGGAAAAGAGATATTCCAAACCTGACTGAGGATTTATGGGAGGAGGCTCTGAAACAAATACCTGACTTAACAATATCCTTAAATGACAGGTATATTCAAATAAAATTCCTCAATCGGGTGTACCTTACCCCATATAGACTCTCGAAAATATTCCCCCAGACGTCTGATGTTTGTATTAAGTGTGAACAAGAAATTGGTTCCTACATGCATGTGTTTTGGCATTGCCCACTAATCCAGTCATTTTGGAGAAATGTTGTACACTATATATCTGATGTCCTTGATTTACCAAGAATACTATCGCCCCTGATATGCCTTCTCGGAGTTGAAGAAGACATGGACATCAATAACCACATTAGACTGTGTTATCTTCAACTTCTTTATTACGCAAAGAAAGCCATTCTCCTAAACTGGAAAGCTACTGGCCCACCATCGTTAACCTTCTGGCGAAATCTTATAAATAACTCATTGTCTAACCAAAAACTGACATATCTTGCCAGAGGTTGCCCGCAGAAGTTTGATGCAGTTTGGGGCACTTGGGTATCATTTCATGACGAGAACAATACTACTATTGTCATTTAACATAACCAACTTTGACATGTGATGTATAATTGTATGAACATCCTTCTCCTCTCCCTGCTCCACTTTTTCTTCTTTCTTTCTTTTCCTGCTTTCTTCTCTCTAAATCGCTGTTTTGTGTTAACCTAAAATGCAAAAATAAAAACTTTAAAAAAAAAAAAAAGGCTGCATAGTATATTTGCATACAGAGGATGAACTTGTAACCAATGGTATGTGTACTTGATGTTATAAGTAGATATATGTGAATATTATACCCATTCACCCCCTTTTTCCCATTTCCTTCTCCTTTTATATTCTGAACCCTATCCCCAAAAAAATACCTATAAATAAAGAATTATAAAAATAAAGAACATATTAACTTTGATTGCGTTGTACAGCTTGGATATCGCTTCAAAATATCCCTTTCATCTATACATTGTTATACATATTATAAACGTATGCTGTATACCAATACCACCGGTTTTCAAAACTGATGAGCAAAACAAAAAGCAAGTCAATTAAACTGTTGGGGGGGGGGTGGATAATGTGGTCAAACACAGAAACAAAAAATAGTCATTTAAATGGGAGAATAAAATGATGCTAGCTTTGGAATGTTAATAGTTACAGCTCATAATGCTTGTATTTAGCTATCAAAGTGGTACAGAACTGTTATGTACAAGTATGGGACCCATTACCAGGAATCCCATTATCCAGAAAGAACTGACCCCTCCCATCAAAGCATGTCCACAAGCTCATATTTATACACCATTAAAACTTAACTTTTATTACTGATAAATAAGATAAAAAAGTCCAGTAATAATTAAAACATGGTTAGGACCGGGGAGACCGATTAACTTGGAGTAGTGGGTTGGTGGTACGGTGCTCACTATAACTTATACTATGTAGAGCTTAGTAGAGTGTATACTGCATACCTCCCAACATTTTGAAAATAAAAAGAGGGACAAAAACTGTTGGCCCGCGTAACGTGGCAACATTTTTATGACCACGCCCATTTACCATGGAGAAAAAAAGGAACACCAAGAGCCCCAATAGTGTAATATGTTTTTACAGGGAGTAATGGTAGAGTAAACAAGTTAATACTCACAAACCAGGGTTACCGATAGGCAACCACTGTATAGGCAGGTGGGGAGATTATCCTGACCCCACTCTAGAATAAAACGTCGCTCTCTGTAGAAGAAGAAAACGGGGATGATACCCCTCCACTCGGGGTGGACTCGATATGGTAGTAAGACAAAACAGAGGCGCCAAAAAGGATAAAAATAGCTAAAAGCACTTAAAAACCCAATGGGTAAGTTCATTACTACCTCCTCTGAATTACCCATTGGGTTTTTAAGTGCTTTTAGCTATTTTTATCCTTTTTGGCACCTCTGTTTTGTCTTACTACCACGCCCATTTACCATGTTCATTTTGCAAAATTTGGCAGCTTATGAAAGTTTGAACATATTTCTGTGTTTTTTTTCCAGTTATTCCAGTTTTGTTAATGAAGGTGAATTGCCATGTAAGCTGTGAGTCTAAAGCTGGCCATAGACACAAATATCCAATCGTATGAATCCTCGATTCGTACGATTTTCGGACTGTGTCTGGAGAGTCTTGACATTTTCCGTCCGGCGAAGATCGGTCAAAAGATTTCTGTCGGCTGCCGATAATATCTCTGCGTGTATTGCCGATCGTACGACTTCCAGTGGGAGACTGTCACCAGCTTTGGTGGGACATAACTGTCGTACGATTGCTGTCAGGGGCAGAACATCAGCTGATCTGTTCTTTTCTTCTTTATTTGATTGGAATGTTAATGGCAGGTCGGGAGATGGGAAAGTCCGATCGTTCAAGGATTCGAATGATCGGATCTTTGCATCTATGGCCAGCTTAACTTTTCCTAAGGGACCTCCTTATCTACTGTATATTGTTACAATTACTTATTTGCTTATCTCAAAATTGTTAGCTGCACCTGGTGGCTGTTCTGGGCTCTCTGCCAAAAGCCAATTAAGTTAGAAACTTTCGGGGGAATGTAATAAAAGTCGCAAAGAGCAAAACACTTAGCACAAATGAGAATAAAACGTCTCATTTCGCAATGTAATACTCTTCTTTAAACTGTTATGACATTGGGAATTTTAATTGCACATTGCTCACTTTTAAGAAGTGCTTGAAGTTGTCAAAATCTTTTGGAGCAAACAGAACAACTTTTTCATTAAGAAGTTTAAAGAAGTTTTTATTAGCACTGGCGCTAACTATAAAATTCCCAAACCTTCTTCCACTGTCGGAAGTGGTCGCTAAACAGTTTCCGACTTCGCAAAAGCTATATTCAATTCTCACAAAGGCAAATATTTTTCTCACAGAGGCATAACTTTTCGCAATGCGAATATTTTTTCTGTTACCGACTTTTATTACATTCCCCCATTTGTATCTTTTTCTGGCTGTTCCGTGCAGAGAAAGTTGGGACTTTCCAGTACAAACACGGGACTGTGGGTTGAGCGGGACTGTCTCGCTGAAAACGGGACAGTTGGGAGGTATGATTAGAAACTTGATGAAAAGTGAAAAGAAGGATAATATGAAGAGGGGATAAAGGAAAATTAGTGAAAGAATGGGATAAGAGGAATGAAAAAAGAAATAAAAAAGATGGATAAAGAGAGGGAGAGAACATTTTTCCAGGGTGGGACACTGATCAATTATTTCTTGGTGGGTTCCCTGCATCCTACACTGACACTTGCTGGGACACGGGCACGTTTCTATTTATCTACACAAAACCTTAACACAACAAAACCATTCTTCTCGAAACCACAAGACAACTTTTTATTACTTTTTAAAAGTTTTTAATATTTATTGTAAATATAACATAGGCGGAACGCTGGCGAAAAATACAGTATTGTTTATATACATCGCGTTGTAGAGACCTCTTTTAAACTTTGATTCAATTTACACAAATTTCTGATAATAATAAATTGAATTTGATATGAAGACATTTATATACAATATATTTACATACATTCAGAAAAAGAGAAGTTAACCTGCTTGGGCAGAGGACAGTTGGCCTGGGTGGGAGGAAAGCGACTAAATACAATTTGTAAATCGAGGACCTAATACTTTAATTGTCTGTCACTACTGTCAAACCATTCGGGAAGCAAACTGGGTTGGTTTCTATGTAGTGATAAAAATTCTGTTTAGTGAATTTAGCGAATTTATTCGGCAGGTGCAAATTTGCGGCGAATTTCCGCGTTTCGTCACCGGCGCAAATTTGCGCACGCCCATTGACTTTAATGCAATTGGACAAAATAGGGGCATGTCCAATTGTTGCTGGCGACATATTTTGACGCCCGCGAATTGATGCCAGTGTCAAAATTCGCCTTTCACAAATTTTTCATCTAAGCAAAACAGAACAAATTTGCCCATCACTAATTCTGTTGTATGAAAATCTCAACCATTTTGAGCTTCTGGGACAGTATTGGTATTATAATAATTCTCTTGCCTTTTATCATAGCACTGTCATACAGAATTTAATTTCTGAGCATTTAGCTCATCCTATAAATCTTCTAAGCACTAGAGATATGATTGACAGAGCAGTATTTTGTATGTATTGTTCCTATCTGCACATATGAATACATATCTGGTACGAGTTCGATCCCCCATTCTAGACAATGTAAAGCAGTGGGGTCCTTTCATCTTTTATGTCTTTTGGAAGCCCAATAGGAAAACATCTTCTCAAAAGAAGGGAGTCAAAAAAAAAAAACAACATAATAAAAATTAACAAGGAAACATCATTGTGGATAACCAAATTGGCCAAAATACCCCTGCACAAGGCAAATTAGTTCTCGTATACATGGCTTTTCTACAGGATGGAATGCATACCTCATTTACCCCTTTGCAACCAGAGCAACACTATATGAAAGCAGCTTATTCCCTCTCCTGCCACAAATTTCCCACCCTCGTCTCACTCTGAATTAGGCTTGGGTTTTTTATTTTTTTTCTTAATAGCTGGATTAAGGCAGAATTAACACATTTCATTACAGATTTCACAAGAAAATCACAAACAAGAAGATAAACCGATTGAAGAACAAAGGCATTTAAGGAGCAGCAGAAATATCAGGCTTTGTTTCCCTAAAACTGGAAGGACAAAAAAATGTCCTAAGGCTCCTAAAATAAATATAAAAAATATACACATATTCTTATGTATATACAGCACGAAAACATGTAGATACTTTGATCTTTACATCCTTAAAGTATGTCACTGGCAGCTGAATGTGTTGAATGAGTTGATATTGTTTATATAGTCCCCTGTGGCTCTACAGCTGGTAGAGCAGAGACTATGGTTGACTTCAAGACTTGACTACAGATTTGGTGGGATCCCAAATTTCAGCATCCCACAAGCAAATATATATAGGCAAGGGTGATTGCTGGGATTTAATGTTCTGCAATGTGACTTATACTGCCCAACACAGAAAATCATGGGCTTATCATCAAACCTTACAAAAATATATACAGGTATGGGATCCGTTATCCGGAAACCCGTTATCAGAATTATGGATTAAGGATTATGGAAAATTTAAAAATGATTTCCTTTTTCTCTGTAATAATAA
Organism: Xenopus laevis; assembly: GCF_017654675.1. Lineage (NCBI taxonomy): Eukaryota > Metazoa > Chordata > Amphibia > Anura > Pipidae > Xenopus > Xenopus laevis. Next base: position 112,138,628 of record NC_054378.1, on the reverse strand, counting down.
CACAGTACCTTGTACTTGATCCGAAACGAAGATATAATTCATCCTTATTGGAAGCAAAATCAGCCTGTTGGGTTTATTAAGGGGCAGATTTACATAGGGTCAAATATGGAGGGTTAATTAACCCTCCATATTCGACCATCGAAGTTAAATCCTTCGACTTCGAATATCGAAGGATTTAGTGCAAATAGTTCAATCGAACAATCGAATGAAAAATCGTTCGATCGAACGATTAAATCCTTCGAATCGTTCTATTCGAAGGATTTTAATCCATCGATCAAACGATTTTTCTTTGACAAAAAAAGCTGCCAAAGCCTATGGGGACCTTCCCCTAGGCTAACATTGACTTCGGTAGCTTTTAGGTGGCGAACTAGGGGGTCGAAGTTTTTTCTTAAAGAGACAGTACTTCGACTATCGAATAGTCGAATAGTCGAACGATTTTTAGTTTGAATCGTTCGATTCGAGGTCGAAGTAGCCAAAAAAAACATTTGAAATTCTAAGTTTTTTTCCTCTATTCCTTCACTCGAGCTAAGTAAATGGGTCCCTTAATGTTTACATGATTTTCTAGTAGACTTAAGCTATGAAGATCCAAATTACAGAAAAGCCCCAGGTCCCAAGTATTATGGATAACAGATCCCATACCTGTATCAGCACAACATACACATGACCGTAAAACGTGCCTTGGTGTACCTCAATCGATACTGAAAAGGTTTTATTAGATTAAGTTGCATAGGAGTTTCCAAGACAGAGATATGGTTGAGTTCAAACATTGTCCGTGCATCCAGTCGGTAATACCAATTCTTTACACAGTCTATTAATACTGATATGTATGTTTTCACAGGATCGCTTCTCAGTTGCAGATTGATCCTTTAGAACAGAGATTCCCAACCAAAGGACATCTTACACTGAACTGTCGTCATGGGATGCGAGAATCGGAAGCTCAACAACAGCCAAAAGGTCACAATGTGGATGTGCTTGCTTAAAATAAGGAACCAGAGAGGTTCATACATTCATCTTAGTACTTTTTTCTTATGAAAAGTGGCAGTGAAAGATCAATACAAGGGATTGGATTGTGTTGTTAGTTCAACATGGAGAAGAGTAGAACTTGGCCACCAATACCTCCCACACATGTTTCTATTTTTGAACTTTTTTGGATATCCTATCATTTCCCAACTAATTGATGATTAAGGCCATGCTTTGTTGACCAGCACTGTGACTATTTTTTTTATAAATTATTAACTTAATCATCTGTACATGGAGTTTGTTTTACAGCCGAAGAAGACGTGATCTGCAGCAAGACCAGCAAAGGATCATAGGAAATGCCTACTAGAAACAACAGCCCTAAGAAGCTTGCAAACGTTTCACATTACATGGTGCCTGGTAGGTTTTACAGTTAACAGAAGTTTTCTGTAGTCTAGTAACCCATAAAAACCAACCAGCAGTTACCTTGAACTGATCAAAGTTAGAATACTGAAAGTAAACATTTGATTGGTTGTTGCAGTTAAATGGTAACCTTAATTCCTGTTACTAAGTAAACTCTCCGTTTAACAGCAGCTTGTTTTAAAGCACTGGCTGTAGAATAGCACCATTTAGTCATGTATTAAGAGATGAATGTCTGACCAAACCAAGCTGTATTTGTAGTGAGCATTGTTCTGAAGCTGCTTGACAGATCCAAGTATACTGAGACTAAATACTGCTGATAGTAACTGGCCCCTTGCTGTTCCCTTTTGTACAACTACTACTGTAGATATTTAAGGATACACAACTGTATTGATAGGAAACATTCACTCTTGTTTCTGGCTTGTTCTTATAAATTAATTAAATTAAATAATAAACCACACAGGGTAATCCAACTACAGAACAATACAACTTTCAGACTGGACACTTGACAATCTGTCCCTATTTTAAATTATCTTAGGGTCCCACTGTTTTTTTTTTTTGTATAGAGACCAACCGTTTTCAAAAATAAGATTTCCCCACTTTTTGTATTTAATGATGACATAACGCTAGCTGGCTGTATAAAAGCTGTGATATGCCCATAGGGCTTGTATATCCAAGCAGACTATGCAGATTGTCAAGGGCATCCATTAAGTGTATCTCTAGCAACAGACTCTGCTCACTATTATTTATAGTTTGAATATGTCATACCTTATAATTAAAAAGCAAGAAACAAACCTAAATATGAAGAGCACCACCTATATACTACTACAGACTGTGAGTAGATCATAGAATCTGAATATAGGCCCATATTTTTGGTATTTAGAAGATTGAAATAGATGAGGGGAGCAACACCTCTATAGCCTTCAACAACAGATTTAGTGATGTAACTATAATTCAAGTGCAATAGTAATGTGCAAAATATTTTTCCCACATTAAAAAGTGAAGGAAACCCTGACAACAACCCTAGGTCCACTCCAGGGGCCATGTTCCTCCAATATGGACTGGAACTACTATGCTTTGAGTTGGTGATCGCAATAAAGAGGACCCAAAGTGTCATGAGATGGAGATTGTCAACCCTGCTGTGCTCCTGTTTTATGAGCCCCCAGTGGTGTGGTTCAGGAACGAGGGGCTAGGGTTGCCCTCAGAGTTTCATTCTACTTAAAAAAAGAGAAAAGCACATTTAGGTCATCAGTGAGATGATGATTCACTAATGATATCTGTAAGATCTTCTAATACTTCTGTCTGGTCTACTAAGGAAAGAGTTGAAGTAACACAGATTCACATGTAACATTATAACTTTAAAGACAAGTTGACTTTCTTTGTTTGAGTGTAGTGGTTCCCAACTGTGGCGCTGGATGGGGAAGAAAATACAAAAAAATTGGTGGTAAATACTTGTCTACTGTAATGGAAAACCCCTCAAACAATCAGGTTTATGAGCTAAGGGGGGCTGGTCAAAGGACCATTCACTTAGGGGAAGCTAGAACCCATTCTGAAAACCTCATGGAGGAAAGTAAATTTCCATCAAATATTCAAATCTCATAGAAAGTTACAACATGCTAAAAAGATGGCAACATCCCTGCCCATCATCTGTTGTAAAATTCATCTTCAGCCATTGCTTGGCCATAGATGCTAGGAGATAAACATGGCACCAACCGAAGTCTGTAACCTTGATATTGCTGCTGAAGAGCAACTTGTAAATTTGTATCTCTTTATGAACCCTGACGATTGCGTGGGTACAAATTGAACTGGTTTTACCAACACACCAACCAAATGGAAAGAGTTGCTCACCAAACTCATTCTTTGGAACTAACAGTAGCAATGCAACTCTATGCTGCACAGGGAGACCCATATTTATGCAGTGAATCATCCCCTACATTATCAAACTTTCATTGCTTAGACTATTGCATTGTGATAAACCAGGGTAGCAGAGCGCACACATATCTATTATCCAAAATGTTTCTTTGTCCTGGAGAATACGCTTCATTCATAACCTTGTTAAATAATAAGAGTTCAGATTACATTCACAACTGCTGTCCAGTCAAACCAACGCTCTGTTGCACATTTAATAAGTTATAGCAGGATGATGGGGAAAAAAGTGCTTGGGATTCACATGATCTATCCAATGATATGTGTTCTGGGCTGAGCCTTGGAGACAGAAGGGTCAGTTTGATAACCGCGTCGAACGGCTGCTCCTGGGAAATCTGTGCACCTTGATGTGTTTGGAAAGGTGGTCACTGCGAGCAAATTTCTTTTCACAAACGGCACACTGATATGGCTTCACCCCAGAATGCGAGCGGCGGTGTCGAGAGAGCTCATCTGATCTGGAAAACCTATGGAAAAAAAAAAATATATGAATTTAATTTAAAAGTCATTTCACAGATCATGTCATTTAAAATTCAACATCTACATCACCAAAATAAACATACATTATAAATATTCCATCTCTAGATAAACAAAAAGGAGCCATGGTAATTCACAATATCCCCGTTGTGACCATGGCAGCAACCAGCTCCCATGGGTGTCACTATTAATATTTCTACTCTACAAACATATCCTGCTTTGCTGACCTAAGTTACATGATTAAAGGAATCCAGCAAATCATTCTGACATCATCTGATGACTTTCTCTTATTTAAAAGTGAATATAAATTAGCTGCACAGGCAAAATTATTCAAATGAGATTGCCCAAGAGTAATCACAACCAAATCACGTCATGGTTAACAACATCTAAAAAATGTTGTATTCATATGTTCATGTGTGCATAACAATTATCAAATCGTCACCTTCAAACATGTCAATTTGGGAATTAATCACATCTCCAATCATTTACTGATAATTAAGCTGTTATTTTTAAGAATTGTCTGATGGTGGCAGATGACTGAGTGATGACTAAAGTAGTTGTGACTATCAGTAATTTTAGACTAGTCTCATTTCAGACTAGGTATCTAGCTGTCACTTTTCTTTCTTGGCCCACATAGGATCCCTCATCAGAACTAGCAGCCTCAATGTCCCTTCCTCTGTCCTACTACTGCTAAAAGATTGATCCAGACCCTTATCCTCTCCAGGATAGACTACTGCAACATATTAATAGCTGGTCTCTAGTTTTATTCTCGAATTTTCTTGATGCCGGTGAATCACGCGAATTTGCGCCTCGCGAATAAATTCGCCCATCACTACTGGTCTCCCAGAATCACATCTCAATTCAATATCACCATCCATACTTTTGCTGCTCATAGCATCACACCTGCATCTAAACTTTGTTTTACCTCTTTCTCCTAACACCGCCTTGACCTATGTATCAGTTCCCTTCACCATTGTGTTTGTGCTGACCCCCCCCCCCTTGTGTGGCCCCCCACCTACCTGCTGTGTCTGCTTACCACGTGTAAACTTTAAATGGTATCACTACAGAGATTAACTGGCCCCTCCATTGTTTAAACCACAAATTCAGACTAATCGCCTGTATTGTTCACACCTGTGATCCCCCTGTATTGTTCACCCTTGTGACACCTCTATTGTTTATATCCTAAAACCCTGTAATGTTCACACCTGAGACCCAGACTGAAACTGCCACATTGTTCACCCGTTCACACTTTATACAAAATGCTAATGGGGCACCACCACTGTGTCACTGTATGTAGTACATATTAGAGTGGTCCTGATGGGTTTCCCTGTCTCCTGCTCTGTTCTGCTTTCCCTATACTCTGCCTGTGTGTGCCCTGCTTTGCCTGTGTGTGTCCTGCTCTGCCTGTGTATGACCTACTCTGCCTGTGTGTGCCCTGCTTTGCCTATGTGTGGCCTACTCTGCCTGTGGAACATTAGACTGGTATCTGTTCTGGGGTTAGTTAGCATTTTAAAACAAATTATTGTTAGGGCCCCTAAGGTGTTTATTCATGTGCTGGGGGTGCTGTGTTATCCACAGGGGATGAGGAGGTATATGGATTTAAGGGTATGTCTTATTATGACAACTTTTTTCGCATATGAGTGATAAGTGATATCCCTGCAGTGAGCACCAACCATTTGGTTTTTTGGTATGCTACCACAATTAATGGGGACATGGTCTTGTGGTAATATGGGTGTGGTTTAAAGTGGGTGTGGTTTAAAAACAGGGAGTGGTCTACACTGGCTTCCATTATATGCCCTCCACCATGTAGGCCAGAAAAATTTCGGCCCTCGATAACAAGTTGAAAAGCACTGTAATATGCTCTTCAGGGCAAGGATCTCATTCCAAATTTGTACGGAAACCCCTAAGAATGGGGCACACAAAGCTACTGGGGGAGATCAACAAATCCTCTGTTCTTTGGGCGACTAATCTCCCTGAACTGCCTCCCCTCCAGCTTGAGTGTGAATCACCGGCAGGATGGCACTCAGAATGCTAAGGTTTCCGAAGTCACTGAAGTTTCCTTGTGAGGCAACTTCGGGCGACTTTGGAAAACAAAGTGCTCCGAGTGCCATCCCGCCGGCGATTTAGATTCTGGCCAGTGAGGAGGCAGTTCGGAGGGATTAGTTGCCCGACGAAGAAGAAGCGATTTGTCAATGTCTCCCCCAGTAGCTTCGTATGTCCCTGCCCTGTAATTTAAGTACTTATTTACAATGGCTGTACCCTTATCTGTGTTTATGCCTTCTAAAGCACTGTGTACATTTGTGGTTCTATAAATAAATACAGATGTCTCCGCCTGCCTAGGCAGTTGTAGCTTATCTTCAGCTGAAGGACTAGACATACTTGGGTTAACACAGATATCAACTTGCCTACCAAGCAAGAACTTTTCTAATTTCAGATATAAATTCATCCCACCTTCCCTTGGATTTTGGAATGGCTCTTTTGATTGCTTCTAGTCAAATCAATTATGATTCATGAGATAAATAATAATAATAATAATATGACTCAGAGAAGAAATATAGGTCGCAAGCCCTTCCTAGGCTACTTTACAAGAGTGCCATTTGCATGGATTGTACATCATAATAACAGGACTAGGTAGTTCTGAATGCTTTGCGGACAGAAACGATATCTTCAGAGATACTTGCATCCAGTCTGCAAGTTTATACACCCTATTGCTTTAATCTAAGAGGTTCTGCGTCAGCTCTACAATATTCAACGGAATTGACTAATAGCCTTGTATAATTATGTAAATCATGAAAATGAGCTGGATCCGTGTAATAATGTATAAAAGCCAAACACAAACTCTGACCTTTGTATCAATAACATTAACCATATTAACAGACAATGAAATAAATTAATTGCGGAGCACAAGCCAAATCATTGTCTTAAAACTGTCACCTACTAATGCAATAAGGATGGGTGCCCCACCTTGGGGTGCGGCAAATTACATAATGATGTCCAACCTGCCACCTGCACAAGCTACTATTAGGCCAGCTCTTCTGAGTAGCTGAAGGGGCAGTTATGATCATTCTGAGTCAAAAGAGATTGTGCAACAGCTGTGTGACCACATTTCCCTAGAAGAGAGTTTGAGGGACTGATGAAAGACATTATTTAGTACTAGAGAAGTCATTTCTCTGTGGTTGAGTGCAATCACTCTTACTCGGAAAAGGCTTTGGTTCAATATCTTTGTCATCTCCATGTGGGCCAATTGACTATTAGAGATGTCGCGAACTGTTCGCCGGCGAACTTGTTCGCGCGAACATCGGGTGTTCGCGCTCGCCGGAAGTTCGCGAACGTCGCGCGACGTTCGCCATTTTGGGTTCGCCATTGTTGGCGCTTTTTTTTGCCCTCTCACCCCAGACCAGCAGGTACATGGCAGCCAATCAGGAAGCTCTCCCCTGGACCACTCCCCTTCCCTATAAAAACCGAAGCCCTGCAGCGTTTTTTCACTCTGCCTGTGTGTGCTGAAGAGATAGTGTAGGGAGAGAGCTGCTGCCTGTTAGTGATTTCAGGGACAGTTGAAAGTTTGCTGGCTAGTAATCGTTTTGATACTGCTCTGTTATTGGAGGGACAGAAGTCTGCAGGGGTTTGAGGGACATTTTAGCTTAGGTAGCTTTGCTGGCTAGTAATCTACCTTCTACTGCAGTGCTCTGTATGTAGCTGCAGTGGGCAGCTGTCCTGCTTCTGATCTCATCTGCTGACTGCTGCAATAACAGTAGTCCTTGTAAGGACTGCTTTTATTTATTTTTTTGTTGTTTTACTACTACTACTACTACTACTATAAGAGCCCAGTGCTATTAGTCTAGCAGTGTTGGGGAGTGGGACTGGTGTGCTAATCTGCTGCTCCTAGTAGTTCAGCAGCACCAACTTTAATTTTTTTTTTTTAATATTCATTTTTTTTTTATTTTACTTTTTTTTATTTTACTACCGCTGTAGTAGTGTATAAGTTGACCTTTTAGGCATTATTTGCCCTGTAGGCATTATTTGCACAGTGTTTTCTTCAACCCGCCATCTAGCTGTGTGACCTTGTTCACATTCTGTCTAAATATCCATAATATTACCGTCTCCAGAAAAAACACCGGAGTGACTTTTTTCAAGCAGCATTCATATATTTTACGTAATCCGTATCCACCGCTGTAGTAGTGTATACGTTGACCTTGTAGGCATTATTTGCACAGTGTTTTCTTCAACCCGCCATCTAGCTGTGTGACCTTGTTCACATTCTGTCTAAATATCCATAATATTACCGTCTCCAGAAAAAACACCGGAGTGACTTTTTTCAAGCAGCCATAATATATTTTACGTAATCCGTATCCACCGCTGTAGTAGTGTATACGTTGACCTTGTAGGCATTATTTGCACAGTGTTTTCTTCAACCCGCCATCTAGCTGTGTGACCTTGTTCACATTCTGTCTAAATATCCATAATATTACCGTCTCCAGAAAAAACACCGGAGTGACTTTTTTCAAGCAGCCATAATATATTTTACGTAATCCGTATCCACCGCTGTAGTAGTGTATACGTTGACCTTGTAGGCATTATTTGCACAGTGTTTTCTTCAACCCGCCATCTAGCTGTGTGACCTTGTTCACATTCTGTCTAAATATCCATAATATTACCGTCTCCAGAAAAAACACCGGAGTGACTTTTTTCAAGCAGCCATAATATATTTTACGTAATCCGTATCCACCGCTGTAGTAGTGTATACGTTGACCTTGTAGGCATTATTTGCACAGTGTTTTCTTCAACCCGCCATCTAGCTGTGTGACCTTGTTCACATTCTGTCTAAATATCCATAATATTACCGTCTCCAGAAAAAACACCGGAGTGACTTTTTTCAAGCAGCCATAATATATTTTACGTAATCCGTATCCACCGCTGTAGTAGTGTATACGTTGACCTTGTAGGCATTATTTGCACAGTGTTTTCTTCAACCCGCCATCTAGCTGTGTGACCTTGTTCACATTCTGTCTAAATATCCATAATATTACCGTCTCCAGAAAAAACACCGGAGTGACTTTTTTCAAGCAGCCATAATATATTTTACGTAATCCGTATCCACCGCTGTAGTAGTGTATACGTTGACCTTGTAGGCATTATTTGCACAGTGTTTTCTTCAACCCGCCATCTAGCTGTGTGACCTTGTTCACATTCTGTCTAAATATCCATAATATTACCGTCTCCAGAAAAAACACCGGAGTGACTTTTTTCAAGCAGCCATAATATATTTTACGTAATCCGTATCCACCGCTGTAGTAGTGTATACGTTGACCTTGTAGGCATTATTTGCACAGTGTTTTCTTCAACCCGCCATCTAGCTGTGTGACCTTGTTCACATTCTGTCTAAATATCCATAATATTACCGTCTCCAGAAAAAACACCGGAGTGACTTTTTTCAAGCAGCCATAATATATTTTACGTAATCCGTATCCACCGCTGTAGTAGTGTATACGTTGACCTTGTAGGCATTATTTGCACACTGTTTTCTTCAACCCGCCATCTAGCTGTGTGACCTTGTTCACATTCTGTCTAAATATCCATAATATTACCGTCTCCAGAAAAAACACCGGAGTGACTTTTTTCAAGCAGCCATAATATATTTTACGTAATCCGTATCCACCGCTGTAGTAGTGTATACGTTGACCTTGTAGGCATTATTTGCACACTGTTTTCTTCAACCCGCCATCTAGCTGTGTGACCTTGTTCACATTCTGTCTAAATATCCATAATATTACCGTCTCCAGAAAAAACACCGGAGTGACTTTTTTCAAGCAGCCATAATATATTTTACGTAATCCGTATCCACCGCTGTAGTAGTGTATACGTTGACCTTGTAGGCATTATTTGCACACTGTTTTCTTCAACCCGCCATCTAGCTGTGTGACCTTGTTCACATTCTGTCTAAATATCCATAATATTACCGTCTCCAGAAAAAACACCGGAGTGACTTTTTTCAAGCAGCCATAATATATTTTACGTAATCCGTATCCACCGCTGTAGTAGTGTATACGTTGACCTTGTAGGCATTATTTGCACACTGTTTTCTTCAACCCGCCATCTAGCTGTGTGACCTTGTTCACATTCTGTCTAAATATCCATAATATTACCGTCTCCAGAAAAAACACCGGAGTGACTTTTTTCAAGCAGCCATAATATATTTTACGTAATCCGTATCCACCGCTGTAGTAGTGTATACGTTGACCTTGTAGGCATTATTTGCACACTGTTTTCTTCAACCCGCCATCTAGCTGTGTGACCTTGTTCACATTCTGTCTAAATATCCATAATATTACCGTCTCCAGAAAAAACACCGGAGTGACTTTTTTCAAGCAGCCATAATATATTTTACGTAATCCGTATCCACCGCTGTAGTAGTGTATACGTTGACCTTGTAGGCATTATTTGCACACTGTTTTCTTCAACCCGCCATCTAGCTGTGTGACCTTGTTCACATTCTGTCTAAATATCCATAATATTACCGTCTCCAGAAAAAACACCGGAGTGACTTTTTTCAAGCAGCCATAATATATTTTACGTAATCCGTATCCACCGCTGTAGTAGTGTATACGTTGACCTTGTAGGCATTATTTGCACACTGTTTTCTTCAACCCGCCATCTAGCTGTGTGTATTATCGTTTCCAGAAAAACCAACTGAGTTTTGTTGTTGTTGTTGTTTTTTAAAAAATAATGCCAGGCAAAGGCAGGCCGCCACGCAGAGGCCGTGCTAGGGGCCGTGCTGCTATGCAATCCTGTGGCCCTAGCAAATTGCCCAGTTTTAAAAAGCCAATGACCCTGAACTCCCAAAATGCTGAAGAGGTAGTTGACTGGCTTACACAGCACACCCCATCCTCTACCGTTTCTAACTTTACCACAACATCCTCCTCATCCTCCACTGCTATGGCCACCCCACGTAACACTTCCTCCACCACCGGTGCCCCTTCTTCACTGGGGTCAGAGGAGTTATTTTCCCATGAGTTTCTTGAACTGAGTAATGCGCAACCATTATTGCCAGAAGAAGATGAAGGAGATGAGGACCTTACACCAGATTTAATTCTGGCAGAGAACACGACAGAGATGGACATAATGAGTGATGAGGAGGAGGTCCCCGCTGCTGCTTCCTTCTGTGATGTGTCAGAAGAAATTGATGCATCTGAGGAGAATGATGATGAGGAGATTGATGTTTTGTGGGTGCCTAGTAGAAGAGAGCAAGAGGAGGGTAGTTCAGATGGAGAGACGGAGAGTCAGAGAGGCAGTAGGAGAATAAGACTTAGAAGAAGCAGGGAGGACAGCCCGCAGGGATCAGTAGGGCAACAACATGTATCGGCACCTGTGTTCAGCCGGCCAACGCACCCGCCATTGCCGCCAATGCCGCCAACTTCTACTGTTACCGCCAGATCGCACACTTCCAAAAAGTCAGCAGTGTGGGATTTTTTTAATGTGTGTGCCTCTGACAAAAGCATTGTAATTTGCAATGAGTGCAGTCAGAAACTGAGCCTTGGTAAGCCCAACAGCCACATAGGTACAACTTCTATGCGAAGGCACATGAGCGGCAAGCACAAAGCACTTTGGGAGCAACACCTCAAAGGCAACAGGCAAACTAAAAGCCACACTCCTTCTGGTCCAGCATCTTACTGCTCTACCTCTGCTCTCCTTGACCCGTCTGAACCACCCTCCACTCCGCCTTCCACCTTGACCACCTGTTCCCATTCCCAGTCATCTGCCACCAGCCAAGTTTCTGTGAAGGCCATGTTTGAGCGTAAGAAGCCAATGTCTGACTGTCACCCCCTTGCCCGGCGTCTGACAGCTGGCTTGTCTGCACTCTTAGCCCGCCAGCTTTTACCATACCAGCTGGTGGACTCTGAGGCCTTCCGCAAATTTGTAGCAATTGGGACACCGCAGTGGAAGGTACCCAGCCGCAATTTTTTTTCTAAAAAGGGAATACCACACCTGTACCAACATGTGCAGAGCCAAGTTACCGCATCTCTGTCACTTAGTGTTGGGCCAAAGGTCCATATGACTACTGACGCATGGTCCTCCAAGCATGGTCAGGGCAGGTATGTCACCTACACTGCCCACTGGGTGAACTTGGTAATGGCTGGGAAGCAGGGAATGGGTAGCTCAACAACAACAGTGGAGTTGGTGTCACCGCCACGGATTGCACGCGGTTCTGCCACCACCTCTACTCCTCCATCGCTCTCTACCTCGTCGTCTTCTTCTTCTTACTCTGCTGCTGGGTCCTCCTTCTCCTCCTCCACACCTGTGCACCCCCAGCTCCCCCTAGGCTATTCGACGTGCCAGGTACGCCGTTGTCACGCTGTCTTGGGGATGACGTGCCTGGAAAGCAAAAACCATACCGGATCTGTACTCCTGTCATCTCTGCAGTCACAGGCCGATCGGTGGCTGACCCCACACCAACTGCAGATCGGAAAAGTGGTGTGTGACAATGGAAGCAATCTGTTGGCAGCGTTGAGACTAGGCAATTTAACACATGTGCCCTGCATGGCACATGTGTTAAATTTAATAGTCCAACGTTTTGTCTCCAAGTACCCAGGATTCCAGGACGTTCTCACCCAGTCCAGAAAGGTGTCGGCCCATTTCAGACGTTCCTACACAGCCATGGCACGCCTTGCTGACATTCAGCAGCGCTACAACATGCCAGTCAGGCGTTTGATTTCTGACAGCCAGACTCGCTGGAATTCAACGCTCCTTATGTTGGAACGTCTGCTGCAACAACAAAGGGCCGTCAACGAGTACCTTTTTGAACTGGGTGGTAGGACTGGATCTGCACAGCTGGGGATTTTTTTCCCCCGTTACTGGGTGCTTATGCGCGATGCCTGCAGGCTCATGCGACCTTTTGAAGAGGTGACAAATATGGTCAGTCGCACCGAAGGCACCATCAGCGACCTAATACCCTTCGCTTTATTCCTGGAGCGTGCCGTGCGACGAGTGACAGATGAGGCTGTAGACCAGCGTGACGAGGAGCTGGAAGCGCACGATTTCTGGTCGGAATCACCAGAACGAACCCAGGCACCTGCTGCAACGCAGGGAGAGGTGCCAGAAGTGGAGTCAGAGGAGGAAGGTGGCTTTGTGGAGGAGGAGGAGGAGGACCAACAGGAGCAGGCTTCCCAGGGGGCTAGTGGTGACCTTTTGGGGACCCCTGGTCTTGTACGTGGCTGGGGGGAGGAGACCGTGGATGATGCAGTCCTTGATAATGAGGAAGCGGAGATGGATAGCTCTGCATCCAACCTTGTGAGAATGGGGTCTTTCATGCTGTCATGCCTGTTGAAGGACCCCCGTATCAAGAGGCTTAAGGAGAAGGACCTGTACTGGGTCGCAACGCTACTAGACCCTCGGTACAAGCATAAAGTGTCAGAAATGTTACCAACATACCACAAGTCCGAAAAGATGCGGCATTTACAAACCAGCCTGCAAAACATGTTGTACAATGCTTTTAAGGGTGATGTCACTTCAGGAACTCATCAACATTCCAGGGGCAGAGGTGCCAGTAATCCTGCCACGAGCACACCTGCAAGGACAAAGCCCTTTGGCCAGTCTGTAACGTCAGACATGCAAATGTTTTTCTGTCCAAGGCAGCGCCACAACCCTTCTGGATCCACCCTCAAAGAACGCCTCGACCGGCAGGTAGCGGACTACCTGGCATTAACTGCAGATATCGACACTCTGAGGAGCGATGAACCCCTGGACTACTGGGTGCGCAGGCTTGATCTGTGGCCAGAGCTGTCACAATTTGCCATGAACCTCTTGTCTTGCCCAGCCTCAAGTGTGCTCTCAGAAAGGACCTTCAGTGCAGCAGGAGGGATTGTAACTGAGAAGAGAACTCGCCTAGGTCACAAAAGTGTCGATTACCTGACCTTTATTAAAATGAATGAGGGGTGGATCTCGGAGGGTTACTGCACGCCGGAAGACTTGTTCTGACTTCTATGCAGCTGTCCTTCTCTTCAAGCCTCATGACTCCACACACAGCTGTCCTTTAGCGTCCTCCTCCTCCCTCCGCCACCGTTACAAACTAGGGTGCAAACCCTACTGGTTTAATTTTTTCTGGCCTCTGTGCTTCAGTGGCTGCAACCAAAAAAACTGGGCAAACAATGTCTACAAGGTCAACGTATGGCAAAAAATGACTATTTTCAGCATTTATATGGCATATTTTTTCTGGCAACTGTGCTTCAGTGGCTGCGTCCAAAAAAATGCATATTTTCTGCATTTATTATGGCATAATTTTTCTGGCCTCTGTGCTTCAGTGGCTGCAACCAAAAAAATGCATATTTTCAGCATTTATATGGCATAATTTTTCTGGCCTCTGTGCTTCAGTGGCTGCAACCAAAAAAATTTATATTTTCAGCATTTATATGGCATAATTTTTCTGGCCTCTGTGCTTCAGTGGCTGCAACCAAAAAAATGCATATTTTCAGCATTTATATGGCATAATTTTTCTGGCCTCTGTGCTTCAGTGGCTGCAACCAAAAAAATGCATATTTTCAGCATTTATATGGCATAATTTTTCTGGCAACTGTGCTTCAGTGGCTGCGACCAAAAAAATGACTATTTTCAGCATTTATATGGCATATTTTTTCTGGCCTCTGTGCTTCAGTGGCTGCGGCCAAAAAAACTGGGCAAACAATGCCTACAAGGTCAACGACGTTGACCTTGTAGGCATTGTTTGCCCAGTTTTTTTGGCCGCAGCCACTGAAGCACAGAGGCCAGAAAAAATATGCCATATAAATGCTGAAAATAGTCATTTTTTGCCATACGTTGACTCAACGTATATGGCAAAAAATGACTATTTTCAGCATTTATATGGCATATTTTTTCTGGCAACTGTGCTTCAGTGGCTGCAACCAAAAAAACTGGGCAAACAATGTCTACAAGGTCAACGTATGGCGAAAAATGACTATTTTCAGCATTTATATGGCATATTTTTTCTGGCAACTGTGCTTCAGTGGCTGCAACCAAAAAAACTGGGCAAACAATGTCTACAAGGTCAACGTATGGCGAAAAATGACTATTTTCAGCATTTATATGGCATATTTTTTCTGGCAACTGTGCTTCAGTGGCTGCGTCCAAAAAACTGGGCAAACAATGCCTACAAGGTCAACGTATGGCAGTTGTTTAAAGAGAACAGTAGATTACTAGCCAGCAAAGCTACCTAAGCTAAAATGTCCCTCAAATCCCTGCAGACTTCTGTCCCTCCAATACAGAGCAGTATCAAGCAGATTACTAGCCAGCAAACTTACTATCATCTGTCCCTGAAATCACTAACAGCTCTCCCCCTACACTATCTCTTCCAAGCACACACAGGCAGATTTTTCAGATACATTTTTGCCCTTGATCCCCCTCTGGCATGCCACTGTCCAGGTCGTTGCACCCTTTAAACAACTTTAAAATCATTTTTCTGGCCAGAAATTTTTTTTTTAGATGTTAAAGTTCGCCTTCCCATTGAAGTCTATGGGGTTCGCGAACCGTTCGCGAACCGCTCGCGTTTTTGCGCAAGTTCGCGAATATGTTCGCGAACTTTTTTTCCGACGTTCGCTACATCCCTATTGACTATAACATCTACAGGAAAGTGACTCACCGTGTCTGAAATAATATGTGGTGAGCCTATAAGTCTCGTCACATTGAGAGTTGAGTGACATAATGCAATAAAAAGGGCAGCGTTTAATCCAGGTTTAATAACCCATACCAGAAAGAGATGCATTTAATGGCCACAAAACGACACATTTGGTGCTCTGGATTACTAGATCTGGTGCCTAGAATCTTGTGTTGGTGGATCCCAAGGCACGATGGGTCAATTTTTAAATCCTCAGCACAGATTTGTGCAGGTTTCAATATGTATGGAAGTCTTAGAAGAACTAGAAGAAGTAAAAATGCTTCCTTTTAGCAACACAACTCTATGACACTAAGGGGGTTATTTATCAAAGTCTGAATTTATCTCAATATTTTCTGCTACAAACTCCAATCAAATCCGCTCTGATATTTTACTCTTATTTATTAGTACAATTATTATTTTCCGTAAAATTTGCTTTGCGGGAAAAAATCAGATTTTCACCCAAAAACTCTTTTGCCGCACTTCGCCAATCATAGATTTCACAGGGCTGCGCAAATTCATGAAGTTCCGAAGTTGTGCACAAGTTACCGACCGTTTGTGAAGTTGCGCTAGCGATGTTACGATCAGCGGTTCCAAGTTAACCTAGCGATGCCTAATTTGCATATGGTACAATGGACGTATATGTAGCAGCAAATACATTACACTACACAAGCCTGGAAAACCTTCATAAAATAAAATAAAAGTTGTTATAATGCCCTACACATGAGCCCACTGTATAGTTTAGGTGCCATATGTTAGGAAACGTAGGGGGGAAGGAGGGTACCCCCCCAAAAAATGTACGAACTTTTTCAGCCTATCAACCTTAAAAAAGTAAAAGACGCCAGCGTTTTTTGGGACTTAGAAAAAATTTCAACTTTTTTTGAAGCAATCCTTATTTACTCTATTGCACTGCACTTGGTCTGAGATGGCGAAGTAAAGTCTGGCGCAAGAGGTAACATTCACTTAATTCTGGATTTTATAAAAAAACAAATTGTGATTTTTGCAATCGTAGTTTAGTAAATAACCCCCTAGGTCTATCAGATCATCTGCGAATGATTTCTCCTTTATTCATGGAAATTACATCACATCATACTAATTTGCAGCCTAAAACCTTGGGGCTTGTATTAAACAGACTTCTTGCTACACAATTAGCTGTCCTCTTCCTGACCCCCATGACTATGAGCAATATATTTGATAAGCCAGTTCCTCAATTAAAATGATCATGAGAAAACAGCTATTATTCATCAAATGCTCTGGCTTAAAGGGGTGTTTGCTTTGATTTGTTTGTATTGCTTAAAGGGATACTGTCATGGGGAAAAAAAATGTTTTCAAAATGAATCAGTTAATAGTGCTGCTCCAGCAGAATTCTGCACTAAAATCCATTTCTCAAAAGAGCAAACAGATTTTTTTATATTCAATTTTGAAATCTGACATGGGGCTAGACATTTTGTCAATTTCCCAGCTGCCCCAAGTCATGTGACTTGGGGCAGCTGGGATATATAGGATATAGGATGGGCAGCATCTTAATGGCATTTGTTATTCTGTCATAAGAATTATGTGCGAAGATTGTATCATTCTCCATTTATGAGAATATTCATTAGTGTCGGTGCACAGTGTCGGACTGGGACACCAGGGGCCCACCAAGAACCTTAGACCAGGGGCCCACTCTCAGTACTAATATTCTTCATCTCCTCAATTAACCTCTATTCTTCTAGTTTGTTTTCTTTATTTACATACTATAATCTATTATTACATCTATTTAGCCTCGTATTTCTCATAGAAATAGGGAATGGCCATGAAAAAGGCCAAATGTTTAGCAGTGACACCTGGGCCCACCGTGAGTTTTCCCGGTTTCCTGGTGGGCCAGTCCGACACTGGATGGGCAGGTCCTTTTCCCTACAAAGAGACCAGAGCAACAATATCAACAAACAGATCAAATACCTCCCGCTAAAAGGTCTCGTGCTGTTTATGTATCTGTTCAGTGTAAGGGAACACTCTGTTTCAAAAACAGCCCGGGGCTCCCAATGATTTTCACATCATCAATGACAACTTGTATTTCCAACCAAAGTAAGTTTTGCACTTACAGTACAAGTCATTCCTTTGTGAGTGTCCCCATTTTAAATCAGGTCTTTTTAATCAATGCCTAAATATTGCACATGCAGAATAATTCAGCTGATGGTAGATTAATTGCCTCTGCAATGGATAAGGGCCAAAAGTAGAGATAACCCTCAGCACCCTGGTTGGTGCTAACATAGCCGTCCTGTCATCCACCTAATCCAGATGGGCCACCATATAGCGTCATCTCTTGGGCTGACTGCAAACTTTCTATATTTCAGTTCTATATTTGAGTTCATCATTTGGGTCACAGATGGACAAGAAAATACGTGATAACTGGCTCATCTACATTTGCAAAAAGTGACATTTTTGCCATTACCCTAACAGCTGTAATATATATATAAATATAATATACTGTATATATAAAATATATATATATATAACAAACCTCACAAACCTGAATATTTTGGCAAAACCGTGAATCAAAGTGCTTGAATATGGGCATGTTATAAAAAAAACTATGTCCTCTTTCTTTGTCTTATAAAACAACACTTCTTTCATGCTCCGTAGCTGGGATATAGGGTTTCCTGGAAAAGGGGGTCTTTCCATAATGTGGAGTACCACTCCTAAAGGTTACTGAAAATTTACATTATTTGAAAGTCTAATAAAACAATGTTTTGCCACCAGAGTGGATGCATGCTAGCACCATTAACAACAAGTACAAGATACAGTTTTGTTATTTCAGGTATGGGACCTGTTATTCAGAATGCTCGGGACCTGGGGGTTTTTTTTACGGATAACAGATCTTTCTGTAATTTGGATCTACATACCTTATGTCTTCTAGAAAAAACCTCCAAACATTAAATAAACCCAATAGGCTTGTTTTGCTTTTATTATATCTTAGTTGGGATCAAGTACAGGGTACTGTTTTAATATTACAGCGAGAAAGCAAATCTTTTTTTTAAAATTATTTGGATAAAATGGAAACTATGGAAAATGGCCTTTCCGTGGTTTGGAGCTTTCTAGATAACGGGCTTCCGGATAACGGATCCCATACCTGTACAGAGAAAACCTAATCAGATAGAGAAGAACTCTTTTGGACATTATGGGAAAAGGTACTGTCCTATTTGGGCTATTACTCATAATGAATTTTTTGGATAATAGATCCTCTGACTCTGTAGCACTTTTTAAAAATGAAAATGACATTGTTAAAAGGAGGGGGGGCACATTTTGGAATGAACGTACCCCTTTAAAAAATTATTTTCTCATCCCACAGCGGCATTCTTTCTCTGAAACATGACCCATTGGCCATGACCGCAGAGAACTACTAAAGTCAGTGTGGCCTCACCAGAGAATTAACCTGCGCTTGCCAATGACCTTGCAGATAGATTAGCAAGTGAGTCAGGAGATACAGTGGAAATAGCACTGGGGAATGTTCTGTTTCCCAGTATGTAGTTACAGTAGAAGGCGCGCATGTATATTACAGTCACATATCACAAGGCTGCTATTTCTGGGAAGCCTGAACTCCAGTAACACTTACACTGAATGGCAAATCTTCATAGATCCGCTCAACTTAGGAACTGGGTGGGAGGGGGGAGGTTGCCGCATGTTGATCAGGGGACTCGTGGCTCATATTTGCCTGGATATGATTCTTATGCGTTAGAGTCATGTGGATAGCTGCAATAAATCATTTATCCACATTTACATGAGCAAATGAAGCACAGCCATGGCTGATATTTAGCTTTCCAGCAGCGTCATGCCCTCCTACTTGTATGTGACTATATGGCACCGCAATGGTTGAATGGGTGAAAATGACAGTTGCCTTCAGGCGAAGACTGACAATCTATAAATTCTGGCAAATGCCAGTGGAGCTGATGTGAGGTGCCATACACAGTAACTATTTATGTTAGGTCCTCCAAAATATCCAGAGTAGTGATGTGCAGGTTGGATTTTTCCCGACCCGCAACCGATCATAACCCGACCTCTCTCAGCCCGTGCCCGCCTGCATCTGACTTTCGGGTTCCTTTTATAGACCCGCACCGCCCCGCTCCACCGATGACATCACAAAAGGGGCGGGCAAGCAGGCGCTCGGCTATAAAGCCGGAAGTATGCATCTGAACGTGGTGGGAGAGCAGGAGAAAAGCTCAACCCTCACCCGCCCCCCACCCGCGAAGAGGTGTGCGAGGTCGGCCCGAACCCGCCCGACCCGGGGGTATCTGGCTGGCTGGACATCACTAATCCAGAGGTTGTGCTGTTTTACCCATATATATTTGAAATTGCTCATAAAGTAGGACCTCATGGCGCCCTCTATACCTCCTGGGCCATCCTGCAGCCGTAGGGTCTGCTTCCTCTGTAGTTACACACCTGCTGTGGGGGTCTGTTTGGGCCTCTTTTGGGCCTAAATCTCAGTCCACAATAGGATCACACCAAGGGCTCCAGAATTACAGGGGCCACTTTGAGAGTAAAAGCAAACCTATAAAGGACATATAATATAGTACAGGTATGGGACCTGTTATCCAGAATGCTCTGGGCCTAGGGTTTTCTGGATAACTGATCTTTCCGTAATTTGGATCTTCTTACCTTAAGTCTACTAGAAAATCATGTAAACATTAAAAAAAAAACAATACTCTGATTTTGCTTCCAATAAGGATTAATTATATCTTAGTTAGGATCAAGTACAATCTACTGTTTTATTATTACAGAGAAAAAGGAAATCATTTACAAAAAATTGGAGAGATGGCCTTTCCGTCATTCTGAGCTTTCTGGATAACGGGTTTCCGGATAACAGATCCCATACCTGTATAGCAATCGTTAAATATCTCCAGTATATAACATTTGCAGTGCCCCACACACACACACTCCTCTAACTGCCTTGCCAGCAATGGGTTAAAAGCAACACACAAGCTTTTCTTGGTCACATGGTCACATGTTCAAACAGGTTGCAAGGGTACAAGCAGGAGCAAGCCTGCCTGTATTGCTACAATAACTACCTGGGTTTACTAGAGGTTACCAACTACAGGTGTATTTAGTGCTAAAACACACCCAGAGTTAAAACATGATTAATTGACAAGCTCCATAATTCCGCTTCATGGCTGAACACTCCCAAAACCATATCTTACTTTTCAGATGGATAAAAAAAAACACGTTTTCTTCCCCCTAATTTTTAAGATGTTTAATGCTTTCTTAGTGATTTGTCTAGACCATTTTTTCCTGCTCTAAACCATGTCGGTGCCACGCTGATTTACTGTAATCTATTCAGGGCAGGGACTTCCTTCCTACTTTGTCTTTTAACACGTTAAGTAGTTTATCCTGATTGCAACTGCAAATATTGTCTATACAGTATGTATGTTCTATTATGTTATAGTCCCCCCTCTGTCCTATCAATGTATTGTTACAATATATAGTTCTGGCTATAAATGTAGTGCTACATTTCATTGATACAACATGCGGATACCAGCACAAGTCATTTATCCGGATTAGCCAACCGCTAGGGATGGGCGAATTTTTTCATGGCCCATAGATTTGTATGGCGTTGTGTGTCAAAAAAAATATTTTTTTGATGCCCATAGACTTTAATGGGCGTCGGCGACATTTTGCCGGCGGCAAATTTTTGGCGAAACGGGTCATCCCTACCAACCGCCCAACAGCATGACTGAGCTAACTGCAGCAGGAAAAAAGTTAGGTTCAGGAGAACACTAAATAACCATTCAATATCTCAAAAACTATAAAAACATATACATTTATAGGTCGGCCTGTGTCTGTCTGCTCCCCTGCCCCTAGGGTTGCCGCCTAATCTCCCAACTAATTCCGGGGTGGGGGAGGCAGGGCCATGACATAGCGGGAGGAGGAGCTGTAACGTAGAGGGGCAGGATATGATGGCGGAGGCAGGGCTATGATGTGGTGATTGGTGATTGGCTGATCACCACATTAATCACGGGGAATTCTAATTTGGAAAGCCAGGCTGGCAGTTTTGACCTAAACAGCCCTTCAAAACAACAGGATGTCTGGGTCAAAACCTCCCCTAAATTTGTGCAGACCTTTGTGGCTTTCCCACAAATGTGGGCCTGGTACCGGTTAGATATGATTCTGTGGGTTACTACATTGGAACAATGTGCCCTTGATAGTGTACCTTACCCTTGGCTCTTGTGATCCTAAAAATACACTGGGAAGAAAGACAAAAATACTTTACATTCTCATTCTAATTGTTATTCAGAAGACCAAATATGTCACAATTTATGTATTATTATTATATTATTGAACTGACCTCCACCCACATCCAGGCCACGTGCAAGCGAATGGCTTCTCTCCTGTGTGTCTGCGCAGGTGGGCTTTGAGATGGCTACTTTTGGTGTACATCTTGGTACATCCCGGGAAAGTACATTTGTGCATTTTGATAAGTTCCGTAGCTGGATTTTTTTGAAACTTCTGACCTATCACAACTCCAGATTGTCCCTGAATCCCACCCCCTGGGCTGACCGGTTTAGAAGCAATAGGCACAGGGGCTATGCGGACAAACTTGGTGGATAAGTTCGATGACTGGACTAGTTGTGGGACCAGAGCAAAGGTCTGACCTTGAATATTGACCAGAAGTTGTGCAACTTTAATGTTTTCTGGAAGCTGTGATGACTGGTTTGTGTTGGACTCTTGCTTGATTTCAAGGGGTTGGATCTGAAGAATGACAGGGATTCCACCCTCAACAGATATAGGCTCAGAACCTGTTGAGTTTTCATCTTCTGGCGTTGAACTGTTTTTCTCTCCATTTATATCCGCCTTCATGTTGTTGTTAACTACATGGGGCTCTATAAATTGATCAGAAAACAACTGGCCACAGGTCCTCAGTTCCTTGGTATCATGTCGATCTTCATCTTTAAAGTCAGTTTTCATGTTTTCCTCCAAGAACTCCTCAATCTCATCCAGAGTGGGATGGAAAAATGCTGTTTCCTCCATGTCCACACCGAACTCCGGAACCTTAAGGAATTCCTCTTTAACCACTGGCTGCTGTCTTCTCTTGTCCCACCATGATAAAGACGCATTGCCCAGTGACGTGTGGGATAGAAGGTAGTCTAGGATGTTGTCCTGACTTTCTGCACTACATGCACTACCATAGCTGGAGCTGAGTACTTGTGAGTCAGGACTAGAGCATGAGCGAAAACTTGAAGAATCACTATCATCCTCCGATGTAGGAGAGGGCAGCATCTGATATATCCTTCTACCCATCAGCATTTCAGAATATCCAATGGTAGCTGGAGCATGTGTAAAACATTCATCTGTAGAAAGCAAGTGATCCACCATTCCTGGAAGAGCTTATGTGTGGGACCAACAAGCATATGTAGGATTATTCCCAAAGGAAGGGATCCTAAAATTTAAGGAAAAAAAGAGTCAGGGGTTGTTCTATCAACTAAATACAATTATTGACTTTCAAATAATGAGTTCAATGATGTTCCCACCTACTCAAAGGAATATAAACAATATTATGTCAGCCACAAAACATTGATCAAAACTGTTAACACTAAAATCAAAACTGGTCCCAAAACAGAAAAAGAAAAACTGACCCCAAAACAGAAAAATACATTAATAAAGGGTTATACAGTTCTATAATGAGATCCTCCAAGATGTAAGACAGATTAAGAGCATGTTTCTCATTCAGGTGCACATCCACATGGACCATCTCATGGGACACTTCATTGGCTCAAACAAGAGCTTATCTTTCATTGGCTTTGCCTATTTCACAGGCATTAATATCTACTACTAGTTTATCATTACGGTTCATGTGGGTACAGCTGAGTGGCTAGAATTGGTGCCAGATACCGCTTGCCAAAAGACATTGCTCTAGAACCCAATAAAACTAAGCATTGCGTTCCATTGGTCATTGTAATTCAGTTAAACTGAGATGGAAAGAAGTTGCCCATTCATTTTTAGATAACTGCTACAGATACAGGTATGATCATTGCTTTATAGAGTGTCAGCCTAAAGCAGAGATATCATCCATGGTTTTCCCTCTCCATCCCCAGCCATGGGGGCACTTGGGAAATACTGTACTCCCTTATTTGGCACAGAGGCAGTAAATCAAATGCTGCATTTGTTGTTAATGGCATGTTTTAACGCAGGTCCATTATAAGATTGTTAAGACTGGCTATCAGCTTGAGGGCAAGATTACCGGCTCCAGTGGGGAGATGGATAAATGGTCCTTTCTCATGAACAGCAAGTGTATTATAAGGGCAAAGTCTTCCCCCACCGGCTGAGAAAACTCCAGTCATGCTGCCTCCAGCATAGGCCTTTCTTAGACCCACTACACTGCAGCTCTGTCCGACGCACTTCATACTGAATAGTCAATAGCGGATTATGTACAGGGCTTGAAAAAACAACATTACTGGCCCCTCAGACAGCAGAAGGATTATGCCTCTCTCATTCAACTGGCCCTTTCAATTTCGGCTCCCAGCATTCTCAGCCAGTTTATGGCTTCAAGTGATATTACTTTAATAAGGTAGATACTTGCACTTGGAACCTCTGTCGGAGAACATGTGTCATGTGTCACATGCACATGAATTTGATTTGGACCCTGTATATGCAGAGACGTATTAAACTTAGTGGGCAAGAAAAACTGACTGCTAAAGGTGCATGGTGCCATTGTGCAGATGTGGTGGGTACCATTAGCCACATGCCTCATCATCATCATTTATTTATATAGTGCCAGCAAGTTATGCAGCTCTTTACATGAATTTATGACGAACAGGGGTCAAGAGCTTACCATCTAAAGGGTTAGGGTACATTTGAAAGTGGTTCATGATAAGTTAATGTGTTGAGCAGTGGGTCCATACAAGCACAAAATGTTTACACATTGCATGCATCAGGTCCTCAGTAAAATCACGACAATCTTTTAAAGGAGAGCTATGGCAAAAATGAAAAATTAATATAAGCTTTATCATACTGAAATAAGAAACTTTCTAAATACGATCAATTAAATATTCAGCATCATTTCTGAAATAATCAAGTTTATGTTCACTATCCCTCTCTGAGCATCTGTTTCTCTTGATTCTGTCTTCATGCAGGAGTTGGGTGCCAGATATTCATTTACAGTTAGATCTAATATATTTTATAGGGATATATATCATATATATATCCTTTCCTAGCAGATGTATTAGAGCTCACTCAAATAACTGATTCCAGTACAAACAAAATCTAACAAAATAACTGCCTTTTGCGCAAATTCTGCATGTAGAGAGACATGATGTCTGGTGATTCGAATACATCTTCTAGGCAAAAAAGAGCCCCCCTATAACATATATTGGATCTAACTGTCTGACACCCAACTCCCGCATGAAGACAGAATGAGGACAAACAGATGCTGAGAGAGGGATAGTGAAGATAAACTTGATTATTTCAGAAACGGTACAGAATTCTTAATTGATTATATTTAGAAAACGTCTAACTTCAGTATAATGAAGCTTATATTAAATTTTTAAATTTTCACGGTAGTTCTCCTTTAACATTAGTAATAATATTGAACAAATCAGGTGGCACTAGGCTACCACAGCAACCAATCAGAATTCTGCTTTCATTAGTTTTACTAAAGATGACCGCTCAGAAATTTCTGATTGGACGCTGTTGAGTTATTCATTGGATCATTAACCCCTGCACTGCCCTGGCACAACTTTGGACAAGCCACTTAATATAGAGATCAGTACAGTGTAGGACTGGGACACCAGGGGCCCACCCAAATGCCTTAGATTAGGGGCCCACTTAGATTCTTCCACTCCTTACTCAACCTCTATTCTCCTAGTCTCTTTTCTTTATACTATAATCTATTATTCCATCTATTTAGCCTCTTTGTTCTCATAGAAATAGGGAATGGCCCTGAAATAGGCCAATTGTTTAGCAGCATGAGGGTCACTGACACCTGGGCCCACCGGGAGTTTTCCTGGTATCCCTGTGGGCCAGTCCGACACTGGATCAGTAGCAATAATTCTTGACTCAGCAGGTAAGCCAGCACTTGCAGGGGTTAATACCTTGCATCATGCTATTTATTGCACATCTTATCTGAGAAAATACTCTGCTTTCTGACAAGGAACTTCAGTGAAAGTTTAACCATAATCTTTCCCAATCTCTGTGTTCTAGTGAATATCTACAGCCGATTCTCTCTATCTACCTGGACTCCTACTAGCGAAGCATCTGCCCATTCCTGTTATTGAACCTCTTAAATGATATTCTACTCCTGCTCAGAACCCAATGGAATTCCATGAGTTCAACATGCAGCATATGATCCCAATGGTTAATAAGATCACATGTTATTTCTCGTGTGTGTTTGAGCTTGTGTTTAACTAAACTGGAAAGATTGTTAAAATCTTATCAGTGTCTTTGAATGGTTACTTATTAATCAGAGCGTTAACCGGGCATGTGATGATTTAAGGCTCTTGGCACCGGCAGGGTTAATATCGGCTCTTCCTTTACAGGGAGCCGAATATTTAGGAGCACTGTGAATGATTCCTTAAGAAATGTATTTTGGCCCCCATAAAATGACTAAGGTTAATGAATTCGGATGCTGGGAGTGTTCTCTTTTAGGACTGCAGGTGGATAGACACATATTTTCCATTTACAGTCAGTAGAGCTTGCACAATATTTGTGAATGGTATAACACTTATTTTTCATTCGGCCCCCGTGTCTCTTCCTAAAGGCAAACATGGAACAGCTCCTCGTTTTTCCTACATAGCTGTGAAAGTTCTGATCTCTGAAAGGAATGTCCCATAGAATTATCAACTAAGAACTGCCCACTAGCACCCCTTCTGGCCAGCAAGCAGAATGCACTTTTCCTGATACCGTATCCTTTACTATAGAGGCCTGCAACTATCCAGCACCCTTTCTAACACAAGCCATCCAGCTATTATTAAAGGCATCATTTAAATAGCAAAGAAACGCTTAGGGGTGCCTGGGGTTGTAGTTAGATAGAGTCTTTGACAAACAACCCAAAACAAAAACTGCATGGCTGCACAGAATCCAGCTCAGTCTGCAGCCTGAATTCACAATACCGACAGTTTTAGAAGTGTCACCTTCATACCTGCTACTTATCAGCAATGCACCTACCCTTGACTAGTCTTATGTAAGTGTAAGCAATGATTCCAGCGTGCAAAACGGGACCAACAGATACATGGACTCGTCATCCCCAATGCTGTGTTCTTCTCTATTTCTGGATGCAATTAAAATACTTCTTTACCGAACAACTAACGAGAGGCAGAAGATTCTTTTATATTAAATTCCACAGTTCTTACTAAACGGACCACAGCCTCAGCTGCCACATGCACAGAACGGCAACTGCCTGCAGAATGGTTTAAAGGGGATGCAAACCCAAAACTATCACCCTTCCCAAATGAATGAAAATGGAATTCTAAGCAACTTTCCAATACAGGTATGTGATCCGTTCTCTGGAAAACCCATTATGCAGAAAGGTCCACGTTACGGAAAGGCTGTCTCCCAAATTTATCCCAAGTAATCCAAATTTTTAAAAATGATACCCTTTTTTCTCTATGATAATAAAACAGCAACTTGTACTTGATCCCAAATAAGAGTAATCCTTCTCCAGAGCAAAACCAGCCTATTGGGTTGATTTAATGTTTACATGGTTTTCTAGTAGACTTAAATTGTGAAGATCCAAATTATGGAAAGATCTGTTATCCAGAAAGCACCAGGTCCCAAGCATTCTGCATAACAGTTCCCAAATCTGTATACATTCATTATAAATGTTCAATGGTGTTCAAATTATATGAAAATGTAATATCTATTGAAATTCGTATCTGCCTGGTCCTTCTTGTTCTCTTCCTATTGAAACTGTGAAGCAGAACTAACTCCTGTTACATTGTACAGCTGAAAGCAGTATTGGTTTATCTCTCTTCTACTTCTTCAAACAACGTAGCCGACATCATACTGTAAAGGGTTAAACAAATTGATCCAGATGCCCTGAGCTCCCTGAATTCCACTGGTGAATCTACACGTGTTCTGCTATTTATTAGGATATCATCCCGACATCTGGTGTTTTTGATGCTCTTTGGTAAAAGTGACATTTTAGCCCTTTTCTCTGCGAGACGCAGAAGCCTGAAAAGCGGCCCCTGGGCCCTACACAGCGCTACACAAATAATAATAATGTTTACTTAAGGGAACACATATGGCAACACACATTGGCCCAGTATAAATAAGCAAGGCAGGAAGAAATTGCTGTTACTTCTTTGTCATACAAGATGTTACTTCCAAATAACTCTTTCCTTCAACCCTCCAGATGTTGAAATTGCGCCCGTGCAGTTATCCATAGTGATTGGGCCAGGGGTGTAACTAGAAGACCCTGCGGGTACAGGGGGCCACAGAAAGTACAGGGGGCCCCATGAGGCCCTAATTATTGAGCAATTTCAACATATATTGATAAAACAGGACAACGTCTGGATATGTCGGGGGCCTTAAAAATAATTCTGATTGAATTAAAAAAAACTGAAATAACTGACTAGTTTATATAGATAACTGCAATGATGCAATTAACACTTATTTTAGTCACTCAGCCCTGTGATATAGATAACTGCACTGGTGCAATTAACACCTATGTTAGTACAACAGCCATTTAAAAGGAATTCTAAGCTTGAAGGACTCCAGGGACGGGAGACCAGGCTAAAATTTCTATTGTCATACAATACCACTATAGGTAGAGCTAGGGTAATTGCTGATCAAAGGCAGGAGGTATATCCTTCCACTCCAATGCAAACTTTCCCCATTGAAGTTTGATCCCTCGTTCCATCCCAGGGCTCCTGACACTGTTACCAGCACTTGCTCAGTCCCAATGGGGCCCCTGACACTGTCACCAGCACTCGCTCAGTCCCAATGGGGCCCCTGACACTGTCACCAGCACTTGCTCAGTCCCAATGGGGCCCCTGACACTGTCACCAGCACTCGCTCAGTCCCAATGGGGCCCCAGACACTGTCACCAGCACTCGCTCAGTCCCAATGGGGCCCCTGACACTGTTACCAGCACTTGCTCAGTCCCAATGGGGCCCCTGACACTGTCACCAGCACTCGCTCAGTCCCAATGGGGCCCCAGACACTGTCACCAGCACTCGCTCAGTCCCAATGGGGCCCCAGACACTGTCACCAGCACTCGCTCAGTCCCAATGGGGCCCCAGACACTGTCACCAGCACTCGCTCAGTCCCAATGGGGCCCCTGACACTGTTACCAGCACTCGCTCAGTCCCAATGGGGCCCCTGACACTGTCACCAGCCTATATCTTGTATGCCAATGACTTCTTTCACCAGCAGTCAACTAAACAGAAATGGATAGACTTTCTTTACTGAATAGATCGGAGCGTGAGCTCTGCAGGTCAACAGACAACTTTTGCCTGTCAACTTTACCCCACACCCTACTGAAAAGGCAGCCCATAAACAGAACAGGTCTAACCGGGCACGCTATAATGATAATCCAGCATAACAATATCTCTCAGGTCTTATGATGCCAGGAATGGCTTTTCAATTCATTGTGGGCCAAATCTCCTCGATGCGAAAATATGTGAAGCAGTTCCTTAAAGCAACAGCAGTTCCAAGGGTTAATGCAGCTCAGCCTTGATGCTGTTTGTGAATGAGTTATTGTACAGCCTGTTATTGAGTCCTTGTGTTAAAACTCCACTCTCCTTTCCATGGCCCCAGCACTGAACATGACCACTAGTAAACCCCCTCCCCTCTCTTTCGCCTTCTCTCTCTCCATGCCTGGCTCCTACTGTCAACATTCTCACCATAACAGCGCAGGAGAATCACATGCAGAAATAGCTGCGCTCCCAACCCTCTCTCCCCATGAGTGTACAGCAGCCCCTGCTAAAGTGCTACACTGGGGTATTGTAAGAGTCCCAAATGTGGAACAGAATCCAGTGCCATAAATTTAAAAAAAATCAAAATACATAAACAGCTCTCCTAGATTGTAAGCTCTTGGGATCAGTACCGGTCACATGTTTTAGTTTGCTGCACTGAATTGTGCACACTTTACTGCACATTTGGGCACCTTGCAGCCGTTCAGATATCATAGAACGACAAGCCCTGCTTCCCAACTGCCAGCCTTCGGACTGGCAATTTATACACGGACTAAAATCACTGAAAATGAAGAGTTTTAATATATATATATATATCAAGTTCCAGCACAAACCAATCCACATACAGCTGTCGTTCAACTACAGCTCTCAGAAATTCCCAATACAGGGTGTAGTTGTAGCTGATTAGTAGCTGTGGGGCTGTAGTAGAGACACAGAGCTAGGAGGAACCTGATTCACAGGGAGAGTGGAGGGATCATATACAGAGATATATAGATGACACACATATATAAGATATACATAAACACCAATGTCATACAACTGAGAGGCGCAGAAGGTGTAAAGTAGAATAAAGGGAAAGTAGGTCGCATTACACAGGGTGCAGGGGAGGAGGGTCTATAACATTCCTCTCTCCAATTTGTAAAATCTATTGAAAAGAGCTCACAGCTTAACGAGTTATCGCCCTGCTCTGCAGCAGAAAAAAAAAAGCAAGCGACAGTCGCAGCAGCAGCAGGCATTCAAAAAAATCTCTTTGGGTTATTAAACAATATCCCAACTGTCAGTGCAAGGTGTCATCCAGTACAAGCCAGTGTATTAAATAAAACTGAGCAAGATCAGATGTCACAATATTAATAATGCTAATAATCAGTTTCTTATACAAGTTGCCATGGGTAACTAGACCATAGCAAACTTTGCACTATTTACTGCATTATCGCCAATGCCCTTAAAGAATAGCGTGTAACGTGTAAACAACATGGAAGACAAGTCACCATATGGCAAGGGGAGCGCTAGAGGTGCAGCTCTATAGACCAGGGATGTAGCGCAGGGGAGGGAGGACTGTACGTACCAGTGCAGCTGCGCAGAGGCGGATCCCACGGAATCGCAGGCAAAGCGTTAGTCGTTGTCCCCTTGGTGCCCTTGGGCTATGGGAGCGCTGTCAGCAGCGGGTGTCCGAGTCGTGTGTCTGCCCGCAGCTCAGCAGTACTACTAACTAACATCACATGACTCGTGTGTGGAACAGGGGAAGGCTGGAGGGAGGCTCGTCCACTTCTCGCACGCTCATTGGCTCTGGCGATGAAAGAGGCGTGGCGAACATTTTTTTTTTTGTCGTCCATGGGAGTATCCCAGGCTCTCCCTGTCAATCTTCCCCGCCAACAAAATCTACGGGAATGTTCCCCGATGGCTTTAACCCCTCGCTCGATGAGTATGAGAAGCTTAATGGCGACAGTCGCTGCTACTGTACAATTGCACATTCTGTGCGCGCAGCAGCCGATCCCTTGAGAGAACTGCGCGATCTTCTGTGTCTGAGGGTTTTAAAAAAGAGGGCCGATGTCTCTGGAGCGGGAGGCAATGTTATTATAGGGGGACAGGGAGGCGCTTCAATTGACTGAATATAAGGGATTGTGGGACTTGTCTCTTCTGGCTGATCTAATTAATCTGGTGTCACTGCCTCTCACTTCATCTAATGGAAATATTGTATTTGGCAGCGCTGGCATCATAGGGTCCCTTAGTACTGAGATACCATAGCCCTTCCCTTAGGGTGTCCTAATATTTAGATTACCAGTCACCTTGACTTCATGGTTGGTGGTGGCCACTGACAAATTGTAAAATAGGGCAAGGAAACCCATGCCCAAACTCTGTCCATACCCTAGTCTTCCAAACTCTGTCCATACCCTAGTCTTCCAAACTCTGTCCATACCCTAGTCTTCCAAACGCTGTCCATACCCTAGTCTACCAAACTCTGTCCATACCCTAGTCTACCAAACCTTGCCCATACCCTAGTCTACAAAACTCTGTCCATACCTTAGTCTACCAAACCTTCCCATACCCTAGTCTACCAAATGCTGTCCATACCCTAGTCTACCAAACCTTGCCCATACCCTAGTCTACCAAACTCTGTCCATACCCTAGTCTTCCAAACTCTGCCCATACCCTAGTCTACAAAACTCTGTCCATACCGTAGTCTACCAAACCTTGTCCTTTAAAACCTTACCTTTAAAAGTCGAAATTCTGTTTTTTAAACCGGAAATTCTTTTATTACATTCCCCCATTAGTCTCCAAAGTGCCTTGTTGCAACTAAAGGTGACCATAGACAGAACAATAATATTGCCTGAAAAAATTTGTGTACGATATTCGGTGAGTGTATGGTGTGAGACAAGCTGACCGATATTGGCAGAAGACTAATCAGGATATCACTTGGCTCTTTGATCAGGCTGGCCAGAAAAGTAGCACTAGCTGAAACAAATTAAAAAATGATCTGAAGCAGTGCCTATCTCTGTAGGCCTCAATTACCATCTTTGCTGCAACAACAGGCAGATAACATTCCGTCCTCAGTGATTTTAATATGCACTTTGTGTCATGTCAGGTGACTGTCAGGTGAGTGACCTGTGAAAGGAGCACAATGCAGTGTGATGGAAAAAACTAGGGTAAAAAGGCTCATGTTACTGTGACCTCCTAGAGAAGGTTCCTCTGGTGCAAACTAATTCTCTCTGAGTGAACTATCTGTAACCTGCAGCAAAATCTGGACCCTAAAACTTGTCAAACGGCTTCACGTAAATGGTCAGTAAGAAGAGTATCTCCTGAGCTGTAGTTAGTATGCATTGGGGAATAGGAGGCATATTAGGGTAAGATGTAGGTTAGGGCCAGACAAGACTTGGCAGACATGGCTATAGTTTGCATTTTGCGCCACAATCTGCACTGCCTTCAGAAGACAAGGGGAGCAGTAGGGCAGTTGATTCTCTACAATCGTCTTCATCATCTGGCCCTAGCCTAGACAGACTGAGTCGGCAGCTTATTGGCCCGTGTGTCGGATCACAGCCGTATCTATGCGAGTATGTGGTCCCGCCATCCGACCAACCGTATTGGAACGATTATGATCTGATCATTGGGCCCTAAGACCCACGATCAGATCAGCGTGATATCGCCCACTTCAATGTGGGCATATCGGGGAGAGATCTACTCATTTGACGACATTGCGGATCTCTACGTCTACGGCCACCTTGAAGCAGCAGGGCAAGTTGGTGACAGTAGGGCAAGATGTCAAAGAGAACACTTTATATGCTATTCAACCTGTAGCCCTTGAGTTGTTGTTGAACTACAAAGTCTGTTTTCCTCGGTTCCCTTAAATCTGAAGATAGCCCCATCTGGTATCCCTGCCATTTCATATACTGTAAAAAGCCAAAGGTGTTTGGCAACCTGCCAATCAAGTAATTGCGTGTTTCTTACGCCATACACCCTTTTCACATCAGGCAGAGTTACAGTATTTGCCAGCTTCTGTGTTGGGCAAGAGTGCAGGGCACTGATTTCATAAGCCATTATGGTTTCAGCAAATAAGGACGAGTCTGGTTTTTATTTACTTAACAGTAAATGAATAATGACAGCATTGCATGCTTAAGCAAATATGATGTTTAGGGCAGATGTATGTACAGTATAGTGGAGGTGCAGAGGAGAGGGCATAATATTGCACACGCTATATAAAATATATAGTGAATAAAGTACCCCCTATTGTAAAATATAAGGATATGATAAGCCACCGAGGAGTTTCATGACCAAATAAAAGCATGAGGCCGAAGGCCGAGTGTTTTTATACAGGTCGTGGACCTCCGAAGGACCTTCTAATATCCTTATATTTTCCAACAAGGGGTACTTTATTTATTATAATACACAAGCTTTAGTAAGTTATGTGACAAAAATGACATCACTACTCAACGTTTAAAACTGATGACATCACTAGTGGCCGTTTATAAGGACATCATTTACAGGATATTCGTGGCTTTTGTGTATTATAGAACAATATATACTTAATTGCACAGAGAGAATGTGCAATGTTTAACCAGATATTTTACATTATATAGAAGGGTAAAACCATAGGCATATTCGGAAGCTAGTGGGCCCTGGTGTAAAATTTAGCACAGAGCCCTCTCTTACCATATCAAAACTTCAATCTACTATAATTTCTCTAAAGATTTAATTGTGCCTGTAGCAGTCCCTTTGTCAGGCTGTGAGGGAACATAATGAATTGTACTGGGCCCAATGAAATAAGAGGAATCATTGCCTGGAGCCCAAGTACCTCTGGGGCCCCTTTGAAAGAAACTGACCTGATAAACATATAAAAAATATAGTATTAAATGGACTAGCATTCACAGTCTTTCGTGGCCCCGTGCTTAGAAGAGTTATTGAATTTGTCCCAGGGACAATTATGGCAGTCAGAACACTCTTCCTGGACTAAAGCCACGTCCCTTAAACAAAAAAAAGGACCTAGGGCAGGAGCTGCATCTATCACCCAACAACATCAGATTTTTCCTTCAATTAAGTGTCAGAATGTGGGAACGGTGTCTTGTCTTTGACTAGAAGTCTGCCTGAGAGTACAGTCAAGATGCATTACGTGACATTTGCTTAAGCATTGGCAAGAGGAAGGGTCACTCTCTTGGATTCCAACCATGGAGAAGGTGAGAGCAATTGGAAATACCAGTATAGGAGGCTTAGCTTTGCAAGTAAGATGGAACTGGTGGAACAGAGCTCCCACAGGAAATCCATTTATTCCAGGGAAATGTCTCAAAATAAATTGTTCTGGGTTTTTAAGTCTACAACATGCGTCTTTCAAGACTTAATCAAAGCAGGACAATATTTTGCAAATCTTAAGGTCGGTTATTATGTTGGTATCCAGTCATTACTGCTAACAATATAGAAATGTTCTGCAACAAAATGAAGAGGTTCCAGATGCTGAATAATTATACGTCTATGAACAGAACTGTAAAAAGGAAACGTATACTCTTAAGAGGACTTCAGTTGGAGCCTGGGGTATGGGCCCCCCCAAAGAATGAGTTCAGTCCGGGTAGGAAACAATAGGAAAAGAGGACAGTAGAATTGTTTCTCTGTTTAATGGGTGTGAAGTTAACACACATATTATAAGGGCTCCCAGTTAAAGTAATTGGTTTCCAAGGCTGATCGCCATGATCAGAGCAAATTGCTTCTCCTGTTTCATAAATGCAAAATGTGATTTCTGACTGCTGAGAAGCTAAGAAGGAGCCTGTATACCGGCGCCAATAAATAATTGTGCAGATTAAGTGTTCTAAACTGTGTTCTGATCTACCTGCCCTGTGCAGCTGTGTTAGAGGAACCATTGATAGAGTCTTCTACAGTTGGCAACTCAGTCTTTAATAAACACGTTAACTGTTTAAGGCTCTCTGGCATTCAACCATTTGAAGGAGGAGTTAAGAATGCTATACAGAACTTCATCAGATCTAGGTAGGTATATATGTCACAGTCGGGGGTTCTGAAATATCACAGAGTTTAGCCATAAAGGGGTTCCCTGGTTGCTCTAGAAGTCCCTTTTACCTGCAAGAACCAACCTTAAGAATGGATGCTAACTATAAACAGAGGACATAGATGGACTGCAGCTTTAATTATATCAACGGTATCGTAATACCGACACAAAGTTCTATGTGAATGTAACTTACCTATCTAACCCTTGACACAGATTCTGTGGGGCTGAGAACCAGAAAAGGGTTGACAACGTTCCTGGAAAAGTCAGTCCTCTTGTTCCTGTTGTGTTTCTTCCCTATGAGCAACATTGGCACCAAGTACCATTTTTCCATCCAGGCCAGCAAAATGCCAGTCAGGTGACAAACCTAATCCACACAATTCTACAAGGAACAAATTGATGATGTGCTAAAATACAAAAAAAGATGCTTATTTCCAGCTTGGTTGAACAGACACAAAAGCAACCTCTGTTTCCATAAAGTCATTTATTTTTGTAGGATTATGGTTATGGACGATGGTTCCAACCTGAATTATGTGTTGCTCTTTGAGATGCAGAGTCGGCAAAATCAAATGTCCAACGAAATCTACCTGTAGTTGTTTTCCTATGTTAAGAATGAGCCACTGGATTTTTAATGCTATTGTACAGAAACATTCTATGCCAAGTGCTATAGGCGTAAATCAGTGGTTCCCAAACTGTGGGGCTGGACCCAGGGTCGGATTTAAAAATCAGGCACCCCTAGGCTCGCTGTCGTTTGTCACCCCCGTCCCCTCCCTTTTATATGCTCAAATTTTCATCATCGGGAACGGAGCAATGGGGATTGGCACATGGGAGGTTTAAAAAACTATTGTATTTCCTGCTCATCCTCAGTATTTCTGAACCAATATGGGTGTAGTTGGGCAGCATGCCGCCCCCTAAATTCCTGTCGCCCTATGCCCAGGCCTTGGTGGCCTTTCCACAAATCCGGGCCTGGCTGGACCCCTAGGGAAGCCACAGAACAGTGGCAGGAGGGACTCAACTTAAAGCTCATTTATGTTAAACTTTGGCAATGCCTATATTCTTTCCTAGATAAACCTGAAAGCCCAGCTTAAAGAGTAAAAACAGATATGATCTTCCAGATATATTTGAAATTATTGATGAATGATTGATACAAGACTAAACCGTCTCAACCTCTGGTCTAGACAGATCGAGGCCATAATAGAATACAGGCATGCAACAGCAAGACATTTTAGACAGATGCTTGTAGGAGCAGCCATAGTAAGTCTGAAGTGTGTATTTGAAGTTCTGATGTTTGTTCTGTGGGCACTAAGAATACTCTAGGCAGCAATTTCAATGTATGCATGCCTAACTAGTCTTCTCGTTTGATGTTTAATGGATCCTCGGATGGTTATTTGTGTTTTCCAGTAACACCAATGAGATGCGCTGGCCTTTCCTCACTTGTGTCCCATGAGTTATTGAAATATGTTATAGAAAATGCTTTATTGCTCTCCTTCCACTCCTTAGATTTGAACACCACCCCCACACATACTCAATACATCTTTCCCGTGCTCAGTCCATATATCATCAAAACCCCAGGTTCACACACCTTTTACCCATCAGTCCCTTTCCCTCCTACTGAGAACCATCCCAATTATACTCAGAGTCACATACCTCTTCTGCCTACCCCTACTACCAGCCCTGACTGGACTTTCTAGCCACATTTTGCTATAGGTTTTATATAGGCAGGGGCATAACTACAGAGGAAGCAGACCGTTCGGCTGCAGGGGGGCCCAGGAGGTATAGGGGCCCCATGAGGCCCTAATTCGTATAGAATTTCAATAAATGTTAAACAGGTCAATCTCTAGACATTTTGGGGGACTAAAAAATCATTTGCTTTGGGGCCCATTAATATCTAGTTACGCCACTGTATATAGGGTAAATTTTGTGAGAGTGTCAAGTTGTATGGTGGGTCTTAAGAAGTCCAAGTTAACAATAACAACAACTGCTGGAGTGGGGTATGATGCCATTCCCTGTATGAATATGTTGGCTCAATATAAATAAGTATATCTATTATATATATAATTATCATTATAATACAAACACTTCTACAAGGAACTTGGCTACCCCTGAACATGGAACACAGACCTTCCCCGGCTGTAGCTGCTACAAGGACACTGGTGCAGAGGAATGTGTGTAGCATTTGTGCTAAAGTATTTGCTGCCCTTCCAGAATAGTAAGCATGCCTTTTTAATAGATACTTCCAAAGGGGCCCAGTGATAGAAGCATGTAGAGCACTCAGAGATTGTATAATGCTCTATATAATCCTATCTATGGCCCAGCACAGGCCACATAAATCAGTATAACATTCACAGAGAAAGCGGTAAATAAACCTTTTTTGGCAGTGATCTTTGAAGGTACAGGGATCCAAAGCAAACTCTTTCTGAAGTCCTTTCACTTCTTATAACGCTCCCCATCCCTGTTATAATATAAAACACCTGTCAAAAGGCACCTGTATATGAAAAACCTATTCCAGCAAACACACACAGATACAAAAATAGTGACACAAAATATTCCTGCACAATCAGTACATGATAGATCCCCATTCAAAAGTTTATGAATTTTGTTGACTGATAAAAAAATAAATGGAGTACATCTTCCCTTACAATAATCAGAAACTCTTTAGAAATGAGCCATGAAGAATACCTAACCAGTCGCATGGCTTATAGAATCTGTGGAGCACGGACATTTAAGTGTCTGTACTGAGCCTGAACTGTGATCCAGAGCATAACAGCACTTTATGAATAATTTATAATAAACATTCCTAAGTCCAAAAATAGCCAACCAGCAAAGATAGTAACACAG
Source organism: Xenopus laevis (assembly GCF_017654675.1). Classification (NCBI taxonomy): domain Eukaryota; kingdom Metazoa; phylum Chordata; class Amphibia; order Anura; family Pipidae; genus Xenopus; species Xenopus laevis. The sequence goes on along the minus strand of NC_054378.1, from coordinate 112,101,013 downwards.
CTAGAGAATACGGAGGCTGAATCTCATTCAACCCTGAATAAGGTAGAGACCCAAGTTGAATATATGAACTGTAAAGCAGCTAGGCCAAAGCATCAATGAGTGTAGCGGCTGTGGTTACATCAGCACCCGAAATGATGCAAAACAGCCTGAAAGCTGATGCAAAGTTTCATGGCAGTTACATGGACACAGTGGTCAAATCAGACATTGCTGTCCCACAAATTCCAGTCCTAAAAGGGAACTAACAAACAAGGAGGAATGTGCAAAGATCCACAATCCCATGTTTCACATTCCCTGACTGGCACAACATGCTGTTTAATTCATGCACATTTAGAATCAGCATTATAGGGGGATCAGTGACCAAGACCTAAAGGATGTAGATGTCAAAAAAGGCATTGCCCGTGTTTCTGTATCAGTTGCCTGTACTTGGGTATAAAGCTGGCCATAGATCTGATCGTACGAATCGAGGATTCGTACGATTTTCGGACCGTGTGTGGAGAGTCCCGACATTTTTCGGACAGCAGAGATCGGTCGTTCGAACAGGTTAAAAGATTTCTGTCAGCTGCGGGTAATATCTCTGCATGTATTGTCGATCGTATGATTTTCAGTGGGAGACTGTCACCAGCTTTGGTGGGACATAACTTTCGTACGATTACTGTCAGGGGCAGAACAACGGCTGATCTATTCTTTTCTACTTTATTTGATCGGAATGGTTGGGAGATGGGGAAGTCCGATCGTACGGTGATTCGCATGATCGGATCTTTGCATCTGTGGCCAGCTAAAGGCAGGCGACAGACAAAGACACAAATTCACAGGTTCTCCCATTAGAGAGAGCTTGTGGTGTGATAAAGATCTATTTGACCCTACAGCAAAATCATTATAGGGGCCCCCCATTTCCTAAGCCTTGGAGATGATTAAGGTTAGAACCTGGGTGGTAAGTTACCCTGAAAAAAAACATTAAGAGTGGAATTTGCATATTTTTAAAAACAGCATTCCTGGCCTTTTAGTGTAGTATAGCAAAATGCTGCTTTCTATCCCACTCCCTGTCTTGTTTGTAACAAAGGAAAGGTAAATACGGGTGGGTGGGATGGAGGGAGATTAAAATGTGATTATCAGTTTAGAACATGTATCAGAACTGGGCATTAGTCAGGAATTCTGCTGATCCCCTCTTTAATCCTGAGTGCCAAAGGTCTGTAAATGCACTCAGGACAAGGACAATGCATGAAAACTGCATTACCCATTTGCATATCTTGGCATCCATGTTTATTAACTGTGTTTATTAATTGTGCACCAATCCAAGTGTTAGAATGTTATGAGGCTAATAGCAACCGATCAATAGTAAGCATTTACTGTTCTCTCTAATGAGATGAGAAGAAGCAACAGGTGATAGGGCTAAGGCTAAAGTCTTTATATTGGATTTTCAGTTTAGTACTCATACAGGTATGGGATCCATTATCCAGAAAACCGAGATCTAGAAAGCTCCGAATTACGAAAAGGCTGTTTCCCACAGACTCCATTATAATCAAATAATCCAAAAAAATTATTTATTTTTTCTCTGTAATAATAAAACAGTACCTTGTACTTGATCCATACTAAGATATAATTAATCCTTATTGGAAGCAAAACCAGCCTTTTGGGTTTATTTAATGTTGACATGATTTTCTAGTAGACTTAAGGCGTGAAGATCCAAATTATGGAAAGATCCATTATCCAGGAAAACCCCAGGTCCCGGGCATTCTCGATAACAGGTTCCATACTTGTTATTAGTAAATGTAACCACTGGTGCCATAACTTGAACAGTACACACATGAACTTACAGGAACATAGACAGGTGGCCTAGGTGGACCCCATGGTAGATGAGAGGCACAAAGCTAATCTCCCATAAGACTTGGCAGTAAAATGACATACAGTCAGTGCTCTGGACCACTACAAATGTAGTTCTCATTTCTAATCAATCTTCCACTTGGTCCTTTCAAAGATTCTTCTTATTGCTCTGGCCAGACTTGAGTCTTCACTCTAAACCCCTTTACCATCCAGACTCAATGTCCCATATGCAACACTTCTAGGGGTTACATCATTTCTCATAGTTCAGAAGAAATTCTCTTTACTCTTTCTAGGGCTCATTTACATTTTCCACAGGAACCTGATATCTGACTAACCAAAATGAAAGCCTATATCGCAGTGCTACATCCTGTGCGGACAGCTGCATCCTCTCCTGTTATCGGTCACAGGGGGAATCCCTCTCATCTTCAGCTTTCAGTAGCCTAGGACAAGGGCTTTCGCAAGTACCACACTCTCTTAGGGGGTCTCTGTAACAATGGGTATATCTTCAGTTATCTCCCTATAAATTATGAAGAAGAAATCCAAGCACAGATCTACTACCTTAAAATAACTTGGTTCATGTAGTGCAAATACTGTATTGCACTTTGCATATATTCCAAACACTCTGAGAATTGCTATCTTCTTTTTATTATATACAGTATTTATTTGATGCAGTTGGGCCAGGGATGTTTCTGTAGAGGCTATAAACTTTTACTGTACATCAACTCTTTCTGACCGTTATTCATGCCATTAACCTTGGCCATTAGGTCATGCACCCAAGTGGCTTCCTGCAAGGCTTTGATCTCCAAACTGTGTGGAAAGCTCCAATGCATTCAATTGAGGGAACCCACCCAGTTGGGTGAAATCAGAATGAATATTTATTATCTGTTATATATTTTTAATTTTCTAAGGGGAACCTGCCAAACAATGGAGGAGACCTTCAACTCAAGAATTCTGAGTACTTGTGATTATCACTGATAGCTATCCCTGTTCTACTTCTCTTCTCTGTCTCTCAGCCACCATTCTTTGTTCTGTCAAGGTTAGTTCTCTTTGCTAAAACCAACATTCTTCCTCTTTTTACTTCTTTCTCTCACTTCTTTTCCAAAAAGGCATTGGTACTGCAATATAAGTCATTCATGCCCTCAGCTTGCTTTTGTTCTCTTCTCATTTATCTTCACTTCCACCATTGGGCAAACATGTACAGCAGTGGTTGTCCACGTCGAGCCCGATTTGAAGGTCCAACCATTGACCATAGCCAACCTTTGAGGTCCTCTGGTCAGTTTGGTGCAACAGTTATTCAGCCATAGTTTTATGAATACCTAGGACAGTAAATACATATTCACCTCAAATCTCACCCTGACTTATCTTCACTCTGGGCTTTCGGGTGTATCTAGGACAGGAAAGAGCCATTCTCCTTAATTCTCACCCTAACTAGTATTCAGGCTAAACTCCCTCTGCCAATGGGAGATTCCCAATATTTTGCTCAGCTTGGAAGGCAGCAAAATGATGGGACATGCTCCTCTATTGACTTTAATGGTAATCACCTTGACCTGTTGGTGGCCAAGATGGTCATTAAAAGAGAAGGAAAGGCTGAAATTAAGCAAGCTGTATCAGAAAAATCTATATAAATACACCAGTAAAACCTCAAAGTAATGCTGCTCTGAGTCCTCTTTTAAAAAGAACACAGTGTTTCTTTCCTTCTATTGTGCACACATGGACTTCTGTATCAGACTTCCTGTTTTCAGCATAAACATCCAGGGCTAGGGCTTGAGCATGCTCAGTTTGTTCCTCTCTCTCCCTCCCTCCTCCCCTCACAGCAGTAATCTGAGCCCAGAGCTATGAGCCAGCAGGGAGAGACTCTGGCAGGAAGTTACATCACACCAAGCTAATATGGTGGCTGCTATCCTAAGCAAACAGAGAACTTCTATTGCTGTTTACTCTAGGTGTGGTAAAGCATTCTGCAGAATATATATAACTGTTATAGCTTGCACTATTGTGGCTAATCTATTGGCAATAAACTGCCTTGGTAGCTTTCCTTCTCCTTTAAAGTCAATGGAGGTGCAATTTCTAGCTTTTTGCTGCCAGACCACAAAGCTGAAAATTGCAATGGGAATCTCCCTACTCTTCGGAACACTGGCTTTTCCCCAAAGATACCCTCCTACCAGTCCCCATTTAATTAAATATGGAAACAGCTGTTGGTGGGTACACTTAATCTCTGTGCTTCTCCTGAGAGTACCACAACAAATAAAACAACTTTGTGCCATGTACCTCAACAATAGTAAATAAATAGAATTGTCTATTTTCTGTGGTCGATGGAGAACTCATCAGCAGAAACAGGCAACATGGCGGGAGCTGCTCATAACTATAAATCCAAGTAAAATGTTCTTTGAGCAGGAGAAGCAGTGCCCTTTGTTTGTTTAAGGGAAAGTAAATGGAAGATAAGCTCAGCCTGTAAACAGCAAATTCATTCTCTCTAACCCTACAAATACACACGGAACAAGCTGAGATCAGGATTGTATTTCACAGTCTTTGTGCTAGTGAAAGGGACAGTAACCCGACAAGGTGTATTATTTATTCACCTGACTGTGTTTACCCACTGTACAGAGATAAGAAGTAAAAGAAAAGAAAAATAGCTGAGAATCTAGATAAATCCAGGCAGGTCCCAGTACTGGGAAGCTGATAGCAGGTCTGAGGAGTTCATAATACATTATAGTTCCCTCTCTATGTATTGGAATTCATTATGATGCAGAACACTGTACTGTACTTGTACTCTGTACAAACTATGTCTTTTTAAATAGATATCAGCTTAAAGGGAAAGTATTAATATAAAACTATTACCTATTAAAGGACTATTTTTCTGAAAAATATATTTTAGCATGGTGCTACATAAATAAAAACCTGTAGCGACTTGAAATATCTATAACAAACTAAAAGTTCATTTCAGGGTGAAATTGACATTTTAAAAAAAATAAGGAAAACACCTCTGACGTGTTGCTTCCAATTAATAAATGAGTGGATTTAGCTGTAGATCCCTTTGTAAAAATACGCCCTTCATGTTAAGGTCAGACTGAGATTCCTCTTGCTGACTCTAGGTGGAGCATGCAGTTTAAATTACAGTATCTACAAACTATCTTGGAGCTGACTGCCTCCATAGATTTCTTGGTGTTTAAAATATTTGATTTGATTTTTCACGATAAACCATAAAGACAATATGACAACAAGTAGAATGCAGAAAAATAAAATGCCATTGATTTCTTAAAGGGCACCTGTTGCCCAAAAATATTTTTCCCCACTAAAGGTGTGGGGCAGCGTCAGACTGGGGAGGGGGGGTCTGGGCTCACTGCATCAGGGGCTTGCACACCTCCCCCCAGGCTCCTGACCCCCACTTGGCCACCTCCACCAGCTGCAATCCCACCCCCCGCTAGCATGCACCAGCCAGCGGCATACCTCCCAACTGTCCCTTTTTCGGAGGGACAGTCCCGCTTTTGACAGCTCAACCCGCAGTCCCTCATTTGTACTGGAAAGTCCCTATTTTCTCTGCACTGAACAGCCAGAATAAAAACAAAGTTTCTCACTTAATTGGCTTTTAGCAGAGAGCCCAGAACAACTAACAGGTGCAAATAAGATACTTTGTAACAATTTTGAGGCACAAAAAAACAGTTTAGATAAGGAGAAATATTTTCAAACTTTCATAACCTGCCAAATTTTGTAAAATGAACATGGTAATTGGGGGGGGGGCACAGAAAGGGGTGTGGTCAAACAATTTTGCTGTTCTTCATGTGAAAAAAAATGTTGTCCCTCTTTTTACTTCCAAAATGTTGGGAGGAATGGAGTATACCATCACATCAGGGACCATAAAGGTTCAGGAGGCCGCAGGGAGCAGGTCTAGGCTGGCCGGGCCCACCGGGTTTTATCCCAGTGTCCCCCCCGCCCAGTCCAACCCTGGTTGGGAGTAACAGTAGTTTTTTTTAAAAAAAACTTGGACCCGTCAGTGCAGCCAGGTTGTGCAGAGTGCATGCGCATAAGCTTCTGACGTCACACGTATGTACATAATAATCATTAGGAACATGCATGTGCCCCAACATGGCGGCTCAAACCGGCTAGCACTGGCAGGAGGCCATTAAAAAAAAAACATTACCCCCAACCGGAGTGCGGGCTCTATAAGCCTGCATCTTTGGTGGGGGAAAATATTTTCGGTCAACAGCTGCCCTTTAAAGGGGTGGTTCACCTTCAAGTTAATTTTTAGTATGTTATAGAACGGCCAATTCTAAGCAACTTTTCAATTGTTTTTTTTTTTTTTTTTATAGTTTTTGAATTATTTGCCTTCTTCTTCTTCTCTCCAGCTTTCAAAAGAGGGGTCACTGACCACATTTAAACAACAAACGCTCTGAAAGGCTTCAACTGTATTGTTATTGTTGCTTTTTATTACTCATCTTTCTATTCATTCCCTCTCCAATTCCTATTTCAGTCTCTTATTAAAATCAGTGCATGGTTGCTAGGGTAATTTGGACCCTGGCAACAAGATGGCTGACTGGAGAGCTGCTGAATAAAAAGCTAAATAACTCAAAAACCACAAATAATAAAAAAGGAAAACCAATTGCAAATTGTCTCAGAATATCACTCTCTGCATCATACTAAAAGTTCATTTAAAGGGCAACAGGGGAGTGTATTGCGGGAGACAGCAGATAAGAGATATAGCTGCCATGTTTACAGTAGGGATTTAATCATCATATATGAAGAAATATTAAATTTAATATGAAAAAAGAGTCATCGTGGTTGTCTTGTGGTTTAAAGTCACATATTAAGTATTCAGAAATGGTTCGTCCGAATCTTTGCATCCCATTCCCTAGATTTAAACAATTAGGCAACTGCTTAGGCAAGCCCATCTCCTATAATACCATTGTCTTTACGTTAGAATAAGAGAATTTTTAACATGAGGTTGCTGTTGCCAATGTATGCAAAGAGCTAGCCAATAGAGTGTATGCCCATAAATGTAACAATTCCGGTCTTCTCTGGAAAAGATTTTCCGAGAAAAATCGTTTGTTTCAATACACTCATGTAGAGCTGAATTGTCAGATATACAGGTTAAAGCAAAAGAATTCTGCCTGTATCTGACAATTCAGCACTAACAGTGGCCGATTGCCTTTGAAGGCACTGATCAAAATTTTCCACCTGGGCTGATCGATATCCAAGTCTTCTGTCAGGGGCGTAACAACAGAGGAAGCAGACCCTGCGGCTGCAGGGGGCAGTAGTTTTTTTAAATTTCCCGTGTGCCAATCCCCAGTGCACCAGTCCCGATGATGAAAATTTAGGGAAGGAAAAAGGGGTGATCAACATAAGTGGGCCTAAGGGCACCCACTATTTTAATCCAGCCCTGGGCCCAGGAGGTATAGGGGGACCACAAGGCTCTAATTAGTAGGGATGCACCAAACCCATTATTTTGCATTCCTTTGCGAAAGATTTGGCCGAATACCACACCGAATCCCGAACTGGATCCTGGATTTGGTGCATCCCTACTAATTAGTGAGCAATTTCAACACATATTGGTATAAAGGTCAAACTCTGGGTATATTGGGGGGGGTCCTAAAATTAATTTTCTGTGGGGTCCAGTAACATGTAGTTATGCCATTGTCTTCTGCCGTTATCAGTCGGCTCGTCTCCCGCCATACACGCACCAAATGTCAAACAAAAATTTGTTTTATCAATAATATCATCGTGTATATGGCCACCTTAAATGCAGATGCCTTCTGCCTCTCTGCAAAATATTACTGTATAATGGCTTGGCTCATTTAGATTTTCACCTCTGGGCCCATCAACCCCTTAATCAGCAATGTGTTAATAGGAATGGTTACACACAGCCTCACTATTCTCATCTGTATATATATTATCTGTATATACAATAATAAATGATTCAATGCTGCTCACAGGCACATCTCATTGCTGTCAATGGGAACTGACCCACAACGCTCTGGTATCTCTCATTATATTTCACCACCTAATGTTTTTGGAAAGGTGACGTGCAGTTGAATTCTCTATACAGGGTAACAATGAGATTGTTTATACATTGCAGCAGTTAATATCCTGATGTGGTGTCCGGGGAGCAGGAGGTATGGGATCAGCATTCATGCGATCAGGTTACTGTGTGATTTATTCAGCCAGCGAATAGGGGTTAGACACTAAGGGCAAAGCCAGACGTGACTTTTTTACAATGCTTTTTTAAAAAAGCTCGGTCAGGCTTAAATACGCCACTGAAACCACACGCGACTATCAACATGCGTTTTTCATGCATTTTTCAGCACATGGGTTTATTTTCCCAAGATGCACTTCTCATTGTTCTCGTTCGCTATAAGTCCGCTGGCTTGAAATAGAAAAAGTATTTACATGCAAAATGAAGCAGGAATGATCGTCAATACGCAACGTAATTATGTCACCGGTCTAATACGCAGTAAAAATGTATATGCACCATTTATCTCGCGAGAATTTGGTCGCCATATTTAAAATACGCTGCGTATTTACGTAAAGTGTGTTTTCAAACGTGCAGATCCCACAGAGACTACTGTTTTGGTATTTTCTTGAGGTATTGGCGTTTCTGCTGAAAAACGCCAATACTGGCGTCCCATGGCAGTTTCCGGTTTGCAAGCGCCCCGTGAGAATTGCCATAGTGTGTTTTCCATTCGTTTTAGTGGTAGTGCAGTTTATGCGTATTTACGCCCGATAGAGCTTCTTTGATGTGGAATTTTCCCCCTAAATCAGTGGTACAGGCTGATACATTAGATAGCTTTAAGAAGGGGTTGGATGGCTTTTTAGCAAGTGAGGGAATACAGGGTTATGGGAGATAGCTCATAGTACAAGTTGATCCAGGGACTGGTCCCATTGCCATCTTGGGAGTCAGGAAGGAATTTTCCCCGTCAAATTGGAGAGAATGGATCAACTAGCCGAGCCAATTGCGACCCTGGAACTACTCAATCTCAAACCAACTACCATAGTGCATTGATCTCAATCAGGATGAGCAAACGCAGGCCACTATACATGTAGTAATAATCACATGAAACTTTGTTCAATAAAATATTATCTGTAAAGCTTTAGAATACTGTACTTTACATGAGCAGGAGAGTAGCAGGTTACAGATGCAGGAAGCATCCCCTGACTCTTCTCTGCTCAGTTCAGTTGCTCCTGTCACACTGATACTTTTCATCAGGTGGCTTCTGCTTGTTTCAGGAGTCAGAATCTGAAGAGCTGAGAACATGAACAACTAGACTGTACTGCTTTTAATAGCAATTACACTGACAACCCCATTTCAAACTAATGAAAATGTTTATTGTTTATTGGTAAGTTTCTAGGTGTTATGTTTTCTTTTCTTTCTAAAAACTGTTTTTGAATGTAATTCCCCTTTTACTGTATATGTAGCCATATCCCCCTCCTGTCCCTTTGAAACACATCATAGTGTTGCTTCAGTATTTGCTGCTTAGTCCTATGAACCCATTCACCCATCTGTCATTTGTACCCACAGCATATTTTTCCTTCAGTACGATTATAACCAGCTCTCGTTTCTACATTGTTTACATGTCAGTTGTGCAAGCTCTATCTATTTATCTATCTATCCATCCATCCATCTATCCATTATGTATTCATCCATCCATCCATCATCTATTCATCCATCCATCATCTATCTATCCAGCCATCTATCCATCATCTATCTATCCATCCATCATCTACCCATCCATCGATCCATCATCTACTGTATCTATCCATTCATCCATCCATCAATCATCTATCTATCCATCCATCCATCATCTATCCATCCATCCATCCATCCATCCATCCATCCATCTATCCATCCATCCATCATCTATCCATCCATCCGTCTATCTGTCTATCTATCTATTTATCTATCGGTTCCATGCAGGATGCTGCCACTTTGCAGAGTGATTTGTCTAAGTTGGAAAACTGGGCAGCAAACTGGAAAATGAGGTTCAATGTTGATAAATGCAGGTTATGCACTTTGGCAAAAATAATATAAATGCAAGTTATTCACTAAATGGCAGTGTGTTGGGAGTTTCCTTGAATGAGAAGGAACTAGGGTTTTTTTTGTAGATAACACGTTGTCTAATTCTGGGCAGTGTCATTCTGTGGCTACTAAAGCAAATAAAGTTCTGTCTTACATAACAAAGGGCATTAACTCAAGGGATGAAAACATAATTCTGCCTCTTTAAAGGTCCCTGGTGAGGCCTCATCTGGAGTATGCAGTGCAGTTTTGGACTCCAGTCCTTAAGAGGGATATAAATGAGCTGGAGAGAGTGCAGAGACTAAGTGCAACTAAACTGGTTAGAGGGATGGAAGACTTAAATTATGAGGGGAGACAAGGTTGGGGTTTGTTTTCTCTGGAAAAAAGGCGCTTGTGAGGGGACATGATTACACTTTACAAGTACATTAGAGGACATTATAGACAAATAGCAGGGGACCTTTTTACCCATAAAGTGGATCACCGTACCAGAGGCCACCCCTTTAGACTAGAAGAAAAGAACTTTCATTTGAAGCAACGTAGGGGGTTCTTCACAGTCAGGACAGTGAGGTTGTGGAATGCACTGCCGGGTGATGTTGTGATGCTGATTCAGTTAATGACTATAAGAATGACTTGGATGATTTCTTGGACAGACCTAATATCAAAGGCTATTGTGATACTAAACTCTATAGTTAGTATAGGTATGGGTATATACAGTAGAATTTGTGTGAAAGTAGGGAGGGGTGTGTGAATGGATGCTGGGTTTTCATTTGGAGGGGTTGGACTTGATGGACTTTTTCTTTTTTCAACCCAATTTAACTATGTAACTATCTGTGCTAACAAAATTCACCACTTCCATTTCCCTTGCAGTTCCCAAGCCCTGTCTAACTGACCATATCTCCCATACTATTTATTATCCCGACTTGTCTATTATAAATTCTCCTCTCCCCAAAACAGCTGCACCATCATCACTGTGGTGCAGCACATCCCTGTGAGGATGAAGAAAATAAGCCCAGTTCTTCAAAAACTCTCTAGATTTTTTTTCAATTATAGAAATCTATTTAAAAGTCAATTATAGAAATCTATTTAAAAGTTAGAATAAGAATAAAATAGTCAGACGGTGAATAAAAGTGAGATATATATATATATATATAAACCAAGACATAAAGCCACATACAATTGTAACTAAATCAATTTCTAGATCTTTAGCATGTATATGTTTTTTTTACAATATGTGAGGCCTAACCTTTCTCCTGTTTCACTACTATCACTTGTTTAGAATGTTTGTGCTGTAAACAAGCTTTAATCTCAAGGGCAAGTGTCTAGCAGAGCTCAACCCAACTAGTAATGTTCCTTATGTGACACCTAGTGGCTGGTGCTGGTTATAACAATGCATACTTCTGTATATTGTGTACACAAGTATGGGACCTGTTATCCAGAATGCTGGGGCTTCAGGTTTTCCAGATAATGGATCTTTCCTTAATTTGGATCTTCATACCTTAAGTCTCCTAGAAAATCATGTAAAATTAAATAAACACAATAGATGGTTTTGCTTCCAATAAGGATTAATTATATCTTCGTTTGGATCAAGTACAAGATACTGTTTTATTATTACAGAGAAAAAGGAATTTGGATTATTTGGATACAACAGAGTCTATGGGAGAATGCCTTACTGTAATTAAGAGCTTTTTGGATAATGGGTTTACACATACCTGTATATGGAATCTGTGGCAACACACAAGAATCCAAAACACACTTGCATGGGAGTTACAATACAAATACTGAGCTGTAGATTGTAGGTTTCTGGGAAGAGGAGGGTGGGTAATGGGGGAACGCAAAGTTGGGGTACAAATCTGATGTGGAAAACAGTCCAGCAATATTTGGAGTGTGACATTAGAACTGCTGTAGCACAGTGTAGCATGGTCAGACTATATGGTTATTCTGTATTATAACGGAAAAAGGGGTTAAATGGTGCCCAATCACTGGCTCTGTATTCTGGGTATTGATGTAGGAGGGAATCAGTATTGGCCGTATGCACAGTAGGTACTTGGACAGCACTTTAGGATCAGCCAAGAAGTGCTCCCCTCTAGTGGCCACATGGTGTAGGGATCAGGGCTGTGAATGATAAATGTACTTCTAAGCGCGCTTTAAATTTACATTACATTTCAATCAAAAGAACTGACACACTAGATATTTCTCTTGTCATTTCTGAGCAGAGCAACATCAGAGTCACCCACGGGCTTCCACTAGTGATGGGTGAATTTCTCCCGAAAAATTAGGTAAACTCGAAAATTGGCACCCGCATGAATTTTGACGTCAATTTTGACCGTGGCGTTAAAGTCAATGGGCATGTGAACAGTGTTGACAGCGACGGTTTTGACGTGCACCCAAAAATTTTCCCAGGAATTTCGCATATTTATTCGCTGGTGGCGAAAGGCGTAAATTTGCCGCGAATTCGCACCTGCTTGCCCATCACTAGCCTCCACTATAGAGGAAGCAGTCCCAGCCCCCGTGGGGTAAACTTGCTGTTAGGGGCTATTACTAGACATAAAAAGGCAATGTGTATTGTAGCCTAGGATTTGTATGCAGTATTTACATTTTGTGGTCTCTAGCTGCCAAATATTTTGATACGGTAGATATTATTAACATTAACATGTACTTATACAGTGCCAACAGATTTCACATCGCTGTAGATATCCTGACTTGAGTCAGGGCTGTACAAACTGGGTGGGGGGGGGCTATTGGGCTTGATGTGACCTCCTTAAAGACTTTTATGGCTCCAGCCTGCTAAAGACTTCTTTTAAATGACACCCTTCAAAGGAGAACTAAATTCTAACTAAAGAACTAGCTAGAAATGTTGTACATTGTTTTGTGCTTCTGTACCAGTCCAAGGCAACCACAGCCCTTTAGCAGTAAAGATCTGGGTCTCCAAAGATGCCCCAGTAGCTCCCCATCTTCTTTTCTGCTGATTCACTACACATGCTCTGTGCTGCTGTCACTTACTGAGCTTAGGGACCCACTCACAATATACAGTACACATAGAATAGAAATGTCACAATATAAGGCTGATTAGTAATTAATATAGATAATTACTACATGGCAGCACAGAAACCAGTGCAATTAGCATCAGAATTTAATAATCAGCCCTGTAGCATCAGCTTATATTACAGACCAACCTCATTTTCTGCTGGATAATTAGTGACGAGCCCTAAGCTTAGCTTCTCAACAGCCAATCAGAGCCCACTGAGCATGTGAGTGTCACAGACACTTTCCAAGATGGTGACCCCCTGTGACAAGTTTGAAGTCCTGGATCATCGCTGCTATTGACAAGCTGAAACTTCAGTCTGGTGCAATAAGTTCAGTATATAAAATATGGCATTTTTAGCCATAATCATCTCCAGGGTTTAGTTCTCCTTTAAGAAGGCTGACAGTGCTGCCCTAAAGTATGTATTCGGACGATTAAGATAATATTTTTCATCATGGAAAAGGAGACAAAGCAGTTAAAAGAACACATTGACCAGCTGAAAACTTCTATTGCGAAAAAGGAGGAGAGGGCAGCTGAGCTGGAGCTGAAGTCTCGAGTCTTTGCTTTTAGGCAGTACAAATCTGAAGATCAGGTTGATCTAGTACAGTTAAACAACATTTTCTCCCCTCAAATTGCATGTGCAAAAGGGAGTAGGAGCTGCTATACGGTTGCCCTTGATGTATATTTACAAAATGATGGTGCAGTTTTGTAGACATCGAGGTTGATTGGCTTTGCCAGAATAAGCAAGGTGACTGTAACATCTGTTCATGAAACTTGGGGTGCTGATTATGCTAAAGGCCTCAGCACCCCATTACCTCCTACTGCTCTTCCCTACACACTATATGGGAAGCAGGAGGCTTGTGGCAGGCAAGGAGTATCAATAAAGAACATGGAAAAGCATCAAGATACTGCCATCTACCTGGTCTGACTTTCTAAACACTTGCATGGTTGTCATTAAAAATAGTCCCTGGAGATCTTGGGCAGACTGGTAGCCCCGTGGGCCTCAGTGGGAAGGTCACAGCTGATCTGCAGGCTTCTTGCTTTGTTTTATCACTAGATGTCTATTGAACTGATTTGACACTTCCCTTATGATAAAAACTCATGGGCCAGTTGGGTCCAATATGATACCATTAGAGGACACAGAGCCCGGTTGTTGATTAAGGGGCATGAGTGTTACCTGTGATGTTACATTACCCCCAAGAAAAGCTGCTGGCAGCCCTGGAAGACAAAGTTGAGGAAGTGTACCGATCATGTACTGGGGAGAATCGCTGACACTTTAATGCCCTACAAATGCTGATGGCAATAGAGCATCAGCTGGAAGAACTGGACAACATTGAACTGATCCATCAGAAGAGGCTGGAAATTGCAGAGAAAGCCAATGCAAAGGAGAGGAGGCTGAGGTGAGGACAAGCAGGAATAAAGCCAAACCAACCCTGAGTTTGTCATCATGTTACTTTCATGACCTGAAATACTTTATGTTCTTGAGCTCTAGTACTAGTAAAGATGGAGCATGTCAGTGCATAGGTCTAACTGACTGATAGGAATGTCATAGTGAGTCAAGTGCAACAGTTAAACTGAATTATATGTACATTAGGCAAAATTAGCATAGATACATTCTGTTTAGAAATGCAATGAATCCCAGATTCCATTTGGGAATACGAAAAAAGTGGTTTTGGAGCATCCCTATTTCTGTAACATAGAGAAAAACAATTAAACTCGTTCCATATTGTGGGTTAAGTAGTCGCTAAACTACAGGTTTGGGGACCAGATCATAAAATCGTGGGGGCGGATTTACTACAGGGCGAATTGGCTGTCGCTAGCGAAAATTCGGCAGAAATCCTGTAAGAAGGCACATTGAAAATTTACTAACAGGTGTAGAGGACAATTCGCTAGCAAAAGAGACCGTCGCCAATACAATCCTCCTCAATCTTATGTCAGTGACATCATATCCTGCATGCTGAAAAGTCATAAAAGTTAAAAAAAACAAAAAACAGAGTTTTTTCATATTTTAAAGCGGGATTGTCTTCAAAAGTTCTCACCCTTAAACATTTTTGTGTTAACAATTTTTTTTAACCAATTTGAGGGGCATGCCACATTTGTTTTAGGGTGGGCTCATATCTTGGCAGTAGAGGATCTCTTTTGTCATTATTTTGCTTCCTTGGACATTTGTAATAATAAGTGGCCACTTCTCTAATAAAGACACATATATGACCTATATGTACCCACCCTGTTTAAATTGACCCAATCGGAAGTTTACAAACGAAGTTTCGCTAGGCAGAATTGAACGCTAGCGAAGGATTGCTATGAAATGCTCGCGCTAATGATTAATGCAAGTAAAACTTCACCAACTTTGCAATTTAGCATAATGGTAACGAATTTACGCCTGGTGAAGTGGCGTAAAGTGTGGCAGATCATTCCCTGTCAAAAATTCACCCTTTAGCGATTTTGCCCCATGGTGTTTTCCAAAGGGGTCAATGAAGCTTTTGAGCAGTCCTGGGGCCATAAAATTACTTGGAGGTCAAACAAATCCTGTCTCCAGGCCTCTAGTTCGACTCTCCATCTCACCATTCAACACATTTTGTAACTAACTCCTATTATCAGGAAACTGCATCTATTATTTAACCTGTGATTCAGGCTCATCCCAGTAGCGTAACTAGTGGGGGAGCAGGGGGTGCAATTGGACCAGGGCCCACACCCGGCAGATCGCGCCCCACTGTAGCCGGCTGCAGCCGCAAAGAAAATCGACGTGGAGGGGGGTGGGCCCGGATGCAGGGCCCGCCCCCACCTAGTTATGTTACTGGCCCATCCCACACAAAATTGGACAATGAATACATTACATTTAGGCAATTCATAAACTTATAGGGTAGTATGCAAGGACAAAACAGAAAATTAACCCTAGAAAAAAAATTAATGTAACATTTCTCAAAGCAGTTTTTTAGTTTTTAAAATATTAGCAGTTTTTACAATTAATTTCTGCTAAACTACCCTTACTTTTCCCTAGTAATATCTCAATCCTTTTCCCCATCATTTCCCCCAGGTTAAAGAAGAAGTAAACGTTTTTGTTTTTTTTTTCCTATCTATAGTTTGTCTATCTCAAAGGTTGTCCCACATTTGAGTTAACTTTTAGTATGATATAGAGAGTGATATTCTGAGACAATTTTCAATTGGTTTTCATTTTTTATTATTTGCGTTTTTTGAGTTATTTAGCTCTTTAGCATTGATTTGAATAAGAGATTGCAATATGAATAGGAGAAGCCTGAATAGCAAAAAGGAGAAAAAGTAACAATAACAATACATGTGTAGCCTTTAAAGAACATTTGTTTTTAAATGGGGTCAGCTGGAGTCAGAAGAAGAAGGTACAATTAAAAAAAAAACTATAAGAAAAAATGAAAACCAATTGAAAAGTTGCTTAGAATTAGCCATTCTATAACATACTAAAAGTTAATTAAAAGGTGAACCATCCCTTAAAAGGGAGATCATCTTGGAAATAGTTTGTTGCCTGTAGGTCTGCAATTTCCTAAGACAACTTGAAACTTTTTATTTTCTTCAGGTTTTTTTTGGAATTTCACATTTTCAGCAAACAGGTTGCCAGGGTGCTGTATTAAACAGACTGTGGTTGAAAAGACAATCTATAAAATAGAAAAGGGCCCAATTAATACAAACTCATAAAAAAAATAATAGCTTCGTCATTGTTATAAATCGGTTACCCCAGCAGCAAGATCAATGAAATTCTAAAATGATCTCAGAATATCAAGAGAGCTTTTCCTTTGCCACTATACAGTTCGCGAGGCTGCAGATAAATTCGATTAAGGGGACAGAACATTTACAAGGCTCAGTCAATAGGGCCAGAAAAAGCAGCAAACGATCCTGTGATGTAACAGGGAAAATATGTATATATTTATAATACAGTCATTTACATTTGTACAGAAAAAGAAAAAAACAAACCAATACAGCACAAGAACTGGAGTTAAGAGAAAAGGCGCCCTGACAATAAACACAGGCTTAGGCCCAAATCTGAGGAGAAAATGATGTAGTTATGGATGTCAATTGTGGCCCTCCCACAACCCACAACAGCTGGATGGGCTTCCCTGATCTATATACTAAACTGTTTAAAATGAATCCACTATATATGTCCTATGTACTGTGCAACATCCTTTTAATCATAAGAGCCACTCTGATGCTGGAGACCCCGACTAATGCCCTCTTTACTGTACCCCTTAAAGCACACAGCCTCCAGCCACATTCACTCCAATAAATATTAGCAATTATTATTTACAAAATACCATTTTGTTTTGTAATGGAATGAGCGGTGCCGGCAGCTTGTACTTGCATGAGACTTAACACTGGGAGTCTATGTAGAGGAGGTAGATAATGCAGTCTCTCCAAAAGAGATTTCATATTAATACCTGCAGAGCATCCTGAAATCTTTCATTTAAACCATGATTTTTCTTAAAGGAATTGGAGGGCATTGGAGAACCAGGATATTTAAAAAAAAAAAAAAAAAAAAAAAAAAAAAAAAAGTTTGCCCAGCAGATGTTCAGCTTTAAGATCCATTATATTCCATATTCCAAGTCATTTTGGATGGATGATAATGGGAGAGGAGGGAGGGGGAAGCAGCTCCCGGAATTTTTCCACAGAAAGACATGTCCCATTATTATGAAAACCATCTGGGTAAAAGCATAAAATATAGTGCAATTAGAAAATGCCTCCTACAATCCAGAAAGCTGTTCATCACAGACTTATTGGTCCAGCTTGAGAACTATGCTGCATCATCCCATTCATTGTCCCCAATATCAAATATAAATGCCCCTTATTCCAGGTCTTGCAAATTTATTGTACTTCCTGTAAACTGAGAATTATCCGAAGAGACGTCCTCCTCTGTTGAGGTGTGAGGCTCCTGAAATCAAGGGAAGATTTCAATTTGAGTTTTTTTTATTGTCAGAACTATCAAATTAGATTCGAGATTTTTAAGAAAATTCGATTTTCGAGATTTATCATACTCTGGCATTTTAAAGTGGACCCGTCACCCAGACACAAAAATCTGTATAATAAAAGTCCTTTTCAAATCCAATTTCTATTTTTTATTAAAGCATTCATAGCTGTTGTAAGCTTATTTAAAAATCTCAGCTGTCAATCAAATATTGTCTGCCCCTCCTCTATGCCTTAGGCAGACAATTTCTTTCACTTTCCATTCAGCACTTCCTAAATGTCACTGCTCTCCCCACATTCCCCATTTCTCTTCACCATTTAATTGTGTAGCCAGGGCATGGGGATGGACATCAGGTCCCCCCAGGGGCGATTCTGCCTATAATGCCGCCTGAGGCGGCCTTCTTTCGCCGCCCCCACCCCTCCCCACGGCACTAACCTTTATAGCGCCGGAGAGGGCAGAGGCGGTCCGCGACGCTTAGTGCAGAGAGCGCAATAGCGCTCTCTGCACTAGAAGAGCCGAATTTCCGGTTTGAAAACCGGAAATTCGGCTCTTAGTTACCAGGAGCGGCATTTTTGCCGCCCCTGGCAACCAGGGGGGCGCTGCCGCCTGAGGCGAGTGTCTCAACTCGCCTCATTGGTGGAGCGCCTCTGGGTCCCCCATTCTGGTGCACAAACAAGATTCTGAGATGATACAAGGCTTGTCTTAATAACAGTGTCCACAAAATGGCTCCTGCCTGCTTGCTGTAATTAAGAATTTCCAGACTGAAGGAAACAAGATTCAAATAATTTATATAGTGTAATTAAAGTTCATTTTGCTTGACTAATGTGATAAAATAGGGTTTTTAATAATTTTTTTGGGTGACGGGTCCCCTCAAATTCGACTATTCGCCACCTAAAACCTGCTGAATTGCTGTTTTAGTCAATAGGAGACGTCCAGGAATCAATTTGGAGTTGTTTGCACCCTTCCTGACATTCCTGAGAATCAGGTTTTTTTAAATTCAAATCGAATTTGATTCGATTTTTCGGTCGATTCTATTCATTCGACTTTTAAAAATTCAATTTTATTAACAAATTTCGATTGGTCGAATTTCGAGTTGATGGAAGTTGATTATTAAAAAAAACAAAAAAAAAACACACAAAGTTGAAATTTGACCCTTGATAAATGTGCCTCTAGGTAGGAGCAGCCCTGGGTGCTAAATATGCATACCTGCAGTATATGCACTGGAAGATCAACAGTGAGCTGGGCATGGGATGCCGGAGACTGAGCATTCAGCTGAAAAGGCAGGTCACCATCTCCTGGAGAATCATCCTGATGGCAACAAAGCAGCAGTACAATAATATGACAAAGAAACAAAAAGTGTGCCGGTTGCGTGGTTTCTGCTGGTTTATGGAATAGGCTCTACAGGAGCATATAATGTAATTCTAACAAAGGCAACTGCAAATTAAACAATTAATATATAAGTCGACAATAAAGGGGAACTATTGTGAAAATTAATATACTGTAAGACTCATCATACTGAAATAAGAAACTTTCTAAATACATTCAATTAAATATTCTGTAATGTTTATGAAATAATCAAGTTTACATCTACTATCCCTCTCTCAGCATCTGTTTCTCCTCATTCTGCCTTCATGCAGGAGTTGGGTGTCAGATATTCATTGACAGTTAGATCTAATATCTTATAGGTGGGCTTCCTTTCCTAGAAGATGTATTAGAGCTCACTCTATTAAAATCCCCAGACATCATGTCTCTCTACATGCAGGATTTATGCAAGAGGCGTTATTGTTAGATTTTGTTGGTACTGGAATCAGTTATTTGAGTGAGCTCCAATTAATCTGCTAGGAAAGGGATATATTGGAACATACATTTGACACCCAACTGCTGCATTTAAAGGGATTGTTCACTTTTCAAACACTTTTTTCAATTCAGTTGGTTTTAGATTGTTCCCCAGAAAAAAAGACTTTTTTCAATTACTTTGCATTATTTATTTTTTTACTGTTTTTTCCAAAATCTAATTTTAAAGATGAATGTTCCTGTCTCTGGTGTTTGAGTCTGGCAGCTCAGTTATTCAGGTGCAGACTCTAAACTGTTACAATTTTGCAACATTTAGTTGATACATTTCTCAGCAGTATCTCTGGAGTATTAGCAACTATTGTATCAATTCTAACAGCTGCCTGTAATGAAACCCAGAGAGTCTGCTCAGCAGGAACAAAGATAAGAAATGTATCAACTAAATATATCCATTTAGAACAGTTTACAGGGTCGGCGACCCCCCCTCCCAGAGCTGCTTGAGAAGGTGAAAAATGGTCACACATAGAAAATAGAAAGTCATTGGAAAAAGTTTTTATTTCTGCTGATCTATCCGACTAGTTGTTTGAAGGTTAACCACCCCTTTAAGAGAATGAATAAAAACAGATGCTGAGAGAGGAAAAGTGAATATAAATTATTTCAGCAATGGTACAGACTTTTTAATGTATTGTATTTAGAAAGTTTCTTATTTCAGTATGATAAAGCTTATATTAAATTTTAATTTTCGCAATATTTCCCCTTTAAATACCTCGTTTTGGTTCGTTTCAGTTCACAAAAACAGTGACACCTCTGCAGGTAATAAAGTCTAAGGGACCAAACTACAGCAAAGACCAAAGCTTTGTAAATGTCAGTTACTGCTGTCTCACCTGTAGAAGTTGAATCTGCACATACTGGGCGCCAGTAGCAGGGTCTCGTAGAGTCAGTCCTCCATTAGGCAGAACCGCATTGCTTCCAAACCTGCTGCCACTGGAGGATACAGCTGGGCTCGGCTTTGCACTTTTACTCTTCCTCTGTGTAGGCGAAGTACCTTAATTGAACAAAGTCAAATGAAACCAGAGCTGTGGAGTTAGAAGCAATTTGGGGTTTCTGGACTGGGACTCGGCAAAAATGTATAAACTGCCACTCCGACTCCTAATAACTTAAAAAAAGTTCTTACAATAGCACCCTCATCAATTTTACACTTATTTTTAATGTTTACTTATCCTTTAAATACAAGCACAGAAAATAAAATCAGATTTAAGAGTTTCTATGAAGGAGAATCTGGCAGAAGCAATTGAACTTAACAGATAAGCCTTGTCCAATACAATGGTGTTTTATATGTTATGTGCTATGTAACCTGTGCCTCTTCTCTTCTTTTTTTTCAAGCTTGAATGGTTGTCCCTATATAAACTATTAGTAGTTTGGTATTTGGCCTTTTTCAGCATGATTCGGATTCAGTAAATCCTTCGACCCGGCGAAACGAATCCGAATTTGCATATGCAAATTAAGGGCAGGGAGGGAAATCCCGTGACTTTTTATCACAAAACAAGGAAGTAAAAAATGTTTACCCCTTCCCACCCTAAGTTGCATAGGCAGAATTAGGATTCAGAATTGGTATTTGGCCGAATCTTTCGCGAAGGATTCGCCCGAATCCAAAATAGTGGATTTGGTGCATCTCTATAAAGTACAGTAGCCTTTCTGAAGCAAACACACCAGCTTTAACAATGCAGAGCAACAGTACAATATATTTTCATTACTTTGATACACATTCAGTTTTTGGTGTTACTGTTCCTTTAAAAACAGAGGAATTGTGGAGACTCCACAGCCCTGAATGAAACGTGCAGCAGTCAAAGATGACTCCGATGGTTCTAATTCTTCACCCCGGCCAAGGTTTTGCATTTACTGCATCAATAAAGGAAGGCATTTCCTACCTGCACTGGTAGAACCTCCTTTCTTTTTGCTCTTGGCTAGTTGAATGGCTCTGTAATCTGTTCTCGCTGAACCGCTGCTCTCCTGTAAATGAAAACATTAAGTTTCCAATATTAATCCTCATAAAGAACAATGCTCTTTTTAGCGACTGAACGATAATTCTTTTAAACATCAAGTATATGATCCAGCGGCTTACCAGAGAAGTGCTCCCAGCTACCAAACTGTAATCCATTTCCTTCTGAGCACTATAGGTACCAGTGGGGTTGGGAAATACAAACTGCGTTACAACTTTACTTCCTTCCTGTTCGCCCACAACCTCAGAGTGCGGAATCAAATCCCTCTCTGTTTTGACCTGGGTCAGCAATTCTGGCATGGAACTGCTAGCTCCAAGGCTCACTGAGGGTGTTAAAGTGGAAGAGTCAATGGTCAGGCTATTACTGGATGTTAGACCTTGAATATCCTGGCTAGAACCTCTCATGGATAAAGATGCCAGAGAACCCAAAGCCTCTGCATTCACTGTCTGCGCATCATCCAACTGTAAGGTGCCTTGATGAAGGATTGAAGCAGCAGCTCCTAGCAGTAGGGAACTTTCCAAGCTTTGATGTGCTTCATTGTTAGACACCAGCACCAATGGATCCACGGGGTGCACCAAAGAACTGCTGTTGGCAGAAAGGTTCCCTCCCAGTGTGGAACCCACAGATGAAACATCAATAGTTAGTATTCCAGAGTTGACAAGAGTCAGATCAGCCGAAATCCCTGGGCCATTAGAAGAAACGTTGGTGAATAGAGATGAGAGGTCCAAGTTACTGAGGTCATTCTGGCCTAAGCTTGTAAGTTCATTGCTTGGGGTGAGCGAGCTACTTGCTTCCAGCTGGGTCAGAAGATCTATAAAAGAAATAAAAAGTACTGAGTATAAACTGCATGGCAAGTTAAAGGGATATGATCATGGAAATTTTTTTTAAATCAAAACTCATCAAATAGTGCTACTCCAGCAGACTTCTGCACTGAAATCTGTTTCTCAAAAGAGCAAACAGATTTTTTTATATTTAATTTTGAAATCTGACATGGGGCTAGACATATTGTCAGTTTCCCAGCTGCCCCCAGTCATGTGACTGGTGCTCTGATAAACTTCAGTCCAGCCGTACTGCTAGTTGGAATGATATTAACACCCTCCCTTCCCCCCCAGCAGCCTAAAAATAGAACAATTGGAAGGTGACCAGATAGCAGCTCCCTAAAGCTGGCCACACGCGGGCAGATAAAAGCTGCAGACAGACCGTGTCGGCAGCTTACATTGGCCCGTGTGTGGGGCCATCCAACGGTATTCCCCCATCGATATCTGGCTGAAAGTTGGGCAGATGTCAATCAGGCAGGGTTAAAAATCCCGTTGGATCGCGGCCGCAACTGTTCGTTGATGCGGTCTCACGATCCGACCGCCCGTATTGCCTGAAGTATGATCTGATCATCCCGATATCACCCACCTCATTGTGGGCATTTCGCAGAGAGATCAGCTTGTTTGAAGACATCGTCAAACGAGCGGATCTCTACATGTATGGCCACCTTCACACACTATAACAGCTATCTGGTAGATCTAAGAACAGCACTCAATAGTAAAATCAAGGTCCCAGTGAGACACATCAGTTACATTGAGTAGGAGAAACAACAGTCTGCCAGAAAGCAGTTCCATCCTAAAGTGCTGGCTCTTTCTGAAAGCACATGACCAGGCAAAATGACCTGAGATGCACCTACACACCAATATTAAAACTAAAAAAAATACACTACGGTTCGGGAATTAAATTTTATATTATAGAGTGAATTATTTGCAGTATAAACAGTGTTATTTAAAAATAAAAACTACATCATAAAAATCATGACAGAATCCCTTTAAGATTGTGTTACCATACCCCCTGCCACCATCAAGCCAGAAAGAAGCTATTCCTATTAGGGATGCACCGGATCCACTATTTTGGATTTGGCCAAACCCCCTATTTTGGATTTGGACAAACCCCCTATTTTGGATTCGGTCGAACCCCCCGAATCCTTTGTGAAAGATTCGGCCGAATACCGAACCGAATCCAACCCCTAATTTGCATATGCAAATTAGGGGTGGGAAGGGAAAAATAATTTGACTTCCTTGTTTTGTGATGAAAAGTCATGCAATTTCCCTCCCCACCCCTAATTTGCATATGCAAATTAGGATTTGGATTCAGTCCGGCCGGGCAGAAAGATTCGGCTGAATCCGAATCCTGCTGAAAAAGGCCGAATCCTGGATTCGGTGCATCCCTAATTCCTATGCAATCTACATGTTCATATGTTTTAGTGGCTATATGTTTTATATAGGGTGCATACTGAGATGAGTCAGTTTGGCCACCTCTAAGAAAAGTATAACAGAAGCAAGCTGAACAAAAATGCAAAAATTCAACACTGAATTGATGTAAACACTTTACATTCACCTCGACTGAAGTTGTGCTGCTTGACCATGTGTGATTTCAGGTTCTGCTTGGATGTGAACATCTTGTTGCAGCTGGAAACAAGGCATCGAGTTTTTGACGTGTCGATATCCTGGAGGTGCTTTTTGGAATGGATGTACAAACTGCTACGAGCAGAGAACTTTGCTCCGCAGCCTGAGACATGAGTAAAGAAAAGAAAATTTCAGTTTAACAAATAGATTTCTAGTGATTAGTCTTTAGGTTCTGGCATGAAAAGAGAAAACAACAGTTGGTTAAAGTAACACTGGAGATCAAACACTCCAACTGACCCAACAACAATCTGGGCAAAATCAGGGCCAACAGATGGAACAAAATGGGGTGTTGAAAAACCACACCAACATTTAATTGTGGATTTTCTACCTTGCCAACAAATATTGATCACAGTGTTAACCCCTGTTTCACAACTTTAAAGGGACACTGTCATCGTAAAACATGTTTTTTTTATAAAACACATCAGTTAATAGTGCTGCTCCAGCAGAATTATGCACTGAAACCCATTTTTCAAAATAGCAAACTGATTTTTTTATATTTAATTTTAAATTCTGACATGGGGTCTGACATGGGGCTAGACATGTTTTCAGTTTCCCAGGTGCCCCCAGCCATGTGACTTGTGCTCTGATAAACTGCAGTCACTCTTTACTGCTGTACTGCAAGTTGGAGTGATATCACCCCCTCCCTTTCGCCCCCAACAATAGAACAATGGGAAGGTAACCAGATAACTCAATACCCAATAGTAAAGTCTATGTCCCACTGCGACTCCTTCAGTTACATTGCGTTTGAGAAACAAAAGCCTGCGTTAAAGCAGTTCCATCCTAAAGTGCTGGCTCTTTCTGAAAGCACATGACCAGGCAAAATGACCTGAGATGGCGCCTACACACCAATATTACAACTAAAAAAAAAAAATATACATGTTGGTTCAGGAACAAAATGTTATATGGTAAATTTAATTATTTGCAGTATAAAAAATGTAATTTAGAAAAAAACTACACCATAAAAATCATGACAGAATCCCTTTAACAAAGTAAAATCCAAATTAAAAACATATTTTTAGGGTGAAGATAAATGAAAGCGCAACGGATTACCATCAACGGGACACTCGAATGGCTTTGTTCCCAGGTGTGTAATGCTGTGGCCTTTCAAATGCTCTGCTCTTGTGAAGGATTTCCCACAGCCTTCCACAGGACAAGGGTATCTCCGGTCATCTTCATGTTTCCTGGCAGAGACAGAGGTTTTTGAATAATGTGCAGCTAAATAATACCTCATATAAAATGGTCACACACGGTTTCTTAAAGGTTTAAAAACGTATCTCCGTTAAAATGTAAAAACGGATCTCAGTAATAAGATTGGGGGAAGGTAGCAATTTTATTACAGTAAGGAGGTGACCACAACCCTTCAAATGAGAAGTAAATGTTAAAACTAAGTAAGCTTTATCAGAATGGTCTACATAAATACACCAGTAAGTAATGCTGCTCTGTCCTCTGTCAAAATAAACACTGCATTTCTTTCCTTCTATTGTGTTTACATGGGCTTCTGTATCAGACTTCCTATTTTCAGCTTAAACCTCCAGGGCTTGGGCTTGAGCATGCTCAGTTTGCTCCTCTCTCCCTTCTGTAATCTGAGCCCAGAGCTATGAGTGAGAAAGGAGAGATTCAGGCAGGAAGTGATGTCACACCAAGCTAATATGGCAGCTGCTATCCTAAACAAAGAGAGCTTCTGGAGCTGTTAACTCAGGTATGGTAAAGCATTCTGCAGAATGAATATAGTGTTATAGCTTGCACTGTTGAGGCTAGTCGATTAGCAATAAACTGCTGCTTTAGTTTTCCTTCTCCTTTAACCCTCTATTTCCACGGAAGTATTTTGGACCATTATGGAAAAAATATAAACAGTCTAAATTCCCACTCCATTAACCTTTTAAAGTGGCAACATAATTTGACATTTTGGTTACACGAAACGCCAGATGTTTTTTTTTTAAAACATTTTGTGCTCTATCACTTTTCTGAGAGGAAACCTTTACTTTACCTAGTTCCGGAGAACCTGAGCTTTCTAAATCTACCTGAGATTTCATGTATTTCCACCTCTGCAAAAAAAAAATGTATAGCGCTAAATACCAAAGAAAAAATCCTATTTTTCATAATACAGGTATAGGATCCCTTATCCGGAAACCCGATATCCAGAAAGCTCCGAATTACGGAATTGCTGTCTCCCATAGACTCCATTTTATCCAAATAATCCAAATTTTTAAAAATGATTTCCTTTTTCTCTGTAATAATAAAACAGTAGCTTGTACTTGATCCCAACTAACATATAATTAATCCTTATAGGAAGCAAAACCAACATATTGGGTTTATTTAATGTTTAAATGAATTTCTAGTAGAAGACCCAAATTACGGAAAGATCCATTATCCGGAAAACCCCAGGTCCTGAGCATTCTGGATAACGGTGAGCATTCTGGATAACAGGTCCCATACCTGTATATGAATTTATACAAAAAAAATAATTCATATTCAAATACAACTGATTTGGAAAGCTTCATGTCTCTTGAACGTGCCAATACCAGATATGTATAGTTTTAGGGAGCTTTAGGACTTCTATACAGCAAAAACTACCGGCAGTCTATTACCGAATTTTGAAAGCACTAAGGCAGAAAACAGAATACTTTAGATTCCAAGGCCAAAAAATTCTGAAACAGCAGGGTTTACCCCAGAAAACCATATATTTTTTGAAAAGTACATTCTGTTTAATCCAAAATGGGTAACTATGTCTCTCTACTCCTAACTACTAAACATCAAAGCTTGTCTGAACGTAGCAGTGTTTATAAACATTTATCAAAATTCTGAAAAATCACTTCAAAGGTTTTATTTGCTGCTCCGCATATCCCACACTGTATTAGGTACCATGAAAAAGTACACTAAATATGATTGCCAGGGGTCCACTGAACAGTTTGATGCCCATTGTGATTAGGTTTACCAAAGTATCTGGCATTTAGAGGTCACAAATGAAGTTAGTGCATCCAAATTGTCCAGGACTTTACGTCAGCTACTGAAAAATCAACACATCGACTGCATTTTTTGTGGGGGTAAAAACACCGAAATATATGTTTACCCCCCAAAACCATATAGTTTTGATAAATACACATTCTACCAAATCTAAAATGGGTACCCATGCCTTTCTGCTCTAAACTACTGAGTTGCAAGGCTTTCCCAAAATTGGTGGTTTTGGTGAAATACCTGAAAATTGCCTCAAAGCTTCAACTTTCCAGCATTGTATCGTCTATGTATCATTACCAGCATAAAGCATCCTAAATATGAACGCTGGGTGTCTTTTAACAGCTTGATGCCCAATATGCATAGATTTACCAAACTATGTGGCATACAGAGACCCCAAAAGTTCACATTCCGATGGGTAAATATGTCTTTCTACTGCAAACTGCAAAGCTACGCTAAACTTAATGCTTTTTATGAAATCTGAAAATCAGCACAAAGCTTGCATTTTACTCCATTATATACCCCACATTTCGTAATGTACCAGCAAAAGGCATCCGAAATATGAACGCCAGGGGGCTACTAAACAGTTTGATGCCCAATATGCATAGACTTACCAAACAATGTGGCATACAGAGACCCCCAAATCCAAATAGTGCATATGAATTCTCACGTATGACACTCTGGCTACTACAATATAAGCAACCGGTATGTGTATTATGTGCCATGAGACCCCCTAACAGGATGGAGACCCTAGAAAACCATATATTTTACGAAAGTACACAATCTGACGAATCTAAAACGGTTAAATACGGTAGGTCTTTATACTGCAAACTACCAAACTGCAAAGTTATGTCAAACAATGCTTTTTATGAAATTTCTGAAAGTCATCACAAAGCTTGCATTTTACCCCATTATAAACCCCACATTTCATAATGTACTGAGCAGCTTGATGCTGGATATGCATACATAAAACAAACTATGTTGTGCACAGAGAACCCCAAATGGATATATAGCAGACAAAATTTCCATGGGCAAAATGAAATAAAGAACACAGTGAAATCCAATAAAATCACTAAAATCCAATAAAACCACTACTAAATCGCCTACTGTAATCTGCGGTCAGACTCACAGTTTGAATATTTTAGCATAGCCAAAAAGGTTTTACGGACAGATATGCAGACATGATAAAAAGAAACTAGAATCCTTAGAGACCAGAGTCCGTGTTAATACTTTACTTTGCATTAAAAAATAAAAGACACCTTAAACCAGCCATTATTACCCAAAAAGAGAGGTTTGTCATTATGTTACAATCCCAGTAATGTTAATAGGAAGCAATCTGTTGGGTAGCAGGCATTTGACAGGGATTTTGCTTTATCAAAAGGCCAGTGTGTGCCAATGCAGTGAAGACTGTTATGGTTACTGAAACAATGCTCCAGGCTTAAATATTATATAGAAGATAAATACCTTTTGTGTCTTAACAACTTTGACATGCACGTGAACGTCCAACCACAGCCTTCAAAGTCACAAATAAAAGGCCGTTCACCTATGAAATAAGGTAAGGAATTCAACATCTGTGCAATCCATCAGTGCAACAATTTATGAACAGAGTTAAGTAATACAGGAATAGTTGCATAGCAGCAATATATATATATATATATATATATATATATATATATATATATATATATATATATATATATATATATAACCTGAATCAGACGCTTCCAGTCTTCCATGAACGTGGGTGCTGGGTCAAAGTATTTATGTAGAGTTCAAGAGGACCCGCACACCTTGGTTAGCGAACCAAAAATTTCTTTATTTTTCAAACTTGTGCATCCAACGTTTCGACCCACATTAGGGCCTTTATCAAGCTTGATAAAGGCCCTAATGTGGGTCGAAACGTTGGATGCACAAGTTTGAAAAATAAAGAAATTTTTGGTTCACTAACCAAGGTGTGCGGGTCCTCTTGAACTCATATATATATATATATATATATATATATATATATATATATATATATATATATATATATATATATATATATATATATATATATATATATATATATATATATATATATAATATATATATATATATATATATATATAAGGGATGCACCGAATCCACTATTTGTTTTTTTGTATACCGCTATTGAGTAGCACCTAGGTCATTTTCTATCTAATGCTGTGCTGAACGCTCATGGACTAAATATATATATATTAGGGATGCACCGAATCCACTATTTGGGATTCAGCCGAATCCCCAAATCCCAGGTGAAAGATTTTGGCGAATACTGAACCTAATCCTAATTTGCATATGCAAATTAGGGTCATGAAAGGAAAAAGTGGAAAAAAAAATCTTGTGACAAAAAGTCACCTGATTTCCCTACCCACCCCTAATTTACATATGCAAATTAGGACACCCCCCCCCACCCCCAAATGTTACCACTTCACAATCCCTTTTAGGGGCAGATTTATCAAGGGTCGTATTGATAATTCAAAATGCAAATTTTCGAGTTTTTTTTTTTTAAAGTTAACCGTCAAATTCGACTAGGGAATTATTCAAATTCGTTTCGAATTTTTTTCGAATTAGATTTTCAAGATTTGTCATACTCTGAGAAAAAAATCAAATCGAGTTTTCTGGTCGATTCCTACTCAGCCGAGTTTAACGAATTCGATTCTTTTTTTTTTTTTTATAAATTTCAATTGATCGGATTTCTAGTTCACGGGAGTTTATGCAAGTTTCTAAAAACTCACATGAATTAGAAATTCAACATTTGATAAATCTGCCCCTTAGAGTTGACTGAGGAAGTTTTAGACAAAAAGGACCAATTAAACCTTCCTTGTTTGCAGGCCAGGCCAAGTCACAAAGAGTTCATGCAGCAAAATGCAGAAGCCATATAATTATTCTCATACCATCATAACAGTTCAGGCCAGCGTTCCCCAACCAGAGGTATAGTCAGACACTGACCTGTATGACTGCGCAAGTGGATTTTCAGCCGACACGCTTTATCATATTGCTTGTTGCATCCTGGGAAAGAGCAGATGAACTGTTCTTGTTCCCGACCATGAGCTCTATGGTGCGAGAATAAGGCCGTGACTGTAATGAACGTCTTGTCGCAGCCTGAAAGTAACAAAAAGAATCTCTTAATTTTATATTGACCTACAAATTAAACATATAGTAACAAGAAAATCTGGAGAGTCTTTGAAAGTTCTCATCGCACCAGTGCGATAATAAAACTACATACTTTCAAAGACTCTCCAGATTTTCTTGTTACTATATGATACCGTGGTGGATATGGCTACTCCATGTGTCTGTTGAAGAGTCTGACGAATGAAGTCAATTGGTGGACTACTGAGGAATAATTTCCAGTTTTCATACTACAAATTAAACAGTAGCCTGCAAAAAAGAATCACCACTGCTGGTGCAAATAATTTAAAAAACTATATAAAAAAAAAAAATACGGACGACAAATTGAAAATTTGGTTAGAATTGGTCATTCTATAATATACTAAAATATAACTTAAAGGTAAACCACCCCTTTCAAAGAGGGTCAAATGTCATTCACGGTACCCTGAGCAGTGATCCCCAACCAGTGGCCAGTAACATGTTTCTCCCCAACCCTTTGGCGGTTGCTCCCAGTAGCCTCAAAGCAGCTGCTTATTTTTGATACTACCCTAGACAGTCCCCATATACTACCCTAGACAGTCTCCCATCCCTGCTTCTTACCGGCATAGTGCATTACTCAGTGTCCCTGGACAGCATGCTCACTTATTTATGCAGAGCAGAGCAGCGGAGCTCATGGACAATGTCTTCAAGGTCATCTTATGTAAGGGAACATACTATATGCCTCACGTGCAGCAAAGTTCTGTGATTTGCCAAAGGAAAGGAAGAGGATCTGAAGACCGAAGATGCCGCCATGAGGTCCGCTGCGCTACTCTGCATAAATAAGTGACACTTTCTGCAATAATGCACTATGCAGGTAGAAAGCAGGAATGGGGGACTTATCTAGGGTAGCAGATGGGGGACTTATCTAGGGTAGCAGATGGGGGACTTATCTAGGGTAGCAGATGGGGGACTTATCTAGGGTAGCAGATGGGGGACTTATCTAGGGTAGCAGATGGGGGACTAGCTAGGGTAGCAGATGGGGGACTAGCTAGGGTAGCAGATGGGGGGGAATATCTAGGGTAGTAGATGGGGGGGGACTATCTAGGGTAGTATAAGGGGGACTATTTAGGGTAGTATATGGGGGACTATCTAGGGTAGTAGATGGGGGACTATCTAGGGTAGTAGATGGGGGACTATCTAAGGTAGTAGTTGGGCTTTTTCTTATTGGGGTGTTAGTTCTCCTTTAAGACTATGGACACAGGCTGAAGGCTCTGACTTTTGTCAGCCTGTGTATATTTGCAAGCTGAGAGAAGCAGATCTGCTTCGTGCTCCATTGATTTGAATGGGTGCGCACACACACACAGCAGAGTGAAGTTGAGTTCAGCTTTTGTGTGTACACAGTGTACACTGGATGATCAGATTCAAATCAATGGAGCAGATCCGCTTCTCTCAGCCTAAAGACCCCCATACACGGGTTGATAAAAGCTGCCGACAAACTAAGTTGGCAGGTTATTGGCCCGTGTGTAGAGCCCTCCCTTTGGATAGCGGCCCTGCGATCAGACCACCCATTTGGCCCAGTTCTGATGTGATCATCGGGCCCACAACCGGATCAGCCCACTTCAATGTGGGCGTATCGGGGAGAGATCCGCTCGTTAGGCGACATCGCCAAACGAGCGGATCTCTATGTCTATGCCCACCTTTAGCCTGCAAAAATACGCAGCCTGAGAGCAGCTGGAGCCTTCAGCCTGTGTGCCCAGCAGGTGGGTTCTGCTACACTGTTTTAAAAGTCAGAACCACCAGATGAAACAATAGTTTTTACAGCATCCATATTTACAAGTAACATTGGATCTGTGCAATGACTATATATACATTTTGTATATATATTGGGAAGCAGCTTAGAATGACATTTTTATTTTAGGTAGGGATGCACCAAATCAAGGATTTGGTTCGGGATTCGGCCTTTTTCAGCAGGATTTCGATTCAGCCGAATCCTTCTGCCAAGCCAAAACGAACCCAAATCCTAATTTGCATATACAAATTAGGGGCGGTGAGGGAAATCGCATGACTTTTTGTCACAAAACAAGTAAAAAATGTTTTCCCCTTCACACCCCTAAATTGCATATGCACGTTCGGTTCAGGATTCGGCTGAATCTTTCATTAAGGATTCAGGGGTTTGGCCGAATCCAAAAAAGTGGATTTGGTGCATCCCTAATTTTAGGTTTACATTTCCCAGCTGCTTTCTATTCCACAACAGACAGCGATGTGCGACAATCCTATCGGATTGAATTTTAGCAAAGCAACACACCAGGGAATTCGCACTTGTAGGGTCTCTCGGGCTCAAAGTGGATCCTCCGGTGGGCGCTGAGTTTGGTGGCGGTGGGGAAGGACTCCCCGCAGGTGTCGCAGCGAAACAGATTCTCCTGCTCGTGGGCCTTCAGGTGGGCCTTGAGGTTGTAGACGGTGGTGAAGCTCTTGGCGCAGCCGGGCGCGTCGCAGGAGAAGGGTCGCTGTTTGTCGTGGGACTGCAGGTGGCGCTTGAGTTTGTACAGGGTGGTGAAGGACCAGCAGCAGTTGGATACGGTGCATTTAAATGGTCGCTGGGCTTCAGTGTGGCTCAGTAAATGGACCTTCAGCTGCTGCTTGCGATCAAAGGCCTTGGCACAGCCGGGCTCTGGGCAGCGGAACGCCAGCACGACCCCCTTCCTGGCAAGGTCCAAGGCCTCCCCCAAGTTCACCTGCAGTTCCCCAATCTCCCCAACCAGGAAGCAGGCGACTTGCTCATCCTCACTGTCCCTCAGAACCAGATCCACATCCTCCAGGTCCTCGGGAAAGCGCTGCGCGGCCCCGCTGTTACTGCTGCTGCCAGTGTCCAGCTCCGAGGCCCAGGCCGCCTGCGCTTGGATATCACTAGCCCGGGGCTCCGCAGGCTCCACGCTCTCCGCGCCTCTCCCTCCCAGGGTGAGCACTCCATTCTCCAGCCGCACAGTCACGTACTCGGGCAGGCCCAGCTGTGAGGAGGAAGTACAGGGCCGCACCACATCCCCACTGACTGCCGGGGCCGCCGCTTCCTCGCTGAGGTTAAGCACCATGTAAACTGGCTGCGCATCTTCCGCTTCATTAATAAGTCCTGGCTGCTTCTCTTCCTCTTCGGAGCTGTCATCCAGCACCTCCTTACTTTCCTCTTGTGCAGGAAACCTTGGGCCGCCATCTTGCTGTCGCTGATCCGCCGGCCCCTGGATTTCCATCTTGGAATCCCTGTAGCACGTAGACCGTGCGGAAGAACATCCACAAAAGAACAAGCGTTCTCCCTTCTCGGCCGAAGAGCATCACAACGCGTATCCATCCGCCGCCTATTTAGTTACCTGGCAACGCTTATGCAGTTCTGTATGTTTATGACAGTTCCGGATGTTCATGTCCCTCTGCTGAGGAGGATATGTAGTTCTAGTACTAAGGAAGTCACAATCTTCTAGTAGTGACTGACTGGATCATGACATGGTCTTATGAGTACAGTTTAATCACGAGTGAGGGATTTCTCTTGTCAATAGAGAAGTTTAAAGGGG
Organism: Xenopus laevis; assembly: GCF_017654675.1. Classification (NCBI taxonomy): domain Eukaryota; kingdom Metazoa; phylum Chordata; class Amphibia; order Anura; family Pipidae; genus Xenopus; species Xenopus laevis. Next base: position 112,067,383 of record NC_054378.1, on the reverse strand, counting down.
TGGTTCAACTTTAATATGCTCAGTGGTGGAACTAGATGTTACTGGGGCCCCCAGCAGATTTATTTTAGGGCCCCCAAAATATACAGAGGTTGTCCTGCTTTACCTATATATATATATATTGAAATAAGTAGGGCCTCATGGGCCCCTAAACCTCCTAGGCCCCCCCCCCAGTGTCGGAAAACCTGGTGGGCCCCCGCCGACCCTAGGGTTGCCACCTGACCGGTATTTTACCGGCCGGGCCGGTAAAAATGATGGTTGATCCCAATGTTATTAATAGGGAAAAATGGTAAATTTATAGGATGGCGGTATTTTTTTACAGAAAAGGTGGCAATTCTAGCCAACCCCCTCCCCTGATCTGCCGGCGTTCTCGTTAGGGTTGCCACTTGGCTGGTATTTTACCGGTAAAAATGATGGTTGATCCCAATGTTATTAATAGGGAAAAAAGATACATTTATAGGAAGGCCGGTATTTTTTTCCAGAAAAGGTGGCAACCCTAGTTCTCGTATGCACGCAGGGGGGCCCTGGAGGCAGGGTTTTTTGACTCTACTTCCTTCCTGCCGCGACCGGTGTAAAACGCAGTGCATGCCTGTGCAGAAGCACACATGCTCATCGGAGCTGCAGTGCGTCGGGGGGGGCGGTGCGAGCTCTGCAGCAATGGGGCCGAGGGTCCGAAAGGACACTAGCCCCGGTGGGCCCCGGGCCTCCCAGTCCGACCCTGGGCCCCCTGCAGCCGTAGGGTCTGCTTCCTCTGTAGTTACACCTCTGAGTCATTTTTTAAATATTTATTTTTGTAGTTATTTGCCTTTTTATCTGACTCCTGCCAGCTTTCAAATGGGGGCAGGGTATCACTAACCCCCATTTAAAAAACAAATGCTTTGTAAAGCCACACATTTATTGTCACTGTAATTTGTTTTTACTTATCTTTCGGGCCCTCTTCTCTTCATATTCCAGTCTCTTATTGAAATCAGTGCCTGGTTGCTAGGGTAATTTGGACCATAGCAATCAGATTGCTAAAATTGCAAACTGGAGAGCTGCTGAATAAAAAGCTTAATCATACCTCCCAACTGTCCTGTTTTGAGAGTGACAGTCCCGCTTTTGACAGCTCAACCTGCAGTCCCGGAATGTTAGGGAAATGTCCAAACTTTCTCTTTGATCTCCTGCACTGAACTGCCAGAAACAGATACAACGTTTCTAACTTAATTGGCTTTTGGCAGAGAGCCCAGAATAGCTACTTAGATAGTTTTGTAGAAAATGAGGATTTCACTGGAGAGCTGATTTAGTGAAGCAGTGAAGACGTTTATTCAAGATGCATTTAGCACTACATGTTTTGGACCTCTAGGGTCCTTCTTCTGGTGAAGTTACAACACACTGAGTGAGTGAGGCCTTTTAAGGCCCACAATCCCATCCCACAACCATCATGTGATCAAACAATTACATACTAGCTCCATCTTCAGGCCAAGTATATAAATTACAGTCTCATTTAGAACATGGATACTACCTATAAGGTCTATCTCACAACTGACCTTCATTAAACATATAGTTTAAACAATGTAACAGTGTTAGATAAAGTATCTCCTACCATCTGGTTGTTTGCAGTTCAAAGTTATTAGTCCGTTTGTATCGATTCTACCAGATGGTAGTAACAGTTTCAGACTTTTTTGTGTTTTGCACATTTCGCTGTTTAGTAACGTGTGCGTAGCGTTATTTTCAGCGAATGCCATAACTAGCGAACACTTATTCTTGCGCAAGAAAATTCGCAAATTTATATTTACCGCAGATTAGTAAACTGGCGAAAACATATTCAGCGATAAATTTGTCTGTATTTTGTGTGCATATTTTTACCGCGCTTTAGTAAACGGACCCCTAAGAGCCAATAGATGAAATGAATAGGTACAGCCCCCCTAAAGTGCCACCCAAAACATGAATTCCTAAGTGCATAATTCCATGGGAGTTCACAGATAGGAGCAAGGGGGGGGGATTCCTGGACTTGTACAATAAAGGATATTCTCTTGCCATATGTATATATATATTGTTTTGTTCTTTTTTTAAATGAGCACAATTTTTAAATTACCATTAAGAACCCGCAATAAGCTTATTAAAGGCTTACATATTGTGGTCAGCATCCCTTCAAATAATGGACCATCCCAATGCCTATTCTACTGCTCAGAGCAGCAGTCTAGTTTAGATCTGCCTCTTCCAGGTCTGGACTGGGATTCAAATAGGCAGAGCATTTATTTTTTAGATGGGATCAGAGACCCCAATTTGGAAGCTGGAAAGAGTCAGAAGAAGTTGGCAAATAATTCAAAAACTATAATAAAAAAAAAAATGAAGACCAATTGAAAATGTGATTAGAATTGGCCATTCTATAACATACTTAAAGGGATACTGTCATGGAAAAAAACATGTTCTTTCCAAAACACATCAGTTAATAGCACTGAAATCCATTTCTCAAAAGAGCAAACAGATTTTTTTATATTCAATTTTGAAATCTGATATGGGGCTAGACATTTTGTCAGTTTCCCAGCTGCCCCAGTCATGTGACGTGTGCCTGCACTTTAGGATGGAACTATTTTCTGGCAGGCTGTTATTTCTCCTACTTAATGTAACTGAATCAGTCTCAGTGGGACTTAGCTTTTACTATTTAGTGTTGTTCTTAGATCTTCCAGACAGCTGTTATCTTGTGTTAGGGAGCTGCTATCTTGTTACCTTGCCATTGTTCTGTTGTTAGGCTGCTGGGGGGGGGAGGGAGGGGGTGATATCACTCCAATTTGCAGTACAGCATTAAAGAGTGATTGAAGTTAATCAGAGCACAAGTCACATGACTGGAGGCAGCTGGGAAATTAACAACATGTCTAGCCCCATGACAGATTTCAAAATTGAATATATCAAAATCTGTTTCCTCTTTTGAAAAATGAATTTCAGTGCAGAATTCTACTGTAGCAGCACTATTAACTGATGCATTTTGAAAAAAACACGTTTTCCCATGATAGTATCCCTTTAAATTAACTTAAAGATGATCCACCCCCTTTAAGATCTCTGGAGTTGCTTCACCTTTAAAAATCAACTTAACCTTAACCCCTGGGTGCTTTCAAACTTGAGATAATGTATGCAACAAATGATACCCAAAAATTGAATAACCAAAGAAACGGTCTGTGTCATTTCTCAGGCGTGAAATTCGGCAAGAAAAATTAGGAGACATTCTTTCATTTTTATAAACCTCCCCCATTGAATATAAGCTTTTCATGTCAGCTGGGAATAGGGCAAGCTGTGTGAGCTAGAAACACAAATATCATCTAGTTACATTTTTAAGAGAAAGACAATCAGGAATAGGTTATGCCTATTGGGCTGCAAAAGACACCTTATTTAGCCACTTGGTGGCAGACATCTATTCGTTAATTCTGTCTTTTTGAAATGTTGCACCACAATAATAGACATTCTTATACAGCTTTGTTAAGAATGTAAAGATAATCACTTGCAGGTAGAAGATAAACATGTTGTTTATATACATGTTACGGAACACAGAAAATTACATACGTGGATTCTGTGTTGGGCTTTTGTAATTTTAGGCAGTTTAATTATAAAATAGCAACATTTTCTCCTTAAAACCTATTCCAATATTTCATACGTGTTAAACCAAAATTTCACCAATTTATCTGTACTACTTTCCCCATGCTATCACACTTGTGGATGTAATGGTAAGAGGCTTGTGCTCTGTGTTTAAATTTCTACTTTTTCTGCTAAGAGTGGCTGCTATAGCCCTGCACCCCACTCGCCCGTTTCTTATGTCATGAAAGGGGACAGGGCAGGACAGACGTGCACCCATAAATAGACACTGCCAAAAGAAGAAGCCAGCACAGGAAGGTCACAAACAGGGAGAGGGAAGGAAAAGCCCAAATCCACCAGCAAATTATGTGTGGAAATTAGCCCGATACCAGGAGGATCCCACTTCATCTTTCAGCAGGACAATGATCCACGTCCAATGTAATAATGAAGTAGCTCAAGAATAAAAGGTGAATTTCCTGCAATGGCCAAGTTAAAGCCTTGCTCTCAATCCAATTAAGAATATGTGGCACTATTTAAAGATTGTGTTGCACAATCATCATCTAACCAACCTTAACAGCCAGTTGGGCCAATGTAAATGCCTTAAGGGATTTCAGGGACAAATACACACTTTCAGGGAGGATCAATCATAGTTAAAATTTAGTTGACCCCTAACAATCATTAGTAAATCTCCTGCTAAATCTTTCTGGAATATGCTTGCAATTACATTTACAGAATTGTGTTTGTGTAACATTTATGGGTAGGTCAAAGTATTCATACGCACACCAGTATTTCATATTCATCAGATTAAGAATACGCCACCATTAATGGTACAGGACTTTCCCTTTTTAGCAAATATGCTGATATTATTTTATCAGATGAACTAGAAACCTCTTGTTTAAAATATAATTTATTTCTGCTGTGTTCAGTCTCAGCTAGATTTGGAAAGGGCTAAAAAAAGGTAGAAGTTTTCAGAATTGAATAACAACTGGAGCGGCACAGGAAAAATTCCTGATATACACATTTCCAAGGGCCCCCTTTCTGAAGCAACCGATGGTAATGACAATGATATATTATAAAACATGCCTTTTGTATTTGTGACCAAAGATAGTTTGTAGTGTTTTGACAATCACCAATCTAAACACCAGTGTGCACCACATCCCACCCGTGACATGCACATAACTTAGGAACCAAATAAAAATGAATTGGAAATGATAACACAAGGAAATAATATGATGAAAGTATTTAGCTCTCTAGTATATGTAAATTGGATAATTCTGTTGTTTTCCCAAAATTAATGTAATCGAACAGATGATTAACAAAACAAGCTGCCATGGTCGCTATTTGCTTTTGCAGACTAACATGTTTTCCTAGAAACACCACAAGGTCAATATACTCTGCAGTGTTCTGTTAGGACATGTCAGTCATCGAAGAGTCAGCGGAGATATACAGTTCCCTATCAGAGGTCAAAATTAGCATTGCAGGTATGGGATCTTTTATCCAGAATGCTCGGGACCTGGGGTTTTCCTTTTAATGGATCTTTCCGTAAGTCAGTACAAGGTACTGTTTTATTATTACAGAGAAAAAGGAAATCATTTTTAAGAAAAATTGATAATTTGGTTAAAATGGAGTCTATGGGAGATGGCCTTTCTGTAATTCTGGAACATTCTGAATAACGGGTTTCCAGATAATGGATCCCATACCTGTACATGCAAATATGGGTGATATGGGATTCAATGATTCCGAAGACAGATGGCCCTCAATAGTAATTATTTTGAATCTAATGACTATATCATTCCATCACTAGATTTCTTAACTCTGTGGCCACTGGAATCTACTAGTTCATTGCAGTATAAAGGCGAGGTGTAACTAGTTATTTTAACAAAGATCAGTATGGAAGCTCCACGTATCTTAAGAACAAATAAAGATAAATAAGAACAAACCTTTATAAATAAACATACTTTTTCTTGGTTAAAGGAGAATGAATGCGTACCTAACATTCTTTGCTGTGATAATAGTCCCCCATACACAAAAGCAATAGTAGAGTGCTTCCACTAGTGACCCTGACCTGCACCCGACACTAACCCGCCCTGCTACAACCCACGCCCGCCCGCACCCGTGCTTCCGGGGTCCTTTTATAGACCCGCCCGCCGATGACGTCACAATGATGTCACAAAAGGGGCGGGGCGAGCAGATGCGAGACTATAAAACCGGAACCCGGAAGTCCGATGCCGGCATTTGAAGGTGGCAGGCGGGGACAGTAGGAGAAGAGCTCAACCCGCACCCTCCACCCGCGAGGAGCACTGCAAGGTCGATCCGCGGGTATCGGGCCAGCCCGCACATCACTAGCTTCCACCCCTGAGCTCATACCTTTTGCAGTACCAGGTCCACGCCTGCCACAGGGGTCATAAAGATACATACCTATCACCCCCCTCTCCCCCCCTATCTCAGATAGCAACAGTATAGAAACATAGAAATATATTTAGAAGCAAACAAAAAAGGGCTTCCAAGTCACCCTAATACAAAAGACAAAGGGGTATAAATTGAAGGAACAGTCTGATGATAAATGCTCTATACTGTATGCTAAACATGTTATGTGTCTTTATTATAATACTGTACCCCTTACCCCCCCCTTTTTTCTTCTGTACCCCCATATAACCTTGAAAACTGTAAAAATAAAGACTTACAAAAAAATAAATAAAAAGATACATACAGAAAAATACCAGTGGCACACTGAAATTTGAAAAAGTACAAGGTTTATTCACCCCAAAAACATACAGAAAAAAGGTAACATTTCAGGCCACCCGGGCCCTTTATCAAGCTTAGTGCAACAATCATGTTATCCACATTTAAAGTGTGAGGAATAGGTGTGGATCAAGGCTCCTCCCTTTCCCCTTTGTGACATCACAAAGCAAAGTGAATATATTAAGTCCATGAAAATCCAAAGTCTAATATTCCGTGTACAATCAAGATTATAAAGAAATCGGTGATACTCAAAAATTGTTGTTGATAATAGAAAAAATTTGGCTTTTCATCTTAAAGGTTTCATCTTGCCATACAACATTTACATGAATAGTATTTACCTGAGACCAGGCCCAGACTGCTATAAGGTGCCATAGAAATCAGTATTCAGTGGGCTGGTGGGGGCCGTTTGGGCCTCTGTGTGGGCTGATTGGGCCTCTGTGTACCTGAAATGCCAGGGCCTATTTTAATTCTCAGTCCAGACCCGCCTGAGACGCCAGAAAGACCCATTCCACATACTGTACTCAGCACTTTCTGAGACACATAGTAGTATGTTGGTAATGATGTCAGCACAGTGTGTTTGTTACTAATAACCTTGAAAGAGAAGAAAAGGCAGACATTGGAAGCACAAAAGGCCACAGACAAAGTTTTTTACAAAATCCGAAACTTAGCACGTTCCCCTGTTTACACTGTGTACAATGAATTCGGTTACAAAGGGTAACTCCTTTTTTCACCCCCACTCAGGTAAAAAATATTCGATAAAGATTTATTACCCTTGTGAATCAACATATGTAATTTACTTGTTGAAATGCCCATGCGGCTTACTTTATGTATGCGAAACCACACAAAAAATTTGTGATCGAATTTCCAAACATAAATCCACCATTCGTAGAGAAATGTTGGCACTGCCAGTCCCGGCACATTTTCACACAGCAAGTCATTCTGTGAGTCAGCTTAAATTCCAGGTGATTGACTCTGTGGAGGAACCAAGAAGGGGTGGAAATAGGCTTATGATGCTCAAGAAGCTTGAAATGCTGTGGATCCATAAATTGGACACTATATGGCATAGGGGCCTTAACAGAGAATATACACCTGCTATGTTTATGTTTGGGTAGGTGACTAGGTCCTATACATACAGGGGCAAATTCACTAAGATGCGAAGTTGCGCCAGGCACAACTTCGCCAGGCGTAGTTTCGCCAGCGCTTTGCAAATTCACTAAAATCCGAAGTTGCGCACAGGGGTAGCGTAAGGTTGCGGAGTTGCGCTAGCGTTGTTTTGCTATATAAAGGGAAGTTGCGCTAGCGAAGGCTAATTTGCATACGGCGCGAAATTCAAATTTCAATGGAGGAATACGTATCTGCACTACAAATGCCTAGAAAACCTTCAAATCTGCAAATAAAAATTTTATTTTGCCCTACACATGTGCCCACTGTCTAGGTAAGTTGCCATGAGTCAGGAAATGTAGGGGGGAGGAAGGGGAGCCCCAAAAAATGTTCGATCTTTTTCAGCCTATCAGCCATCATGTAGAAAACACGCCAGCGTTTTTTGGGACTTAGAAAAAAAATTTACTTTTTTTGAAACAATCCCTATCTACTCTATTGCGCTTCGCCAGGTCTGAGGTGGCGAAGTTAGTGAATTTGCGTAGTTTCATCGCTAGCGAAGATTCACCTGGCGTAAGGTTGCGAAGTAACACTAGCGAAACTACGCCAGCGTTCGTTAGTGAATTTGCGCAGTAGCGAAAATGCCAAATGCTAGCGAATTATTAGCGTTCGGCGCTTCGCGCCTTAGTGAATTTGCCCCACAGTGTGATGTACAATTAAATAATCATGTATGAATATATAAACTGACTTTTTTTTACTTTTTTCTGCTCTTTCAAGGTTATTAGTAACAAACACGCAAAGTGCTGACATCATTACCAACATACTACTATGTGTCTCAGAAAGTGCTGAGTACAGTATGTGGAATGGGCCTTTCTGGGGTGTCAGGTAAATACTATTCATTCATTTTTTTTAAATCTTTTCTTTTTAAATTTTGTATGGAAAGATGAAATCTTTAACATAAAAAGACAATTTTTTTTCTACTATAAACAACAATTTTTGAGTATCACTAATTTCTTTATTATCTTGATTGTACACGAAATATTGGACTTTGGATTTTCATGGACTTAATATATTCACTTTGCTTTGTGATGTCACAAAGGGGAAAGGGAAGAGTCTTGATCCACACCCCTTCTTCACACTTTAAATGTTGATAACATGATTGTTGCACTAGGCTTGATAAAGGGCCCGGGTGGCTCGAAACATTGCCATTTTTCTGTACGTTTTTGGGGTGAATAAACCTTGCACTTTTTCAAATTTCAGTGTGCCACTGGTATTTTTCTGTAAATAGTCCCCCATACAGTGAAGGGAATCGCTAACTTAGTTTAAGTTTAAACGCATTCACTTTTTTGCAAATCACTCTCCTTATTCTATTCATTGAAGTCTGTTTGCAGCTGCCATCGCTGTGATTTATCTGCGCATAAATAAATGGAGCTTCTCCATGGCAACATGATGCATTGTTTTTCTAGTGGACAGATTGGCTCAGCGAGGAGGAAACTAAAGATTTATGAAGAGCATGCGCACAGTGCTGTACAATAGCAAACTGAGCTTTGTTACTGCCCGAGGCAGTGAGAGTGGGGAATGGGTGGAATGTGGTGACGTTACCCTATTAACACAGAGAGCCTTCGAATATAGCAGCTTTCCGAGAGTACGTAAGAGAATTTAGGAAAACAGCAAGTGCTCTTAAAAAGAGTAAGAACAAACACTTATAATGCAACATTCTTAATTTTAACCTTTCCTTGTCATTTAAACAGGATTTCAAATACTTCTCTCTATGTCTTGATTTTTAAAGGATTGGACTTGTATTACACAATTTGATACTTTGCCCTTTTATATGCCTTAATTCAGTGGTTTCAGATCAAGTCCCAGGGTTCAGCCTTTAGTTAGGGCTCCCATTAGCCAGTGTCAGACTGGGATGCCAGGGGCCAACCAGAACACAGACATGGGCCCACTTTCCAAACTCTTATTTCTCCTCTCCTCACTCAACCTCTTTATTCTCCTAGTCTTTTATCTCTACATACTATACTCTATTCTTCCATTATTAATCCTCTTTTCCCATAAATAAATAAGGAATGACCATGAAATTGACCAAATGGTTAGAGGCAAGAGGGTCCACTGATACCTGGGCCCACTAGGAGTTTTCCTGGTATCCCGGTGGGGCAGTCCGACACTGCCATTAGCTCATAATAAACTTACAGATACATGAAAGGGGGTAGCTTTGGGGGGCATATGTCCTGCCCCACAAAAATGTTTTTCCATCACAACCTATCTATTTACCAAGTTTTATTTTTATACTGAACAATTCCTTTAAGGTTCTTTTCCACTGGAACTAGAGGCCCGAAGGCAAACAATTAAAAAAAAAACCCAGCACCAGATCCTTATTCCTCCTTTACAGTGGCCATTATGCCTTCAGATAGGGTTCTCCTGGTATGTACCAAATCTGGAACTGTCCATCCCACTCCCAGATCACTCACTAGAGTTGCCATGTGTCAAGCTTGATGCCAATGTCATTCATAAGGAAAAATAATAAAGATAAGCCTTTATAACAGTTATATTATTATATAGTAATATAGTTTGAAGACTGGGTCTATGGTCTAATGTTTTCTGGAGGGTAATGTAGTGTGTCCAACTGTCCATCATTTCAGAATGAATGGGATTTACACAAAGCAAATGTTATGGAATTCAGAATGGAATACACCATTTATGTGGACAGACTACATCAGACTACATGGCCCAACTAGTTCTGCCATCAAAAACAAAAGCGTTTCTGCGCTATTGGTTGTTATATATTTCTTTATCCAGGTTAGATTATTTTGTTCAGGGAGCAGCTAATCAGTCAGTAACCATCTGATAGAGTGTCATTAATAGTGTAGCTATATGAAAATAAAGGGAATAATAGTGTCAAAAAATTGTTTTACTGCAACGAAAAAAAAGTAGATGTAAAACTAGCGGCCCTCCACCTGCGATCTGCAATAGCCACTATTCTTCAGTAGCTATGTGGAGGCAACTCAGAGAAGCTGTCCCTTCAACAGGTCTGTGCTGGGAGTCCCAAGGCGGAGAGGGTGTGTCCATGCTCGGGACATCTGATCCTATTTACATAAATATTACCTCCCTCCTCAGAGACGTGATCATTCCTCGACCACGCTGGCAGGGAGGGAGAGGGAAAAGTTTGTGGGACTTGGAAAGTTCGTGAGTGGAGCCGAGTGGGGAGATGGATGCGCTCAAGTCTGCGGGGAGGGCGATCATTAGGAGTCCGAGCATTGCCAAGCAGAGCTGGGGAGGAGGAGGCAAGCACAAGAGTAAGTGCGGCTGTTGCTATTAAGTGTGTATTCAAATTTGCTCCCTAGTTCAACCTGTTGTTGAGTATTAGTTGGACAGCAGGTTGGATAAGCTCTTCTATAGCTAGAATAGTCCCATATGGTTTCTATTAGGCTCAAGGGCAGAGTTCCTCTCCCGCCCCAGGCACACAACCCAGTGTGGATACGTGTACAGTATGTGTGACCCAGGCTCCTGCTGATTGGATTGGAGTTGAGCGCTGCTGCATGAGCAAACACAACATAAGGCTTGTCTTGTACTTGTAGGCAAAGGATCCCCCTACCCTCCTTCAGCTGTGTTTCCCATGATCTTAATAAAAACACAGAGACTTCTATGGTGGCAAAATCTGTGTAGGTCACATTTTTATTTAATAATCTTATATAAAGTACTAGGTACACCCATGATCAGAAAATCATCCAAATAGTGAACTATAGCTTTGTTGCCTGTTCTTTAACAATGCAAATAATTACTGAAAGTCTTGAAAAATGAGCAAGATATTGCACATCCCAGGGGTAAACTTAGGTTCACATAAAATGCTCCCTGGAAACAACAACCTGTCAACCTAAAACTGTCTGGATATAATGGTAAAAGCCTGAATGCAGATTCTATATCTACCTTTGCCAACAATGCCCTTGCCTCTTTACTATCCCCCCCTTCCCGCCCTTCCACCTCGTGGACCCCTGGGCCCTGCCTGCCTCCCGCTTCCTGAAATTACTGGGGTAAAGTTGATGGGGGCGAGCATCTCATCTGCCTCCCTGTGTGCCCCCCTATGTGAGCCTCCAAACCTCTCTATCCAGACTCCCAGCAGTGCGATCCGCTCCGGCTCCACTCCTTTCTCTGGCCGCAGTGATGTCACTGAAGTCTCACGATATCTCCCGCACTTCCTGGTCCTCGCCGCCATCTGCATCCAACCTCACCTGCCACTTTCCTTATCCACGCCGAGCCTTCATGGACCTCTGCTGACCATGCCTTCTTCCAACCGGCGCCTTCTGCTGGAGGAGAAAAGCTTACCTTCCTTTTTGATCTGGGGCTGGTGATCGCAGCGATCTCCCATTCTTCACAGAACCTATGAGGACACAGCACCCTTCTTGGAGCACCCATTCTTCCTTTCTTCACCTTCATCTCAACCGAAGTCTTCACAGAGCTGCAGCTTCAGGCACACGTCCTGTAGAGGAGACAAAAAAAGTTATCTACCTGCTCAACGTTTACCTTAAAAATCCCTTCCTGTTTACCTGCCCCCCAGTTCAGCCCCACAGTCTCATGCCAGGGCAGCGTTGCTCTGGCATAATAACAGTTAACATGGGAAACATTTGGTCTCAGGCTCACAGAGACTCTTGATTGCAAATCTCACCAGGGGGGCTGTGGAAAGATGACATCCATATCTGCCTTCTGAGACAGTTTGGAGTCACACCATTTGGGCAAGAAAGCTGGGCCAGTCCGTTCTTTGATCGGTTGATCAAAGAACAGAGCTGTGGATCTAGAGCAGCGGGGGGGGGGGATAGTTAGTAGAAAATATGGATTATAGTAAAGGATCCATATCTCCTGTGTCATAGGATTCACATCCTCATAACTTACATATTGCTTACGGGGAGGTCACATGCTTCCTAATGATACCAAACAGGGCCAGCCTATACCCACCAGTTAGGAGGGATGGTTCCTTGGGGACTGGAAAATGGGACCCCATTAGTGTTTGGTACCGTTCTGATTGCCCACAAATGGATCACAGCCTACCCATGTTTTTATTATAATATGGGGTACTGGCAAGTACAGATATTATATTGGGGAATCTTGCCTGAAAATAACAATCCCCCTGCAGGCGTCATACCTGGGCACTCCTACCTCATGCATAAGGTAATGAGGGGAATGTCGCAGCAGGCAATAAAAAAGTTAATAGACCCAGTACCCAATGTTGTACAAGGAGGCTCCATATCGGTAGATTGTATGCCCATTGTTTCCTGACTCTTGCCTCAGAGGACACAACAGGAACTTCTAAACTTGGTAGAGTAGGGCTTTCTTTGTGTTTTACTCTCTTTTATTTTATTTACTGTATTTTCTATTTTATGTCTTCTTTGTAATATATTCTTTTATATACATGCACTGTTACTTTTAATACTAAATACATTTTAATTCGTTTTGTCCTTGTGCTCTAACAAACTCATAGCCCATATGAATGCTTGTGCCTAAGTGTATTAAATCTTTGCATGTGTGGAAAGTTGCCTATTTATATGTTGAATAACTAGTACGGCTAGCAGGAAAGTGTGTTTCAATGTAAATTAACCCTTTGGTTGCTGAAGTGCTTGTTGAACTAGTAGGATCTTACCCTGACTAAATACCATAGGAGAGAGTGTTTGATGCATTTCTGTAGTGTGAGTTATTACCTGTTATAGAGGGCAGGGAAATAGCCACATTAGGTTTCTATCGCCAGTTAATGATAGATGGTGGCAGCAAATTCATTTTGTGGGTGTTGGTGTGTTTTGGGGTGTCTAATGTTAGTCTAACCTGTGTGTAAGGTGATTGAGAGAGTGTAACCCCTTAAAACCAAACCCAAGAGTTATGTGTGGTTGAAAGTCCCGTTTTCGTGACACCCAGCCTGCCCCTTTTTTCCCTGCCAAAAGTCCCTTCTCCATTGTTCTACCCTCGGTGGGATTGGGGAGGTTTGGGGGCCCAAACCACACGTTCACATCTACGGGGGGCCCTTCCTACCGTCACTTGAGCCCTATGAAGGCCTGGTTCCCCATTTGTTCCACAGTCCTAGAAAGTGAGGCTGTGCTTACGATTTCTCCTCTCTAAACAACACCAAACTCGCTGCCTTGACGTGTGTAATAATGCTACTCGCTACTTTCCCTTTGCTTTCTAGAGTCCTGCCATAAAGTAGAATGGCGTATCTATTAGGGATGCACCGAATCCAGGATTTGGTTCGGTATTCGGCCAGGATTCGGACATTTTCAGCAGGAGTCAGATTCAGCCGAATCCTTGAGAGAACCGAATCAGAATCCTTAAAATTATGTGACTTTTTGTCACAAAACATGGAAGTAAAAATTTTTTGCACTATTTTTCTCTCCCCTCGCTGAGTTGCTTATGCAAATTAGGGTTCAGATTCTGTTCGGTATTCAGCCGAATCTTTCATGAAGGATTTGGGGGTTCGGCCGAATCAAAAAAAGTGGATTCGGTGCATCCCTAGTATCTATCTGGGGGCATTGGTTTGTTTGCTCTCCCTTTCCTGTCAGAATGAGCTCAGCCTGAAGTCACATGAGCAAGTATACAAACTGCTAACAACATGACTGACTGACAAGGAGTGTGGGCCTGTGACACTGGCAGTACTGTTACTACACATCCTTGTGTCAACAATCTGCATTAGCTGTATAGTTGCACTTGCAAACAATGAATTAGTCTTCTTGTTACTTTGGTTTTTTGTTCCCAGAATGCCAACTGTGTGGGCACAAACAAATATTTTGTGTATCTGGGAGCTTCATGGTATGTGCCCTTAACAGACCCCAGAACTTAGAATAAAACATATAATAGAGACAGGTTTACAGTCAAACCACAATTTTCCATTCCTACATTTTATGTTTTACCTGGATTTTATGGGGTTTTCTCAATTCTAATGTATTTGAGTGAGTGTATTTGCAGGAATTTAAATGTTACAGTGCATATTCTCCACCTTCATTTTTTCCCATGCCTGTTTGTTTTGTGTCCCAGCATGGCTGCCCCTGCCCACACCAAAACTTTGTGTTGTTTCCCCAACCAAGTACCACACCTCTGCTGGGGGAAACCATTTACCCCCAAAGTGCCTATTCTATTTTTTGCTTCACTCCTTATATTTGGGTCCTTTATAGTTTTCAGTTAGTCTCTTGTAAGGGATGTAATGTGTCTGTCTGTGGGTACCCTTGGTACACTGCAGCAACAATACCAAACTACCAGAAATTTTTCACCTTTAGGTTAACTTTTTAGCATGTTATAGAATGGCCTTATATTAACTTATTATAAAAAAAAACAAAAGCCAGATTTAAAAATTACATTTGCTTTCCAATTCTGTTCATCTGCCAATTTAAAGGACAAGTAAATATTAATACACTTGGGGATGATAATCTGTTTGGCACCCTAACATATTGGCACCCCCCCAGAGTATTAACTATTTGTTGTCATTGTTCCTCTAGATAGCTACTTGGTTGTTGTCACTGATACCGGTTGCCATGTGAGACTACAAGCATAGTAGACTGTTTGGTTCAGGAACAGGTTAAAAAAATAAACACTTAAGGGCTAGTCCACACGGGGAGATAGCGACGCGTTTGCGGTCGCCGCGACCGGCGCAGGCGACAGTTTTGTATGGGCGCCTATGTAAAAACGCCTGTGCTAACCACACGAGGCGATGCGCTTTTCAACAGTCGCCTGAAAAAGCCTGGCGAGGCATTTTCAGGCGACTGTTGAAAAGCGCATCGCCTCGTGTGGTTAGCACAGGCGTTTTTACATAGGCGCCCATACAAAACTGTCGCCTGCGCCGGTCGCGGCGACTGTCGCGGCGCTTTGTCGCCGCGACCGCAAACGCGTCGCTATCTCCCCGTGTGGACTAGCCCTAAAAGTAAACAACAGTCTAGGACTGGATGATGTTAAACCCCAGGGTTCTAAAAAATTATTTTGTGATTCTTAAACCATTATATATCAGAATTCTTTGTGTGTTATGGTGCAAAAATAAAAACTTTTAGATAGGGTAATAAAGTAAATAAATGTGGACAGACTACATTGCCCAACTAATTCTGCCATCAAAAACAAAAGCGTTTCTGCCCTATTGGTTGTTATATATTTCTTTATCCAGGTTAGATTATTTTGTTCAGGGAGCAGCTAATCAGTCAGTAACCATCTGATAGAGTGTCATTAATAGTGTAGCTATATGAAAATAAAGGGAATAATAGTGTCAAAAAGATTGTCTTACTGCAACGAAAAAAAACAGAAGTAAGTGTAAAACTAGCGGCCCTCCACCTGCGATCTGCAACTGTCACTATTCTTCAATAGGCAAGTGGAGGCAACTCAGAGGAGCTGTCCCTTTAACAGTTCTGTGCTGGGAGTCCCAAGGCGGGGAGGGTGTGTCCATGCTCAGGACATCTGATCCTATTTACATAAATATCACCTCCCTCCTCAGAGACTTGATCATTCATCGACCCCGCTGACAGGGAAAAGTTTGTGGGACTTGGAAAGTTTGTGAGTGGAGCCGAGTGGGGAGATGGATGCACTCAAGTCTGCAGGGAGGGCGATCATTAGGAGTCCGAGCATTGCCAAGCAGAGCTGGGGAGGAGGAGGCAAGCACAAGAGTAAGTGCAGCTGTTGCTATTAAAGGAACAGTAACAGCAAAAAATGAAATTGTTTTAAAGTAATAAAAATATAATGCAGTGTTGCCCTGCACTAGTAAAACTGCTGTGTTTGCTTCAGAAACTCTACTATAGTTTTATAAACAAGCTGCTGTGTAGCCATGGGGGCAGCTATTCAAAGGAGAAAAGGCTCAAGTTAAACAGCAGATAAGCTCTGTAGAACATAATGTGTTATCTGTTCTCCATTATTTATCCTGTGCCATATAGCTGTTTTTCAATTGCCGCCATTGCTACTCAGCAGCTTGTTTGTATGAACTATAGTAGTGTTTCTGAAGCAAACACACCAGTTTTACCAGTGCAGGGCAAAACTACATTATATTTTCGTTACTTTAAAAACACTTTCAATTTTTGGTGTTACTGTTCCTTTAAGTGTGTATTCGAATTCGCTCCCTAGCTCAACCTGTTGTTACACTACTAAGCCTTACGAGACTTTTGCTTGGAAAGTCGGGAGTATTAGTTGGAGGTCATGTTGGATAAGCTCTGCTATAGCTTGAACAGTCCCATCTGGTTTCTATTAGGCTCAAGGGCAGAGTTCCTCTCCCGCCCCAGGCACAGGATACGTGTACAGTATGTGTGACCCAGGCTCCTGCTGATTGGATAGAGTTGAGCGCTGCTGCATGAGCAAACACAACAAAAGGCTTGTCTTGTCCTGTATGTGTTTGTTCCAGAGTCCCAGACAGTGAGGTGGTGCATACAATTTCTCCTCTCCAAACAACACCAAACTCACTGCCTTGACATGTGTAATAATGCTACTCGCTGCTTTCCCTTTGCTTTCTAGAGTCCTGCCATAAAGTCAAATGGTGTATCTATCTGGGGGCATTGGTTTGTTTGCTCTCCCTTTCCTGTCAGAATGAGCTCAGCCTGAAGTCACATGAGCAAGTATACAAACTGCTAACAACGTGACTGACTGACAAGGAGTGTGGGTCTGTGACACTGGCAGTACTGTTACTACATACATGCATTAGCCGTATAGTTGCAAACAATGAATTAGTCTTCTTGTTACTTTGGTTCTTTTGTTCCCAGAATGCCAACTGTGTGGGCACAAACAAATATTTTGTGTATCTGGAAATGCAGCTTCATGGGATGTGCCCTTAACCGACCCCAGAACTTAGAATAAAACATATAATAGAAACAGGTTTACAGTGAAACCACAACTTTACACTCCTACATTTTATGTTTTACCTGGATTTTATGGGGTTTTATTTGAAGGTCTTTTCAATGTATTTCAGTGGGTGTATTTGCAGGAATTTACATGTTGCATATTCTCCACCTTCATTTTTTCCCATACCTGTTTTTGTTGTGTCCCAGCATGGCTGCCCCTGCCCAGACCAGAAACTCCGTTCCAGTGTGAGTGGTATAGTGCTCATTAACTGGATTTTCTTCTTTTTTCTTTTTGCAAAACTTTGTATGGTTTCCCCAACCAGGTACCACAGCTCTGCTGGGGGAACCATTTACCCCCAAGGTGCCTATTCTATTTTTTGCTTCACTCCTTATATTTGGGTCCTCTATAGCTTTCAGTTAGTCTCTTGCGGTTGCCAGTTGTTAAAGGAGAAGGAAACCCTTTTGGCGCAAAACACCTACCTCCTCCCCCCCCCGGCAAATGCCCCTAAGTTGCTACTTACCCCTCGGCACAGGACCTCTCCCGAGGAGTTCGCAGGCGCCATCTTCTCCCGTGCGGTGTTATTCCTGGATTTCCCGGTTTGGCGGCGCATGCGCAGTAGGAGCATTTGCCGGTTTTGCTCTACTGCGCATGCCCACAAAGTTTTCCGATTTCTTTTTTTGGCAACTTCGTGACTCTCAGCGCAGTAGAGCTGAACCGGCAAATGCTCCTACTGTGCATGCGCCGCCAAACGCCGGCGCATACGCAGTAGGAGCATTTGCCGGTATAGCTCTAATGCGTATGCGTACTAAGTTTTCAGATTTCTTTTTTTGTCAACTTTGTGACTCTCGGTGCATGCACAGTAGAGCTGAACCGGCAAATGCTCCTACTGCGAATGCGCCGCCAAACGCCGGGCAATCCAGGAACAAGACCGCACGGGAGAAGATGGCGCCTGCGAACTCCACGGGAGAGGACCTGTGCCAAAGGGTAAGTAGCAACTTAGGGGTATTTGCCTGGGGGGGTAGACTGGGAGGGAGGGGGGACAGGAGGGAGGGGTTTTGCGCCAAAAGGGTTTCCTTCTCCTTTAATGTGGAATTAAGAAAGGGATGTTGTGTCTGTCTGTGAGTACCCTCAGCTGGGAGGTGGCCATTAACTGCAGCAACACTACCAGAAATATTTCACATGTATGTTAACTTTTTTTTAATCATGTTATAGAATGGCCTTATCTTAAATTATTGGAAAAAAAACAAAAGTCAGATTTAAAAATGTAATTTGCTTTCCAATTCTGTTCATCTGCCATTTTAAAGGACAAGTAAATATTAATACACTTGGGGATGATAATCTGTTTGCCACCCCCCCCCAGAGTATTAACTATTCGTTGTCATTGTTCCTCTAGATAGCTACTCGGTTGTTGTCACTGAAACCTGTTGCCATGTGAGAATACAAGCATAAGAGACTGGAGCAGGTTAAAATAAACTAAACACTCGAAAGTAAACAACGGTCTAGGTCTGGATCATATTAAACCTCGGGGTGCTAAAAATGTATTTTGTGGTTCCCAAACATTCTATATCAGAATTCTTTGTGTGTTATGGTGCAAAAATGAAAACTTTTAGGGTAATAAAAATGCATTTCAAATTACATTATATTTAGTTTAAAAAGTCTTGTCAGACTTATTTTTCTTCAAGGAGCAAAACAACCTAGACTCTGGGAGTTGATCTACTTAGATTTGCTGTGTGATACAGTGCCACACAGAAGGTTACTGGTTAAATTAAGGAATGTTGGCCTGGAACATGGTTTTTGTACCTGGATAGAGAACTGGCTGAAGGATAGATTACAAAGAATGGTGGTAAATAAACATTTTCTAATTGGACCAGTTTTAGAAGAGTACCACAGGGGTCAGTCCTTAGTCCTTTGCTTTTTAACTTTCTTAATAAAGGAGTGGTTCACCTTTAAGGTAACTTTTAGTATGTTATGGAATGATCAATTCTAAACTACCTTTAAATTGGTTTTCATTATTTATTTTTTATAGTTATTTGCCTTTTTCTTCTGACTCTTTGCAGCTTTCAAATGGGTGTCGCAGACCCCTTCTAAAAAGTATGTGCTGTGTAAGGCTACAAATGTATTATTACTACTTTTTATTCCTCATCTTTCTATTCAGGCCTGTTCGTATTTCAGTCTCTTATTCAATTCAGTGCATGGTTGCTAGGGTGATTTGGACCCTAACTACCAGATTGCTTAAAATGCAAATTAAAGAACAGGTAAATAGAAGACTAAATAACTCAAACCTTAAATAATAAAAATACTGTCTCTATCTTTGCTGATGATGCTGAATTGTAGAGAACAACCAAGTTCCATGCAGGATGCTGCCACTTTGTAGAGAGATTTGACTAAATTGAAAAACTGGGCAGCAAACTAGTAAAAAAGGTTCAATATAGATAAATGCAAGGTTATGCACTTACGTAAATATAATATGAATGTGATGGACATTACTGTAACATTTACAAAGCTGTGTGTTTTGAATGTAACTCTCATATCTATCTATAATTTTTAATCATGACTCCCATAAGCACACGACTGCTTTCAACAGCTTATTGTACAATTTAGGGAGGAACTCCACGGGCAATTTCGGTGCAATCTGACGCTCTGCGCAGAAACGCAGGCGTCAAGTCGGATGCAACGGAAATGAGGTAAGCAACAGGAGTGCTGGATGGTGCCGCAGCGTTCGTCCAGCGTGACTGTCTTATGCAGACGCTGCGTCTGCATCCGACAGAGTCGCATCGGACTAACGATGTGACTTCATCCGACATTTCCATCTCTTACCTTATTTCTGCTGCATCCGACTTGAAGCCTGCATTTTTGCGGAGCGCGTCGGATCACGCCGAAATCACTTCAATTTCAATCAGTCCTGGCTACTGTGGATAACAAAACAACCCTTGTTTTCTTCTACCTGGCAAAAAAATGCAAATTGCTGGTGGGGGGAAAATGCACTTCACACTACACTTTCCAAAGTAGCTTGAAGTTTCCTTGGGAGGAAATCCAACAAAGGTGCAGGCTGCATTCCGGTTGGGTGAAGAGGTAGCCTCTGGTGCATGGAAGCATGCTGTAACTCTGAGAATAGTGAGACAGCTGAGCTTTAAATAGTTGTGTGCATGCATGTGACATCATGTGCATAAAGAGAGTACCACTCTTAAAACATGGCTGCCCGCATCGAGAGTTCCCTCCCTGCATGGGTAGCCTAGCGCAGGTGGAGGGCTTTTTTTTTATCTATCATGTGTGTTTAAGTACAATCTCTATAAAAATGTTTCAAGAAATATAACTTCTGAAAGAGTCAAACTTCCTGCTCGCATATGAGCTGTATTTCCTTTTACGTTTGTGGGTTTCCTTTCTGTCCTAACACCCAGTTTTGCCGACCCTATAGTAGGTCTTTACTACAATGCTGCCTATAGAGGTCTCAATAACTTTAAAATCTGAAGAGATCAAATTATTAAAATGGCAGGTGATTCTCTCCCACTTTTTTTCTTGTTTTGTAGAACATATTTATTTTGCAGGTTGTAGTTGCAGAAGTACTGCAGCCAGGTCTGAGATACTTCTAACATGGAAAAGTGTCCCTATGGGCATGGCTCTGATCACCGCTACCTGTGATGCAGTCAATCTTTCTTCATACTAGATCCCTTAAATTCAGATAAATTCCAGAAGTGGTTTCTAACCTGCTTCATACAAGAGCTTGCATTAGCAATTTTAGGGTAGTGACACACCGTAAGATTCTGGGAGATTTAGTCGCCCAGCGACAAATCACTTCTTCTTCTGGCGACCAATCTCACCTAAAAGCCTTCTTGTCGGCGGGATGGCACTCAAAGTGCTTCACACAAGGCGACCTCGGAAAACGAATTGCTCAGTGCCATCCCGCTCCCGCGATTCCTTTTTTTGGCCGGCGGGAAGACTTTTCGGGGAGATTGGTCGCCCGAAGAAGCGATTAAATCTCCCAGATCTTAATGTGTGTCGCTACCCTAAAATTGTTAATGCAAGCTCTTGTAGGAAGCTGGTTAGAAACCACTTCTGGATTTCAAATATCTCCGAAGGAATTTGCTTTATTTTAGCAGGAGCTGTATCAAGTTACTTTATACAAAACTGCTGTTGCCTTTTCAGCAGCACAAATCGGGTGGAAAAAGTTGGACTACAACTGATCTACTAATGGTTCATGGATGATTTTATCAAATTTTCGAGGTCTGTGATTGCATTTAATTTTTTTTCAAACTTGCTTTAGGAAAAAAAAATAATCAAAGTTTTGTGGGCGATCACTTGAAAAAAATTCGGCCATCAAATCCGAAAAAATTTGTACGATTCGAGTTTTTTCATGTTTTTATCGAAACTTCTTTTCCTGAGTTATTTTATTAATAAATAAGGTAAAGTCATGGATGGGAGTTTGATCAAGTTTGTTTTATTGAAATTATGAGAAAAATTCAAGTTTTGGTAAGTAACCCCCCCCCCCCCAATGTAAGGGCCAGTTAGGCGGCTAGTGTTAGCTGATATAAATATAGTGGAGAAAGCGGTGGGCTATATTCTTCTGATAATGCTCATTGTAGAGGAAAGCTGAGCCAGCAGTCTACATTGCCACTCATAGGGCAGTGTTGGTGGCTAGCCAGACTCCATGGGGTATATTTATCAAAGAGTGAAGTTCCACCACTAGAGTGAAATTCCGCCACTCTTAATTCATTTCTATGGGATTTTTATAGGCGTATTTATCAAAGGGTGAACTTTCACCCATTTATAAATACGCCTTTCAAAATCCCATAGAAATGAATTGAGAGCTGCGGAATTTCACTCTAGTGGCGGAACTTCACTCTTTGATAAATGTACCCCCTTATGCAGACTGCTTGCAGCTTCTCAAATATTTTGGACCAACAGGACACGTACCACCCTTGTTCTATGGTGTAGCAGAACCTGGGGCCTATATTTTAAAATGATTTATGGTGTGGTAGGAATGTAGCTGTAGTGCAACTGGACTTCTGACTGCTTCTTTCCCCATCAGTTCCCAATACAAAGTGCTGTATTGATGTTTCATATTAATGGGACACATAATGGCATATTAAATATAACAAACAAGTAAAAGTTGTGCTCACCAATAATTTTTAAACCATTAAGCGGGAGTGCAGTGAGGCTGTGACCGCAACATTTATACAGACAAATACAAGAGGTCCTCTGTACTCAACCCATTATCAATATATTTATGACATGAAGACACTTTGGAGGTTATGTAATATAATGCACCAAGTTTGACCAGGGGCAGTTACCCAGAGCAACTAATCAGCAGGTAGTATTTACTGGTCACTTGTTTAAAGGTAAACCTCCTATTGGTTGCTATGGGTTACTGCTCCTGGGCAAACTTATTGCTTTTAATTGCATATGGGAGTTAGTGCCTTAAGCTACTAAAAAATATCTTACCCTTTAAACAAAACCGGGATTGTTTGTCCATATATTGCAATATATTTAAGCTGGCCAACTACGTCAAAGTCATCCCTGATATGGCCATAGTAGGACTATTTAATTGGTGCTTAAACATAGGGGCTTACTCCACTACCTATAGGTGCCATTTATAGGGGATGTTAGACTTTTATAAAGTGGTATGACTTGGCAATATAACTACTTTCCAGATACAATAGTGTAGCAAAAATGGCTACACCTCTGGAGAAGTAAGTTGTGACCCCTTGGTCAGATATTGGCCAGGGAAGCACGTTGGAGAGCCCCATACACTGTCCTGTAAGCTGCTGACTTGGTCTGTTAGGGCTTTTATCGGCCTGTGTATGGCCACCTTAAGGAATGAACTGCAGAAAAGACTATGGTTGAATGATTTGACAAGCTTGAAAAGAGGTCTCTTGGCCTGAAATGTGCCATTTGTTGAAGTCTGTCGTTGTAGGAGTGCCGCCAGAAGGAGAAAACAGATGCAGCATCTCTAGGTGCAACTTTGTTGTTTATCTGTATTATACTATATTTGTGTGTTTCAAACACATTGAAAATTATATAAAGGGTTATGTGCATTTTGTCCTCCAAAGAGAGTATTCTAATTCACGTCAGGGTTCTATGCTCCTTTAAAGGAGAATTCAACCCTAAATTTAGCCCTACACCAGGGTTGTGGAGTCAGTACATAAATCCTTTGACTCCGACTCCTCATTTTATGGTACCTCCAACTCCTTTGTTTAAAGGAACAGTAGCGCTGAAAACAAAGTGCATCAAATATTAAAATATGATGTGCTGTTGCTCTGCATTGGTAAAAGCATTGTGTTTGCTTCAGAAAGACTACTATAATTTATATAAGCAAGCTGCTGTGTAGCCATGGGGGCAGCACTTCAAACAGGGGGGGGGGGGAAAGGACAAAAGACACAGGTTAGAGTCCTGCGCGGAACCAATTTCTAAGACCCGGACCCATCCCAAACCGGCAACGATCGACGCGAACCTCAACTCGCATACTTACCCACTTTGATCCGCTACCCGACCTGGACCCGCAACTGCCTCATCCTCAACCGGCCGACCACTATCAAGCAGGAGGTGATGGTGCTGCAAACTGTTAGTGATGTCCTCAAAAGTGGGCAGGGACAAAAGTTTTGTAAAAAGGAGTAAAATATCTTATGTAATATTGTCCATAAGAAATTTAGATCAAACCCACGGGTATAGCCGCACCTGAAAATCCTCCCCTCATTCCGCAGGGTGCCTGTTTTTTTTTTTTTTTTGCGGGTACCTGACCCGCTGCAGGTTGTTGTCTTATGGTAGCCGAGGATGAGTAGAGTATAACAGTGTTTTATTAGCAGTTTCATGCAGCCATTACACATCAACCATAGCTTCACTCTAACACCCCAAGCTGTATAGAAAATACTGTGCATACACAGCACAACCCATTTGCGCAGTGACACCTACAGGCCATTTGTATAAACACCACATAAAACACCAATAAGTGTCCACAATATGGTGCCTGTCTGCTTGATGTGATTGTGTAATTCCAAGACTGAAGGAAACAAATTGTAAATAATATAGTGTAAGTAAAGTTTATTTTGCTCAACTAACATAGAAAAGAATTTGGAATATTTTTTTTTTTTTTTTGGGGTGACTGGTCCCCTTTAAATCTTTTTATACAAACGAAGTGTAATTTCTCATATCTGAATGTTGTAAGGCAGAGAAGCCTTTCACTAGTGCAGAGCAGGCTGTATGAGGTTCTGCAGCTCTCATGGTCTCCTAACATCAGCTGTTGGGTGAGGCTTGACCACTGGAGAGCTGCACAGTGAATTTCCTGCTGGGGAGTAAAGTCTTTTTATGCCAGTGATTTTTGTGGGTTGGACCTGTTAAAATGAGAGAGACTTAAAACAGAATGAGATGTTTGTTTGCTCAGAAGACTGCATATTCTATACGACAGGCTCTGATGTACAGCGTTTTGCGTTACGTCATTTTAAAAATGCAGAAATAAAAACTGTTCTGGGTAGATTTATTCTTTTGTTTTAATTTTGGTTTAAATGTTTTGTCCATAGTTTTTTGTATTCTGGCTAATACTGAATTCTCCGCAAAAGGTTCGGGAATGAGGAACTTGCAGCAAAATCACATCATTTGAACAAAACATGGGTCAGGTTCAGTTTTCCCGGAGCTGTATAGTGACTTGAATTTACGGGTTTGAAGTTTGTTAACCCCAGTCTCAAACGAATTCTTGAAATCTGTGCATTCTACTTGGGATACTCCTTAAGCTGGCCATACTTGCAGATCGCTCCCCAATATGCCCACCTCCAGGTTGGTGATATCTGGCTGATCCGATCGTGGGCCCTAGGGCCACAACAAGGCGGAAACAGGTGGGCAGATTGAGGACCGCATCAACGAACCAATGTGGTCCTTGATCTGATGGGATTTATAAGCCAGGCCGATTGACAGCTGCCCGACTTTAGGCCAGATATCAATTGGGGAAGCTCGTCAGAGGGCCCCAATAATAAGATATAAGCTGCTGATTTAATGTGCCAGCAGCTTATATCTGCCTGTGTATGGGGCCATACATCTCACCCCCACCCCCTCAAAAAAATGTACAATGACTTGCCTGCTACATGATTTTAATTCCCTTTCTAGGTTGGTTACTGTTGGCTACTAATGAAGCCCTTTAGGCAAGGAGCAACTAGACTTTCTGTGCCTGTAAGGATTGTATTACTTTTTAATGTTAATGGGATACTGTCATGGGAAAACGTGTTTTTTTTTTTTTTTCTTTCTTTTTTTCAAAACGCATCAGTTAATAGTGCTGCTCCAGCATAATTCTGCACTGAAACAAACAGATTTTTTTTTATATTTCATTTTCAAATCTGATATGGGGCTAGACAGTCAGTTTCCCAGCTGCCCCCAGTCATGTGACTTGTGTTCTGATAAACTTCAGTCACTCTTTACTGATGTACCGTATATACTCGAGTATAAGCCGAGTTTTTCAGCCCCCAAAATATGCTGAAAAACTCTACCTTGGCTTATACTCGGGTCAAGTGCAAAAACGGTCGCCGGCGCCTAAGAATAGTAGCCGGCGCCTAAGAATATTCGCCGGCGCCTTAGAATAGTAGCGGGCACCTAAGAATAGTCATCCAAAAACGAGATTGAAACTTACCAGAAGCTGCTGCATTTCTCACCCTCGGCTTATACTCAAGTCAATAAGCTTTCCCAGTTTTTGGAGGTAAAATTAGGTACCTCGGCTTATACTCGGGACGGCTTATACTCGAGTATATACGGTACTGCAAGTTGGAGTGATATCACCCTCCTCCCTATCCCCCCCCCCCCATAGCCTATCAACAGAACAATGGAAAGGTAACCAGATAGCAGCCTCCTAACACAAGATAACAGCTCCCTGGTAGATCCAAGAACAGCACTCAGTAGTAAAATCCAGGTCCCACTGAGACACATTCAGTTACATTGAGCAGGAGAAACAACAGCCTACCAGAAAGCAGCTCTTTCTGAAAGCACATGACCAGGCAAAGTGACCTGAGATGGCTGCCTACACACTAATATCACAACTTATACATACACTTGCTGGTTCAGAAATGACATTTTATATTGTAGAGTGAATTATTTGCAGTATATACCGGGTTATTTAGAGTGAATAACTGCATCATTAAAATCATGACCGAATCCCTTTAAGGATTCAATGCATGAGCAGGATTTAAAACATTAACTAGTTCCTCGTTTTCAAGTCCTCAAGTGTGACGATAAATAGCAAAAAATATGTTTTTATTTCATTAAAAACCAGAACTAATGCATTTTAATAGTGATGATTAGACAGTGGTATTTCCTCAGCCAAGGATAGGAATTTCAGGCATGCAGCTCTCATAATAACTCCACAATAATTGGAGTTTATACTTGACATTTTGGGGTTTTCCTCCCTCGCTCTAGAGCTGGCAGCTAATAGAACTGTACCAGTCTGCACCTTCTGGCGGGCACCAAGTAGCAGATGTTTTAACACTAAATCTTGGTTATATCTCTTTCAAAATAGATCATGTTAAATTACACATTTCTGTGTGATCTTAAGGCTTCTCCAGCAATACATTTCATAACTATCTGTATTTGAAGTAGATGAATATCTTAAAATAGCTTTATCATTTATATATTGTGTAGTGCTTGTGTAAATTCATTGATTTACATTTTTTTTTTTTCCCATTAAACTGTTCGTAAAGACATGGGGATCAGCAATGCAATCAAACTATATGCATGTGAACAAAGATGAAGTATTTTGCTTATCTTTCTCTGTAGGGCATACCTGTTCTTGTACCCGGTGTCCAGAAAGCTTTGATTTGCAGAAAGGTTGTCTCTCATAAACTTATTTTTATCCAAATAATCCAAATTTTTTAAAGTTTTTATTTTGCATTTTAACAAACCGAAAAAGGGGAGAGGGGGTGGCCACTTCAGACGTAAATGGGGAGAGAGAAGAGGAGTTGAGCTGGGGGGGGTATTACCAGTCTGAGGACATTATGCATACATTCTTATGGCCTTGGAGACAAAAAGGAACACCAAGAGCCCCAATAGTGTAATATGTTTTTACAAGGAGTAATGGTAGAGTAAACAAGTTAATACTCACAAACCAGGGTTACCGATAGGCAACCACTGTATAGGCAGGTGGGGAGATTATCCTGACCCCACTCAGGAATAAAACGTCGCTCTCTGTAGAAAAAGAAAAAGGGGATGATACCCCTCGGGGTGGACTCGATATAGTAGTAAGACAAAACAGAGGCGCCAAAAGGATAAAAATAGCTAAAAGCACTTAAAAACCCAATGGGTAATTCAGGGGAGGTAGTAATGAACTTACCTCCTCCAAGCAGACACCACCGAAATTTTCAATAATAGTTTATTCACAAAACAGTATTGCAACGCGTTTCAAAGGCATTTCCTGCTTCATCAGGAAATATGGAACGGGAGCAAAAACAACAGTGTCTTTGTATAAACACGCCAGGCGCCTCAGAGGTATATAAGTTTCTGTTTAGGTAGGGAGTCTTTCTTTTTTCCCCAAAAATTCAATGCAGATGGCCCCATGGACTTCCAATGTAACAATAGGTCTCAATGGTAATGTTTCTTCTATACCCTGAAGGTAAATGCTAGGTTATAGTATGTTATGGAGCATCGGGCAGTGTGAGCGTAGGTAAGTACCTCTCGCCAAAATCTCTGATTATTGGGCATTCCCAGAAAACATGGAAGAATGTACCAACCGTGTTGTGGCATTTGGGACACTGGTCCGAGGCCCCTGTATAAATCCTAGCTAAATAATCCAAATTTTTTAAAAATTATTTCCTTTTTTTCTTTGTATCAAGTACAAAGTACAGGTATTGGACCTATTATCCGGAATCATCGGAACCCGGGTCTTTCCGTAGTTTGGATCTTCACACCTTAAGACTACTAGAAAATCATGTTGACATTAAATAAACCCAATAGGCTGGTTTTACTTCCAATAAGGATTAATTACATCTTAGTTGGGATAAAGTACAACCAACTGTTTTCTTACTACAGAGAAAAAGGAAATCATTTTTAAAATTTCAGATTATTTGATTATAATGGAGTCTATAGGAGACAGCCTTTCTGTAATTCTGAACTTTCTGGATAACGGGTTTCTGGATAATGGATCCCATACCTGTACTGTTTTTTTTTAATTGCTAAAAACTAAGATATAATAAATCCTTTGGATCTTTGTAAAACGCAACTGAGCAAATGCACAGGCCCAGGACTGCTGCTTGGCTTTCATTGCACATCATGAAGGTAAAAATGATGGTTAATCCCAATGTTATTAATAGGGGAAAAAGATAAATATATAGGAAGGCCAGTATTTTTTTCCAGAAAAGGTGGCAACCCTATGCACATGTAGCTCGTCACTGTTGATGAAACTCCAAACTGGGAAAGCAAGCACAATGGCTGTCACCACTTGATTGGCACTAGTCCATCTATTACTCACTGCTACTTTTCAAGCCTCATATACGCATAGTTTCTGTAGTATTAATTGGGTCCAGGTAGTCTATTATGATCTGAGACCATACTGAGCTTTTTTAGCTGTCTCAGACTTGTAATTTATATATTTGGTGATGTTCTTGGAAGAGAAAGAACTTGATAAAATGAAGATAAACTTTATTATTTGAGAAATGGTACAGAATTTTTAATTATATTTAGAAAACTTCTTAATTCAGTATGCTGAAGCTTATATTAAATTTTTATTTTTGCGATAGTTCCCCTTTAAATGATCGCTGATCTATAAAAAAACTAAAGGACTCCCATCAGTTTGGTGATATTTCATTTGCCACATTTTACTGGATGTCGGAAACTCTTCCTAGCTTAAGCTTTATACCTCAGTCTCCAGGACTTCTACTTCAGAGAAGAGTTGTTTCTATGCCTGCAGAACAGTGTGTTGGCTCCGATCCAAATTTTCTTTTTTTTCCGTTTTTCGGAAGAGGTTTTTGCCCAGCAGGTGAACTTTAAAGTTGACAGTGTAGTTCAAATATAGTTTGAGTTCATGCTCGTACCAATTGGATCCAAGATGAGGCTGTACAATTGCATGGTATTATTATTATTATTATTTTTAACATTTATTTAGAGCTCCATCATATTGTGCAGCACTGCTATACATGTATATAGTGGTCTAGTACAGTCAACACCTGCCTCAGAAGGTTTGGTACTAGATCACTACATACATGATCCAGGCCCTGCCTTAGTGCAGCCTTAATCAAGCAATTCCATTATGTTCATAAAATAAGTGTCTTACATACAGTAAGGTACTCAATGATAGAAATCAAGCCTGTTCATGGTCTGTTTGGCTTTGTTATTAAAAACATCCTCTCTCATATCTAATGGGTACAAATATGAGTATTTTCTACTAAAAGTACAGGACTGTGAATCTGACCACATATTTTCCCCTTATTTCCATTCATCTCCCCATTGTAAAGGCAACATCCTTGTCAAAATCAAACTAGCAAGATTAAAAACAATTTTTGGTTAGGTTGTGGATATTTTGTTCAGAGATCTAAGCAGCCTTTAAATGTGTATTTTTTTTTTTTTTCTAAATAGAACTACCAGAAAACTGGACTGATACCAGGGAAACTCTCTTAGAAGGAATGTTATTCCATTTGAAATATTTGGGCATGACATTGGTGGAACAACCAAAAGGGGAAGAGCTGTCCGCAACTGCAGTGAAAAGAATTGTGGCAACTGTAAGTCTTACAAATCATGTTGAAACTCCATTCACTGTAGGTGCACGAATGTATAGCCACTTCTGAATACACCTCTCTGATCATTAAAAGCCATTCCTAGACAAAAAATCTATACTTCATTTAGTAAAGTATTATCCAGAGTGGATGGGACCTAGGTTTTCCAGATAAGTGCTAATTTGTTTCTTCATACCTTAAGTTAAGCCCCCCAAAACCATTTATATTTTGGTACGTACACAATTCAGCCAAATCCAAAATGGGTAACCATGTCCTTCTACTCCACAATACTTTCCCTTTTCCTCAAGACTACCACTTTCTAGCATTGTATCTCCCTCATAGCATTATGTACCAAGAGAAAGCATCCTAATTATGAATGCCAAAGGTCTATTAAACAGTTTGATGCCCAATATGCATAGATATTCTAAACTGTGGTGTACATAGACCCCAAATATAAGCAGAGCGTATGAATATTCACTCTTGCTGCAGCAATAATAGCACCTGATATGTGTTATGTGCCATAAGACCCGCTAATAGTAGGGAGACCCTAGTAAACCATATATTTTTGGAAAGTACACATTCTGTCGAATCCAAAATGGGTAAAAACATTTTTCTTCTGCAAACTATGAAACTGCAAAGCCATGCTAAATGTAGCAATTTTTATGAAATTTAAAAAAATAGTCACAAAGCTTGCATTGTACCCAATATATGCTCCACATTTTTTATAATGCCAGCATAAAACATCCTAAATATGCACGCCAGGGGTCTACTGACCGCCCAATATGTTTAGATTAGAAACTGTGTGGCGTACAGAAACTGGGTCGGACTGGCCCGGCAGGACACTGGGAAAAAACCTGGTGGGCCCCGACTCTCATGGGCCCCCGCCGGACCAGACCACCTCTTCCGATATTGGGATGTGACTGAAAAAAAAAATTTTGGTGCTGAGTGGCGCCTTCATACATGCGCGCCGAGTGGCACGTCACAGTAGAGGGGGGGCCCTGGACAGCAGTTCCAGTGGGCCCCAGTCTGACCCCGTACAGAAACCCCCAAATGGATATACAGCAGGCAAAATTTCCGTGGACAAAAAGTTAAAAAAAAAAACAAAACAAAAAGGAATGCAATAAATTCCCTAAAATTCAATAAAACCACTAAAATCAATTTGAGTAGTTTAGTGTGGCCAAATAGGTTTTACGTACAAAAACAAGCTAACAACACCTACAGTACATGGAACTGAAAATGCACTAAAATGGCTAAAAATGGAATATAATCACTGAAATAACAAAAAAAAAAAACCGAAGGATCCAGTAAAAAAAAAAAAAAAGCTATAAAATTTGTGTGTGTTACACTAACCTGGGGTGTGCATGCAGTATCTCCATCTTCAGGCACGCAAGAGGAGTGGAGGTCCTGGAGGAAGGTGTGTGGCATCTGTGAGATCTGGGTTGGGGGAGCAGGAACTGGAGACGGCAGCAGACACACATCTGCTATACCTATGGGGCCCCTGGGTGATTCTGCCCCAGGGGCCACTTTTCCCCCAGCTCTGCTTGTTGCCTAGGGGCTTTGGAGCAAGTGGCTTTAAAAGCTGCTTCTCCACTCGGAAGTGCTTCAGAATGTAGAGTCTAGGTTCTGTGACACTTAAAAAGGTTAAAGATGGATTTTTGCTGTAGACTGCAGGTACCTTGCAATGGTTTGTGCTGTAGAGGTAAAACACTCTCTTGCATTGTTTTTGTTTTTATTTGCAGTTCAAATAATAATCTGTTGTGTAGCAGCCTCCAGACAAGGCAAAAATGATATTGGACATTTGTCAACTATGCTGCTGCTTTTGATGGGAGCATGTTCCAGATCACTCATTCTTCATCTGAATTGCTGGAAAGGCTCTACACCCTAGATAAGCTTGTGCTTGATCCTAACTATAATTTTCATTGTGCCGTGTACAACACCGTACATGTGGCGATCGAATGTTATTGAAGGGGGAAGAAGTTTTCAGGGGATTTGTTGTCATGTGCCATTCCCCAAAGCTACAGTGTGTGCTGGGTTTGTCTGTCTGTAGTTTTGCCTGTGGGATCTTTGCATATTGGATTTTTTTTGTTTTCTCCCTCAAAGGCAAAAGCAAGTGGGAAGAAACTGCAGAAAGTTCTTCTGAAAGTATCACCACGGGGCATCATTCTACATGACCGCGCAACCAACCAACTAATTGAGAATGTTTCAATCTACAGGTGAGTTGAATTGGGTGCAAGACTTCTTTAGTTATGTGACGGAACATAAACAATGGCGTAGATTACCCTTCAGGTTTTTCTTTCTAGAAGCAATGGCAGGGTACATGTAAATGACAGTGTGGGTTGGTGGGGATATTTTAGAATTGTGATTTTAAACTTCTAAAGGTCATTTATCATGGGTGTCGTAGTTATTTACTAATTTATGACTCTGAGCATAGTCACACTCACCTGGAACAATGTTGTTCGACCATTTTAAATCTAGATAATCCATATTATGAGTTGGTTGTCTCACGGCCACAGAATAGGTGAATTGAAGCCAGTTTCTGGTCTTGTTCATGGGTTTTTGAGGCCACCCAAGGTTTGCCCCAATCTAATACCTTCTGGATCCTTGACTTGCATCTATTGCAATTCAGCAACTGAAGGTCCCCATGGACGCAAAGATTTTTCTTTGCCGAACGACCGATTTTAGCGAAATCCGACCAATTCGTCAAATTATCGTGGGATTCGAACGATCGTACACCTTACGATTTTTCATTCGACATCTGTCAGAAAATTGATCGGCCAGGTTAAAAAATCTTTATCGGTCCCAGTGCAATCTATCTTATGTTTGCAGGGCCAAGTGGGCAGCTACCCTCCGTTTTGCTGGGAATA